>NW_016107432.1:1858927-1906313 GCF_001604975.1 Cebus imitator
AGGGGAGCACTACACACTGGGGTCAGTTGGGGGGAAATAGGGGAGAGATGGTGGTGGGTGGGGAGCTGGGGAGAGATAGCAAGGGGAGAAATGCCAGATGTAGGTGATCGGGACGAGGAAGGCTGCAAACCACACTGCCACATGTGTACCTATGCAACAATTTTGCATGTTCTTCACATGTACCCCAAAACCTAAAATGCAATAAAATAAATAAATGGGAAAAAAAAGAAATAAAGTAAATAAATAAATAAATAAATAAATGTCACCTTTATTTTTTGGCTCCTGGCACCCTCTTCCTTGCCTCATGGCCCCTTCCTCCATATTCAAAGCTAACAGCATAGCATTCTCAATCTTCCCTCTTTCTCCAAGCTCTGCTTCCCTTGTCACATCTCCCCTTTAACTCCGACCTTCTTACCTCTCTCTTATAAGGACACCTGTGATTACATTGCACTCATCTGGAAAATCCAGTCTTGCAAATGAAGGCATCAGGGGTTATCATGATGAACTGGAGATTCAATTTCTCCAATCTCCATATATCTCGTAAGTCATGGGATTCTTGTGCAGCATCAAAAGGCAAAGTAAATCACATTAATAGCTAAGAACTGAACTCAAAGTCCAAATTATGTTGATAGTAAGAAAAATTTTAAATGTGACATTTTCTGCAGGACTAGGTATGAAAGGAAAAAAAGAAAAAAAAGTAATGTGACATGTCTTGTGTGTGGAGTAATTTTTGTGCCTACAACAAAGAGCTTTGTTTTGTTTTTTTAAATGCATTACTCCTGAGTTATTACCATTGAACCTGCTCTACCAAAGTTACATGGACAATTAACAAGCATCCACAAAACACCTAACATGTGCAGAGCTCTGTACTAGAAACTGCAAGTAATGTGAAAGAAATAGAAAATAGGCCTTTCACCTTAGGTAGAAATTTGTACAAAATCCATAGATGAGACTACTAACGGGAAAAGGACGGTAACAAGACTATGAAGCACACTAAAGTATATTTTATAAATAATAAGTTTTTTAGCCACCCAGATTCTTCCTACCTTTTATTCTCACTGACTTGGTATATTTTTCTCAAAGGATTACTTTACAGAATTCTCATAAGGAAGTCTATAAAAGGGAGCTTTTCTGGTCAAAGAAGCTTAGGAATATATCAACTTCTCATTTTTAATTATTGTAGCAATGGTTCAGAGGAGTTCGACACCAAAGAAATTATTTTTACTGTAACTCAGTGTTTCAAAACATATTTTTGCCTATAGCCTTTTCCCTCATAATCCTTACTACTATCCCTCTTTGTCAAATGCTGATTTATTGAAATGATCACTTTTTTAGACCATTTATTAAAGGCAGAAACAGAAAACCAAAGATTGCATGTTCTCACTTCTAAGTGGGAGCTAAATGATAAGAACTCATGAATACAAAGAAGGGAAAAACAGACACTGGGGTCTACTTGAGAGTTAAGGATGAGAGGAGGGAGAGGAGCAGAAAACATAACAATTGGGTACTGGGATTAATACCTGTACAGCAGCATTATTTTATTTGCTCTAATAGGACAACCTCCCTCCATAACCCTTATTACTATTAATGAAAACAACCCATTTCTAATTAACTCAAACAAATGCCTAGCAATCTGTAGTATCTTCACTGTATTTCTCATTTCCAACAGTATTTCTCCCACTTCACCTCCTGAAATAACCATACCAATCTACCTTAAACTCACATCCCTAGGCTTAACCACCTTGGGCCTATTGCTAGCAATAGAACTTTATCCCATAACTAGTAACCTCAAACTAAGTTCTCCAATTAAAACATGAACTTTTCTAATATACTAGGATTTTACCCAAACGCAATCCACCGTTTAACCCCTTACTCAAGCCTACACACAAGCCAAAATCTGGCTTCGCTTTTACTAGATCTAATTTGATTAGAAAAGTCTATACCAAAAAAAATTTCACAAACCCAAATTTCTGCCTCCATCACTACATCCACTCAAAAAGGCCTAGTTAAACTTTATTTTCTCTCTTTCTCTATTCCACCTATTCTAACTTTATTGTTGATTTTCTAACCTACACCTCCAGTAAGTTCAATTGCAGTAAGAATACTTACAAATAATGATCAACAAGTAACCACCATCCATCAAACCCCATAATTATACAAAGCAGCTGCACCTGTAGAATCCTCATGGATCAACCCCAGCCCATTACCCTCAAGAATTATTCAGCTCGCCATGCCATTAAAATTAATTGTAATTACCATCCCTTCATATTCATCCATTCACCAAATAAATCCTTAGCCATTGCCACAGTGTAACCAAAAGCAACCATCCTACCACCTAAATAAATCAAGAAGATTATAAGCCCTACAAAAGCCCCACCAAAATTCAATACAATGCCACAACCCACAGCACCACTAATAATCGACCCTAAACCCCCATAAATAGGAGAAGGCTTTAAAGAAAAACCTATAAATCCTATTACTAAAAGAATATTTAATGAAAATAAAGCACATGTCATTATTCCCAAGTGGGCTATAACCATGACAAATGATATGAAAAACCATTGTTATATTTCAACTGTAAGAATACTAAAGATCAAAACCCACAAAACACATCCACTAAAAAAAATTATCAACCATTCATTTATCAATCTTCGCACACCATCCAACATCTTTAGATGATAGAATTTTGGCTCACTTCTCAGTGCCTGCCTAATTCTCCAAATCACCACAGGACTATTCCTAGCCATGCACTACACATCAGACACTTTGGCTGCCTTCTCTTCAGTTGCCCATATCAATCAAAATGTATACTACGGTTGGATAATCCACTATTTCCATGCCAATGACATGTCAATATTTTTTATTTGACTTTTCCTACACATTGACCAAGGCTTATATTATGGGTCATTTTTATTTCTAGAAACCTGAAACATTGGTATTATTCTTTTATTCACAACTATAGCACCAGCATTTATAGGCTATGTCCTCCCATGAGGCCAAATATCATATTGAGACACTATGGTAATTACAAATCTATTAGCAGCCATCCCATACATTGGTTCCGATCTTGTACAATAAATCTGAGGCTGATTCTCAGTCAACAAACCCACCTACACATAATTTTTCACCTTCCACTTCATCTTACCTTTCATCACTGCCACTTTAGCAACTGTTCACCTCTTATTCTTACATGAAACAGGGTCAAAGAACCCCTCATTAATTTCATCAGACCCTAACAAAAATCATTTTTCACCCCTATTACACAACTAAAGACATCCTAGGATTAATTTTTCTTCTCCTCCTTTTAGTAAGCTTTGTACTATTCTCACACAACCTTCTGAGTGAACCAGATAATTATATCCTAGCTAACTCTCTCAACACCCCACATTAAACCAGAATGGTATTTCTTACTTGCATACACAATCCTATGATCCATCCCCCAACAAACTAGGAGGTGTCCTGGCCCTCATACCCTCCATCCTTATCCTAGCAATTATTCTCACACTTCATATATCGAAACAACAAAGCACAATATTCTGACCACTAAGTCAATGCTTATTCTGAATTCTAGTAGCTGATCTAGTTTGAGGGTCAAACTGATGATAATAAAGAGATAATCGACTGGTGGACCTCCAATTATCCTCACCCTTATACCACTCACCACTCTAATAGAAAACAATTGTATTTAAATAAAAATGTCCTTGTAGTATAGTTCAATACTCTGGTCTTATAAAACAAAAATAGAGAATCCTTCTTTCCAGGACAATCAGGGAAAAAGTACTTTCACTTCACTGTCAAAAACAAGAGACTAGATACAGCCTAGAAAAGTCTGAAAATTCTATTTTAGATGTGGCCAATCTCAACAGCTATCCCTCAATTGATGCTATTTTTTTTAGTTTTTCCTAACCCCACTAAACCAATACTCCACTTTTCACAACAGATACAACTCAGCCACTATTTAATACTACTGTCACACCTTATATAGAACTCTTCAGAAATACACCTATATCTCATACTGTAAAGCAACTACACCCCAATTTTAAATAGTCCTCTTAACCAAATCTCTGCTGACTCAACTTCCAACCTCCAAGTCGAAGCCCCCATAAATAACCACCTACAATATTTTCTCCTCCTATTGCAACTTCATTTTCATACACCTACAAAGTTAATGTAGCTTAACCCTTCAAAGCAAGACACTGAAAATGTCTAGATGGGTTCACACAACCCCATAAATAGATAGGTTTGATCCTGGCCTTTCTATTAACTTTCAGTGAGATTACACATGCAAGCATCCCCACCCCAATGAAAATGTCCTCTAGGTTGCCCAAAACAAAAGGAGCAAGTACACAAATTCAGCTCAAAACACTTTACTCAGCCACGACCCCACGGGAAACAGCAGTGACAAAACTTAGCAATAAATGAAAGTTCAACTAAGCTACACTAATCTATAAAGTGGGTCAATTTTGTGCCAGCGACTGAAGCCATACGATTAACTACAGATAATAGAACCCAGTGTAAAGAGTGTTTAAGGCCTATTCTCAATAAAGCTAATCTCCATCTAAGTTGCAAAAAACCCCAGCTAAAATAAAATATTCTATGAAAGTGGCTTTAGTTCCCTGAAGACATAATAGCTAAGAACCAAACTGGAATTAGATGTCCCATTATGCTTAGCCCTAAACTTTAATGGTTACACTAACAAAACCATTCACTAGAACACTACAAGCAACAGCTTAAAACTCAAAAGACTTGGCGGTGCTTTATATCCCTCTAGAGGAGCCTGTTCTATAATTGATAGACCCTGATATACCTCATCACCTCTTGCCCTCAGCCTATATACCATCATCTTCAGCAAACCCTAACAAAGTAAGTGTATGTATATACATAAAAACATTATGTAGCTCACGAAGTGGCAAGAAATGGGCTACATTTTCTATCACTTAGAAAATCTCATGATAACCTTTATGAAATCTAAAGACCCAAGGAGGATTTAGCAGTAAACCAAGATCAGAGTGCTTGGTTGAATAAGGCCATGAAGCATGCATACACCGTCCATCACTCTCCTCAAATATTTTTCTAGAGATTATAATACTAAGATTATATTACTAAGTTTATATTACTCATATATAAGTCATAACATGGTAAGTGTACTGGAAAGTGAGCTTGGACAAAACAAAGTGTAGCTTAACCTAAAGCAACCAGCTTACACCCAGAAGATTTCATCACAACCTGATCACTTTGAGCTATCTCTAGCCCTTAATCCTATAAATAATATTAACAAGTTATTTCAAGCAAACCATTTACCCTAAATAAAAGCATAGGTGATAGAAATTTGTACCGCAGAACAATAGATACAGTACTCTAAGGGAAAGATGAAAGAACTAAATCAAGCATTAAAAAGCAAAGATAAATCCTTTTACTTTCTGCATAGTGTACTAACTAGAAATAACTTTACATAGAGAACCATAGCAATGTCCCCCAAAACCAGATGAGCTACTCAAGGATGGCTAGAAGAGCACACCCATCTATATGGCAAAATAGCGAGAAAAATCTATGAGTAGTGGCAACAAACCTATAGAGGCTGGTGATTGCTGGTTGTCCAATACAGAATCTTAGTTCAATTTTAAACTTACCCACAGAACTACTTAATCCCTCTGTAAGTTTAACTGTTTGTCTAAAGAGGGACAGCTCTTTAGACCCTAGGAAAGAACCTTTCCCCAGGGAGTAAAAAATGATATTATCAGCCCGGCGCGGTGGCTCACGCCTGTAATCCCAACACTTTGGGAGGCCGAGGCGGGTGGAACACGAGGTCAAGAGATCGAGACAATCCTGGTCAGCGTGGTGAAACCCCGTCTCTACTAAAAATACAAAAAATTAGCTGGGCATGGTGGCGCGTGCCTGTAATCCCAGCTACTCAGGAGGCTGAGGCAGGAGAATTGCCTGAACCCAGGAGGCAGAGGTTGCAGTGAGCCGAGATCACGCCATTGCACTCCAGCCTGGGTAACAAGAGTGAAACTCCTTCTCAAAAAAAAAAAATGATATTATCATCATTGGCCTAAAAGTAGTCACCAATTAAGAAAGCGTTCAAGCTCAGTATCTGTTTTTAACTTTATCCACCTTACTGACTCCCAACATTAAATTGGACTAATCTATTACTCAGTAGAAGCAACAATGTTAATATAAGTAACATGAAAATATTCTCCATTGCATAAGCTTATATCAGACTGGAATAACCACTGACAGTTTAACAGCCCAATATTAATAAACTGTGTACTAAATATCCTACTGTTTACACTGTTAACACAGGCATGCTGTAAGGAAAGACTACAAGAAGTAAAAGGAATTCAGCAAACCTTGCCATGCCTGTTTACCAAAAACATCACCTTTAGCACTACCAGTATTAGAGTCACTTCCTGCCCAGTGACATATGTTCAATTGCTGCGGTACCCTGACCATGCAAAAGTAGCATATGTAATCACTTGTTCCCTAAATAGGGACTGAATAGGAATGGCCCTAAGATGGCTTAGCTGTCTGTTACTTTTATGAATGGCCCCAAGAGGGTTTAGCTGTCTGTTACTTTTAATCAGTGAAATTAATCTAACTGTGAAGAGGCAGACATAAATAAGACAAGAAGACCCTATGGAACTTCAATTCATTAATGCAAATGATACTCAAAAAGACCTACAGGCACTAACCTACTACCCCTGCATTAAAAATTTGGGTTGGGGTGGCCTCGGAGTATAATTCAACCTCTGAACAACCTAGACTAAGACCACACCAGTCTAAGTGAACTAGCACACACTGATCAATAATTTGATCAACAGAGCAAGTTACCCTAGGGTTAACAGTGCAATCCTATTCTAGAGTTCATATCGACAATAGGGTTTACGACCTGAATGTTCCATCAGGACATCCTAATGGTGCAGCTGCTATTAAGGGTTTGTTTGTTGAATGATTAAAGTCCTATGTGATCTGAGTTCAGACCAGAGAAATCCAGGTCAGTTTCTATCCAATATTTCTCCCAGTATGAAAGCACAAGACAAATAGGGCCCACTTTATAAAGCGCCCTCATCCAATGGATGACATCATCTCAATCTAACAAACTGCTACGTATCCTGCCCAAGAACAGGGCTTTTTAAGATGGCAGAGCCCAGTAATTGCATAAAACTTAAAACTTTATAATCAGAGGTTCAACTCCTCTTCTTAACAGTATGCCTATAATTAACATTCTCCTACTAATTATTTCAACTATAATTGCTATAGCATTTATAACACTCATTTAACAAAAAATCTTAGGCTACATACAGCCATGCAAAGGACCTAACATGGTAGGCTCCTGCAGAGTGCTCCAATCATGTGCTGATGCAATACAATTTTTCATCAAAGAACCTCTGAGTCCCTCAACATCTACCATAACCCTTTACATTATTGCTCTAACCTTAGCCCTTTCCATTGTCCTCCTCTTATAAACTCCTCTCCCCATACACAGGCCCCCTAATTAATTTTAATAGGCCTTCTATTTATACTAGCTACATCAAGACTAGCCATCTACTCCATCTTATGATCAGAATGAGCAGCCAATTCTCATTACTCTGTACAGATTAATAATCTGTACAACAAACCCCCATGACGAGTTTATTTACTAACAAACGTTTACATGTACCATAAAATATAAAATAATTGTTAAAAAATAAATTTTAAAAAATGTTTATATTTTAAAAGCCCAGTTACCACATGGCCTACTGGACATAATAGATATCTACTAAATAATGTAAATATTTAGTATGATAAATGTCCATTTCTTTCTTTTAATTTTTGTACTCTTTGGTTTTACAGTTCAATAAAACTGACTCCCTGAAGCTCTTTGTTTTAGTAACTTTAAGATTAAAAGTTGACAAACACTTTTTGAAAGTCTGAATAGATTACATTCATCAGTCCTCCTTATTCATCAGTGTATTTAGAGGTAGCATATTATGGGAGGGTAAGTGGTTGCAACCTCTTCTCAACTCTGCCTGTAACCAGCAGTGTGATCCCATGCAAAGCCCATGGTCTTCTAGCAATCAATGCACTCACTGGAAAAACAAGAGGATGAACTAGACGATCTTCACGGCTCCTTGCAACTCTGTTATTTACACACATTCTTTATCTAGATATTCATTTCTTCAAAGGATGCCAATGTGTTAGATAAGAATGACTTATTCTGAAAAAAACATGCTATCTTCCAACTCCACCCTCATCTCAATAGTTCATTTGTTTGTGTTCAGTGACTATCCTTTATTATAGATTTTACCAGCTTTCCTAGTGTGGTTGCAAAGGAAATATATATCCTTGGTGCAGTTTATAATCTTACAGAGTATTATGGACTGAATCATGTACCCCCAAAACACATATATTGAAGCCCTAATTCCCAGTATGACTGCATTTGGAGATGTGGGCTTTAAGAAGGTAGTTAAAGTAAAACAAGGTTATAGGAATGATGCTTTAAACCAATAGAACTGATCCTTAATCCAATAGAACTTGTCCTTGTAGGAAGAAGTAGTGACACCAGGATTGGGCACACACATATAAAGGGCTATATGAGAATGCAGTGAAAAGGCAACCATCTATAAGCCAAAAGGAGAGACCTCAAAGGAAACCGGGAGTGAAGCAATCAAGCCTGCTCACACCTTAATCTCAAACTTCCAGTTTGTAGAATTGAGAGAAAATTAATTTCCATTGTTTAAACCACCCAATCTGTAGTACTTTGTTATGGCAGACCTAGCAAACTGATACACTAAGCAAATATAATCTATATGTAGACACAAGAAGAAAAGGGTAAACAATATGTGACTGGGGATAATCAAATGAAAATGCACATACTTTCAATAGGGACTACAGCAATTATTTGTTCTGCATTTTAGAATAACTGAGGAAGTATAATTGGAATGTTCATACAATGAAGAAATGATGAATGCTTAAGGTAATGGATGCCCAATAGGCCCTGATGTGATTGTTTTAATACATTTTACACCTGTATTAAAATATCTCATATACGCCATAAATATATACACTACAACAAAAACACATAAAAATTTAAAATTGGGGGGAAAAACAAGTTTTATCTCAGTTACTTCCATAAAGCTAGTTTGACTGTCTTATATATTTAAATATTGAAACTTTAAAAGAGATTATGCTAGGTCAGTACTTTCCACAGTGTTTTTTTTTTTTTTTTAATTTTTTTACTGCCATAGGTTTTTGGGGAACAGGTGGTGTTTGGTTATATGACTAACTTCTTTAGTGGTGATTTGTAGAATTTTGGCGCACTTATCACCCTAAGCAGTAAACACTGAACCCAATTTGTAGTCTTTTATCCCTCACTCACTTCCCACACTTTCCCCCTGAGTTTCCAAAGTCCATTGTGTCATTCTTATGCCTTTACATCCTCATAACTTAGCTTCTACTTATGAGTGAGAACATATGATGTTTGGTTTTCTATTCCTGAGTTACTTCACTTGGAATAATAGTCTCCAATCTCATCCAAGTTGCTGCAAATGCCATTAATTTATTCCTTTTTATGACTGAGTGCATTCCATCACACACACACACACACACCCCAAACTTTCTTTATCCACTCATTGATTGATAGGCATTTGGGTTGGCTCCAAGATTTTGCAATTGCAAAGTGTGCTGCTGTAAGCATGCATGTACAAGTATCATTTTGATATAATGACTTCTTTTCCTCTGGGTAAATACCCAGTACTGCGATTGCTGAATCAAATGGTAGTTCTACTTGTAATTCTTTAAGGAATCTCCACACTGTTTCCCATACTGTTTGTATTACTTTACTTTCCCACCAGCAGTGTAGATGTGTTCCCTGTTCACCACATCCATGCCAACATCTATTATTTTTTTATTATGGCCATTCTTGTAAGAGTAAGGTAGTATCACATTGTGCTTTTGATTTTTATTTCCCTGATAATTAGTGATGTTGAGCATTTTCTCATTTGTTTGTTGGTCATTTCTATATCATCTGTTGAGAATTTTCTACTCATGTCCTTAGCACACTTTTGGATAAGATTTTTTTTTTCTTGCTAATTTGTTTGAGTTTATTGTAGATTCTGGATATTAATCCCTTGTCAGATGTATAGATTGTGAATATGTTCTCTCACTCTGTGAGTTGTCTGTTTACTCTGCTGACTGTTACTTTTGCTGTAAAAATGCTCTTTAGTTTGATTAAGTCCCAGCTATTTATCTTTGATTTATTGCATTTGCTTTTGGGTACTTGGTCATGAAATTCTTACCGAAGCCAATGTCTAGAAGAAACTTTTGATGTTATCTTCTAGCATTTTTTAGTTTCAGCCTAAGATTTAAGTCTTTGATCCATCTTGAGTTGATTTTTGTGTAAGGTGAGAGATGAGGATCAAGTTTCATTCTCCTACATGTGACTAGCGAATTATCCCAGCACCATTTCTGGAAAACGGTGTCCTTTCCCCACTTCCAATCATGGCAGAAGGCAAAGGGGAGCACAGTGTCTCACATGGTAGAAGCAGGAGCAAGAGAGAGGAGGGGGTGCTACACACTTTTAAACAGCCTAATCTCAAAAGAACTCTCTCACTATCATAAGAATAGCACCAAGAGGATGGTGCAAAACCATTCATGAGAAACACCTTTATGATCCAATTACCTCCCACCAGGCCCTGCCTCCAACACTGGAGATCACAATTTGACTTCAGATTTGGGTGGGGACACAAATCCAAACCTCATCAGTCATTTTTATAATATTAATTCTTCTAATCTATGAGTACAAAATATCTTTCCATTTTTTGTATGTTCCTCAATTTCTTTCATCAGTGTTTTGTAGCTTTCATCGCAGATAAAGCTTTCATCTCTTTTGTTAAATTTATTTCTGGATGGGATTTTTATAGCTATTGTAAATAGAGTTACTTTCTTAATTTCTTTTTCAACTAGTTCATTATACGTGTGGAGAAATGCTACTGATTTTTATATATTAATTTTGTATCTTTCAAATTTGTTGAATTTGCTTAGCAGCTTAAAGAGCTTTTTGATAGAGTCCTTAGATTTTCCTCTACATAAGATCATGTCACCTGAAAAAAGGAACAATTTGAGATTATCCTTTCAAATTTGTATGTCCTTTGTTTTTTTTCTGTTGCCTAATTGTTTTGGCTAGGACATCAGGTACTGTGTTCAATAAGAGTAATACAAGTTGGCAGCCTGGTCTTTTTCCTGTTTTTACAGAAAATGCTTTCAGCTTTTTCCCATTAAGTGTGATGTTAGCTGCGGGCATTTTTCTTATGGAATTTATTGTGTTGAGGTACATTTATTCTATACCTAATTTGTTTAGAATTTTTATCATAAACAGATGTTGGATTTTATCAAATACTTTTTCTGCATATGATGAAATAATTATATGGCATTTGTCTTTATTCTGTTAATGTGATTTATCACATTAATTGATTGCCTGTGTTGAACAATCATGCATTCCTGGGATAAATCTCACTTTATCATAGTGTAGTATCTTTTTAATATGTTGCTGGAGTCACATTACTAGTATTTCATTGAGGATTTTTGCATTTATTTTAATCACGAATACTGGCCTGTAGTTTGTGTGTTGTGTGTGTGTGTGTGTGTGTGTGTGTGTGTGTGTGTGTATAGGTGTGTGTGTCCTTGTCTAACTTTCGTATCTTGGTAATGCTGGCCTGGTAAAATGAGTTAGACAGAATTCTCTCCTCTTTAACTTTTGGAATCCTTTGAGAAGAGCTAGTGTCAGTTCTTTAAAAGTTTGTTAGAATTCAGCAGTATAGCCATCCAATCCTGGGCTTTTCTTTGCTAGAAGAATTTTTATTACTGATTCAATCTCATTACTCATTACTGGTTTGTGCCGAGTGCGGTGGCTCACGCCTGTAATCCCAGCACTTTGGGAGGCCGAGGCGAGTGGATCACGAGGTCAAGAGATCAAGACCATCCTGGTCAACATGGTGAAACTCCGTCTCTACTAAAAATACAAAAAATTAGCTGGGCATGGTGGCGCGTGCCTGTAATCTCAGCTACTCAGGTGGCTGAGGCAGGAGAATTGCCTGAACCCAGGAGGCGGAGGTTGCAGTGAGCCGAGATCACGCCATTGCACTCCAGCCTGGGTAACAGTAGTGAAACTCCGTCTCAAAAAAAAAGGAAAAAAAAACTCATTACTGGTTTGTTTTATATTTCTTCTTGGTTAAATCTTGGTAGATCATTTATGTAAAGAAACATTCATTTCATCTAGATTTTCCAACTTGCTGACATATAGGTGTTCATAAGAGTCTCATGATTCTTACTATTTCTGTGGTATCGGTTGTATTGCCTCCTTGTTTTTATTTATTTGAGTCTTCCTTTTTTCTTCTTAAAGGGCTTTTCATTTTGTTTATCATTTTAGAAAAACACTTTATTTCATTATCTTTTGTATTTTTTAGTCTCTATTTTGTTTCTGTCTGCTCTAATCTTTGTTATTTATTTCTTTCTACCAATGCAGGGGTTAGTTTGTTTTTGCTTTCTAGTTCCCTGAGGTGAATTGTTAAGTCATTTATTTGAAATCTTTCTACTTTTATGATATAGTAATTTATTGCTATAAAATTCCCTCCTACTACTGCTTTCCACGTTTTGGAATGTTGTGTTTACAATTCCATTCATTTCCAGAATTTTATTTCACTGTTAATTTCTTCATTGATCCAGTGGTTGTTTAGGGACATGTTATTTAATTTTTTATGTATTTGTACATTTTCCAGAGTTCCTCTTATAATAAATTTTTAGTTTTATTCAATTGTGGGCTAAGAAGATACTTAAGTTGATTTTATTTTTTTATAATTGTTGAGATTTGTTTTATGTTCTAACATATTGTTTATCCTGGGGAATGTTCCATGTGCTGATGAGAAAAATTGTATTCTGGAGATGTTGGCTGAAATGTTCTGTAAATATCTCTTAGGTCTACTTGGTCTATAGTGCAGTTTTAGTTTGATGTTTCTGTATTGATCTTCCTAGATTATTTATTCCATGCTGAAGGTGGGATGTTGCAGTCCCTGCTATAATTTGAATGTTTGTCCTCTCCAAAACTCATGTTGCTACTTAATTCTCAATATGGCAGTATTGAGAGATGCAGCCTTCATAAAGTGATTGAGTCATGCAGATTCTGCTGTCATATGAATTAATCCATTCTTGGATTAATAGTTAATAAATTAATGGATTTTTACTGACATGGGACTATTGACTTTATAAGAAGAGAAAGAAAAACCTGAGTAGCATGCTCAGTCTCCACACCGTATGATACCCTGCATCCCTACAAGACCCTGCAGAGAGTCCCCACCAGGAAGAATTCTTTCACTAGATTCTTCCTTCAATCTTAGATGCCCTCACTTCCAGGACTGTAAGAAATAAATTTTCCTTCCTTTACAAGTTATTTAGTTTTAGGTAACCTGTTTAAAAAAAAAAAAATGGGATAAATCAAGATGGCCAAATAGGAACAACTCTGGATTGCACTTTCCAGCAAGAGCTACATAGAGGGTAAGTAACCTCCACATTTTCAAACAAGGTACCAGGTGCATCTCAATGGGACTGACTGCACAGTGGGTGTAGCCCAAGAAGTGTGAGCTGAGGCAGGGTGGGGCACTGCCTCACCCAGCAAGTGCAATCCCCAGAGAATCCCTCCCTACCCACTGGAGGCCATCAGAGGCTTTTCCATACACTCTTGCACTCCAGTTCAGATAATGCACTTCTACTGCAGTTTTTACCACACACAGACCAGGAGATTTCCAGGCAAAAAGTACCGCAAGTCTCCAGCATGACTGTTTCAGTTGGCACCGTGGCCGTGGTTTCTGCGCAAAAACTCACACAAAGCTGGGAGGCCATTTCAACTGGTGCCTGGAACACCTGGAAGACAGAGCCACCCATACAACTGAAACAGAGGGGGCTGAAAGCAGGGAGCCAGGTAATCTGGCTTGGAGGGTCCCACCACCACAAAGACCAGCAATCTGAAATGCTCTGGCTGAGAATTTCACACCATGCTGAGCAATTTGAACTTAACCTGGGTTGGTGGAACTCTGTGGTAGGGAAGGGCATCTGCCATTACCAAGGAATTCAACCACTACCAAGGCAGTCTGCCATTACCCAGGCAGTCTGCCATTACTAAGGCAGTCCTAACTGTGCCTCTGTAAACAAAACCGCAAGGAAGTTTACACAACAGCTGGGAAGAGCCTGCCAACAGTGGAGCAATGCCTCTGCTGGCAGACTGTGACAAGACTCCCTCATTGCTAGACAGTGGGGAGTTGGGAGGTTGGGAAGGGATAACATGGGGAGAAATGCCAGATATAGGTGACAGGAGGATGGAAGCAGAAAGCCACCTTGCCATGTATGTACTTATGCAACAATCCTGCGTAATCTGCACTTGTACCCCAGAACCTGAAGTACAAAAAAAAAAAAAAGGAAAGTAAATGAAGACAGTCCCCAACTCTTTTTTTTAATTGAAATTTATCTGTCTCATTAGCTTTGACAATACTTGCTTTATATATCTAAGTGCTCCAGTGTTGGGAGCATATATATTTGCAATTGTTAAATCCTTTTGCTAAATCAATTCCTTTATCATTATATAATGATATTTTTGCCTGTTTTTATGTTTTTGCCCTTAAAATCTATCTTATTTGAAGTAGGTATAGCAACACCTCCATGCTTTTGGTTTTTATTTGTGTGGAATATTTTTTTTTCATTCCTTCACTTTCAGTCAATGTGTGTCATTACAGGCAAAGTGAGTTTCTGGTAGGCAGTTTATAGTTGGGTCTTATTTTTTATCCATGTAGCCAGTTTAAAACTCTTTTTTTTTTTTTTGGTAGAGATGGGGATCTCACCATGTTGCCCATGCTATAGTGCAGTGACTATTCTCAGGCACAATTAAAAAGCACTACATGCCAAAACTGCTAGGCACAAGTGATATAACTTGTGAGACCACAGATGTACACCACCACATCCAGCTACTATCTTGTTACATTGGGGTATTTAAAGTGTTTACATTCGAAGTTGCTATTGATAGGTGAGGACTTACTCCTGTCATTTTCTTAACTAGTTATGATTGCTTTGACTATTCTTTGTTACTTTCTTTTTCTCTTATTGGTTATTTGTGTGACTTGATGATTTTCTATAATAATACTTGATTTCTTTCTCTTTCTCATTTGTGTATCTGCTCTACTAGTGAGTTTTATACTTAACATGTGTTTTCAGAATGGTATATATTATCCTTTTGCTTCCAGATGTAGAATTCCATTAAGCATGTTTGTAGAGTCCACATTGTGGTGATGATTTCTCCATTTTTGCTTCTCTGGGGGAAAAAATTACTTTTCCTTCATTTCCAAAGGATAGCATTGTCGGGTGTATTCTTGACTAAAAAGTGTGTCTTCTTTCAGCACTTTGACTATATCATTTCATTCTCTCCTGGCCTGTAAGGTTTCTGCATAGAAATTTGCTGTTAGACTGATAGTAAATCCTTTATATGTGACTTGATGCCTTTCTTTTGCCATATTTAGAATTCTGTTTGTCTTTGACTTCTGACAGTTTGAATATAATGTGAATCAGAGAGGATACTTTTGGGTTAAATCTCTTTGTGGCTTTTTGAACTTCTTGAGTCTGGCTGATTCTATTTCTTTAAAAACTTGGGGAGTTCTCAGCTATTATTTCATTAAATATGTTTTCTATGCTGTGATGATTAAGTGTCAACTTGATTGGATTGAAGGATGTGATGATTGTTTCTGGGTGTGTCTGTTAGGGTGTTGCCAGAGAAAACTGACATTTGAGTCAGTAGAGTAGGAAAGGAAGACCCACCCTCAGTGTGGGTGGGCACCATCCAACTAACTTCCAGCATGGCTAGAAAAAGCAGATGGAAGAAGTGGAATACACTGGCTTTCATCTTCCTCCCACACTGGATGCTTTCTGCTTTTGAACATCAGATTTTTCAGCCTTTGGATTCTTGGACTTAAACCAGTGGTTTTCTGGGAACTTTAGGGCCTTTTGCCACAGACTCTTGGCTGAACTGTCAGCTTCTCTTCTTTTGAGGCTTTGGGACTCAACCTGAGCCACTACTGGCTTCCTTGATCCTCAACTTTTAGTTGGCCTATCATGGTACTTCACCTTGTAATCATGTGAGTCAATTCTACTTAATAAACTCCCTTCATATATACATGTATCCTATCAGTTCTATCCCTCTAAAGAACCCTGACTAACACATATGCCTTTTTCCATCTTCTCCCCTTCTGGAACTCTCAATGTATCAATATTTCTTCACTGCTGGTGTCCTATGTCTCACTGGCTTTCTTCATTCTTCTTTCTTCTTTCTATTATAAAGACACACACATGCATATATTCGTTACAACGCTATTCACAATCGCAAGGACATGGAACCAGCCTAAATGTCCATCAATGATAGAGTGGATAAAGAAAATGTGGTTAAATATGCACCATGCAATACCATGCCATCATAAAAAAGAACAAGATCATGTTCTTTGCAGGGACATGAATGGGGCTAGAGGTCATTCTCCTTAGCAAACTAACACAGAAACAGAAAAGCAAATACTGTGTGGTTTCATGTTTAACTTGGAGCTAAATGAAGAAAACACATGGATGCATAGACAAGAAAATTATACATTGAACCATATCAGAGGATGGAGGGTGGGAGGAGAGAAAGGATCAGGGAAAATAACTATGGGTACTAGGCTTAATACCTGGGTGATGAAATACTCCGTACAACAAACTGCATGACACAAGTTTACCTATGTGACAAATTTGTGCATGTACTCCTGAACTTAAAAGTATAAAAAGATTATGTTGAATTTCTTTTCAGGTTTTTTATAGATTTTCTTTTGTGAAGGAGGCCTGTTATTGGAAAATTATTATGTGCCTTCAGAGATTTCATGTTTCTTTGCTTTTTCGTGTTTCTTATATCCTTACATTGATAACTGCATATCTGGTCTAACAGGCACTTCTTCCACATGTATGCAGTACCTTTCATAGGGAAAAACTTTTTCCTTTAGATGTATACTTAGTGTTGGTTGAGTAGGGCACTTTGGTCTTGATTCTGGGTGGATATCATAGTGTAATCTCTGTATAGTGTCTTTAGCTGTAATCAACATTGGCAGCATCTGCCATTCAGTGGCTGCAACTGTGTTTTTTTGTGGAGGCTGTGGTGAGGCTTTGCTGGGGATTGTGGTGCTGGGTGGGCTGGTCCTGAAGTCACTGGATGGTGTGCATGGGTACCAGCTGTGGTGACCGTTGACCTAAAGAGGACTGATCCTTTGTGGCCCAGTTGGTGCCCATAGTGCCAGTTGCGGCAGTCACAGTTCTGGGTGGACCAGTCTTTAGGTACCCAGATACCATGTGCAGGAAGGCTGGGAAGGCTGGTACTTGTGTCCCCAGATAACATGCACAGGTGCTGATAGTGGGAATGGCAGTGGCAGGCCAGGCAGGAAGGTCTTCTGGCTCCTCAATGGCACACAGAGGCCCTCATGGTGGTGGCAGTGGGGTCTGGGAGAGCCAATCCCTGCATCCCCAAGTAGCTTGTGCAGACACCTATGGTGGCGGCAGCAGCCTGGGCAGGTCTTCAGGTGTCATGATTGTGTGTGCAGTGGTCCTATTGCAAAAGAGGGCAAGATGTCTGTATGTGGTGGTGGCCCCAGTTAGAAAGCTCTCAGGCCTTAGAGAGTCCATGCTTCAGTTTCCTATGTCTTAGGGCAGTCTCCCTAATGTGCTGGACTGCCTGTTTTCTAAGTTGTAGGGCACTCAGGTGCCAGGGATGTGGCCATGCTTCTGAGTTCAACTAGTGTCTCACTGCTGCAGCCTTTGGGGTAAATTTGGGGGGTGTCAGCACCTTAGGTGTGTGGATGCAGGGGTTTTTGAACCCCCGGGAAGGATGCAATTTGTTGTTGGCTCCATTCTCAAAACGGTACTGTCCTGCAGCAGCTTGGGTCCTAGGAAGTGGGTAGGATCCAATGTACACTCCCTTTCTGGGACAATATAGTCACATGGACTCCACGCAGCTTCCTGTATTAGCCTCAGGGCCTGTGTGGGCAAAGGAGCTCTCCTATAGCTAGGATTGCAGGCATCTGTGGTGGGAATCTGGATTGCTGGGGATCTCTGTCTTTCCCGTTCCCTACAATCAGGAGTCCCTACTGGCTCCAAAACAACCCCAGCTGGCTGTTTTACTTCTCTCTATTCTGCCATCTCAAGTTTCCGTGACTCAGAGGGTCACTGTCATTGTTCTGCTGAATTCCAGTGCACTCCTTTATATCCTCTATTTGACATGTGGTTATTTACTCACTTTTTTGGTCCTTCTTCATGGAGGAGATAAGTGCTGGGCATCTCTAGTCAGTCATCTGAATGGCATCTCTGAGACTCTAAACCTCCTTTTTTTAAAACAAGCTGACTCTCAAGATAATATTATACTTTATACCAATTCCTAGTCTTCTATTATCTGACTGTGTCTGGCTCCTTTCAGCAAGTGTTGCTACTACTAATTTAATTATGTAACTTCTAAAAACAGTTTCCAAATTTTAGATAAATTGACAACTTCACTTAAAGGAGAGGAAGACTAATGAAAGTATTGTGTTCCATCTAATCTCAAGCACCCTTCAGATATTGCTCAATCCATTCCACCTTCTTAAGTAACAGGCATAGAGTATCCAGGCATTTTAACCATTAGAGATTGGATCATGATTTTGAATACAGGCTGCCAGAAAGGCTTAGTGGCCCATTACACTTAGTTCATCTTAGAGGGATGATGACTCACTAATTTAACGCATTGCCATTAAATTTAACAGGATCAGTTTTTGCTTTCAATAGTTAAAAGAAAACAGACATTTACCTAAATGTGCTCTCAGAGATTGAAACTAACAGCTTGTACTTTGTTGCTGGCTCACAAATCACAAACCTACAACTATCAATGTCCAAACCTCACCTATTAAGTTAAGGGGAACTTATAAGAGTAAACACTGAAGACTGAGTAGTAGAGCAAGAACCTTTTATTTCTCAAATTTGCTGACTGCAGAGCTGACTCTGCAAAGCAAATGCCAGACCAACACTGTCCAATGGGAACATAATGCAAGCAACAAATTTAGTACGTATGTACTGTTAAAATTTCTAGTAGCTTTGTTTAAAAAAAAGAAACAGTGAAATACTGTTAATCTAATAATTTATTTTATTCAACACAATATATTCAAGTATTATGTCAAAATGTAGCCAATATGAAAGTTATTGAGACATCTTACATCATTTTTTGTACTAAATGTTCAAAATTTTGAGTATGTTTTAAAACTAGAGCACTTCTCAGACTAGGACAGACTAGGCTCTACATCCTGGAGGGCTTTCTTGTTTCTTTTCTGTAATCAAAGAGATCTCAGAGCAGGCTGTTTTACAAAGCTATTGCCTTTATGCTCCTGAACGTCCAATTATTCTCCATCATGAGGATAAGAAGTACAACATTTCACTTGCAAGGGACTTTCTAACTTTCCCTGAGCTCATAGGTAAGGGTCACGGGATTCTACTACAGCTGCAAGAGTCACCATTTCAGGTCCTATGACCAGGGTAAAGTGCAAACTCCAGCAGCCAGCAATGGGAAGAAATCTAACTGCCTTGGTTACTCATTCTGAGGGTGCACCAATCCCAAGACTTGCTTCTCTAACTAGTTCCTGCTTTATCTTCCTCTGCTACACAACTGGCTTGCTTGCTAAAAAGAACTAATTATTATATGTTTAAGGTGTAAAATTTAACTTGTTTAGTCTTTTTGAAAAGCATTTTTCTGTGCCATTATTAGCCTTATTTGATAGATATGCAAACAAAGGACTACTTATGCACATCGAGTGACTTGGTCAATGTCTCACAGAAACAATGAAGCTGGGATTCAGTTCCAGCACAGAAGCACTGTAGTGTATATTGACCTTGCTCTCTGGCTTCTGAATTCTCCTGTTTTCTGCATGATCCACATTTTGTCTTGACTTCTCAACTTCAGTTCATTCTGGCTAGCAAATGACCAGCAACCTCCCATGGAGATAAACTATAGACCTTACCTGCCATGGCTCTGTTCTTAGCAGCTTATAAGAACCTTACAGGAGATCTATCTCCCATATCTGTTTTAATCAATATTTCCTATAGCCTGCAAGATTCAGAGTTCTCACTGGCTCTAAATAGCAGGCTAAAAACCCCTGACCATCCACCTACACATAAGAAAATTTTTTTTTAAGTACACAGAGCAGCATTTATTTAACAGATATTTAGGATTTTTTGCATGCTAAGATTCCAAAAGCTTGGGCTAAGGTGGGAAATAAGACAAACTCTGCCTTCAGAGACTTATATTCTAGTGAAGGGAGAAAGACAATAAGTAAATGAAATCAAAATGATGCTATCATATAATGATAAGTACTATGAAAAAATAAAACAGGGGATTATGGCAGAGCCTCAGGAAAATCATCTATGTGTGCCTCGAACCCCTAATATCATGCATTTAATAATCTCTTTATATATCCTAGAAAATTGGCGGGCTTAACAAACTGCAACCATTTTTTACTGTTCCTAAGCAAAGAAGGTTAAAATAGGATGTCTATTTCCCCCAAAGAAAGACCCAGCTTACAGCTTTTTTGTTTAGGGAGCTTCCTTCCTTGATATATATGTCTATTGATAATTACAGAAACAGCATTTCTCTTTGTAACCCTACTAAGGAAAGGAAAATGTAGATTTTATGTTCCCATAGGCTCATAGCTTCTATTCTGGGCTATATGAAAGGATTTGTATAGGCAAGATGCTCCAGAAATAAGCTCTGATATGGAGATTTGCACACACAAATTATTTGATAAGCTCTTGGATATAGCACCTATGAGGAAATGGAGGAAGTAGAAGTGGAGAGAGGGAGAAGTTTAACTTCAATGTAGTTGCCTAGCCTATAAAGAGTGGTGGAGCTGATGGTATTTTAGAGAAGTTCCAAATTAAGACAAGGAAATAAGATCTTTGTAACTTTCAAATTCCAAAAATCAGTCTTTGAATTAGGGCTCCCATGGTTAGGGTGAGTATATTTGAGCAAGGTAGCTGCCTTTGGTGGAGGACAGTTTCTGGGGAAAGAGTCTACTGTGACTGTTGGCAGTAGTCCTTCTATCAGCTGAGAGAATGAAGGTAGGCACTGAAGGGTAGATCTGTGTGGCACCCTCCAGCATCTACTACAGGTTCATCTACTACTACTTTCTTTCTTTCTTTGAATAGGTTCTGAGCTTTCTCATAGAGGCTTGAATATGGGCTGTGCCTGGTGTCTTCATCTGTCACTAAGTGAATCACCTAGAAATAATCCTAGTTCAGGACTGTTTGTCCAGAATATCAAAGAATCCAACCTTGACAGCAAATGGTGAATGAAACTCTTTATTTTCTGTCTCTGAGTACCATGCAATTTCTATGTCATTAGTCTATTCCAGGAAAGATGAGGGCATCTCTAATTTTGGCACACCTAAATACAGAGGTAATGTAATAGCAAAAGGAATGGAGAGAGGTCAGGGTAGGCAATCTGAGAAGGCAGCACTTGAAATTAGAGCTGAATGGTAATCAAGAGCCAGCCATGCAAATATATTGGGAAATGAGTTCCTTTTAGAAATCACAGCAAGTGCAAAGGCCCTGAGGCAGAAGTATTTCATATGTTCTGAGAGCGGCAAGTATGGCTAGAAGTTCATTAATTAAGAACAGCATGAAATGAAGTTTAAAAGGTAAATAAAGAACAGCTGTATTATCTATTCAACAGTGATTTACTGACTGCCTTGTAGCTTTGTAACTTTCAAGTTCCAGCAATCAATCTGTGCTGGACTATGTGCTGGGCACTGTTCTAAACTCTGGAGAGGGTTATGATACAAAGAGAACAAAGTGTTTCAAGCAAAGAAACAAGTGCTTATTGTATGGCATGCTTCTGAATATGTGTTAAGATAAGAAACAAATAGACTCTGACTAGACTCTGAATGTCACAAGATGGGAAGGACAAGGGCAAGATCACCTTCATCAGCAGAAGGAATGGAAATAAGATTAGAGTGAGTTGAAGAGAACAGGAGGAGAGGACATGAAAACTGTGAATATAAACAGGCCTGTCTAGTTGGTTTACTGCAAAAGAGAACAGCTAAATGGGCCAGTAGCCCAAGAGGGTTATGGTATGGGAAAGAGAGTTCAAACAGCATCTGACCCAGGGCAGAAGGGTATAGTTCTAATGTCTTGATATATCCTCTTTTGCTCTACTAACTTGGGTGGACTTTACTTAAGACCACACTCTTCTTGTCTGTGTGGTACCACAATCTGCCACCATTTTCGCTACTTTCCTAGTAGCACAGCATAGTCATCAAAAGCCCAGACCACTTCGTCCTAAGACTTGCTGTGTGGCTATGGAAAAGTAACTTAACCTGTCCCTTCCTTTCATTTTCCAAGAGTTAATAATTACATAGTGGTGTCTTCCACATAGAGTGATTAGAGAGATTAAATCAGCGAACAGATGTCAAGTCGTTACAATAGCACATGGCACACAGCAAGTGCCATATGACTACTGCTAAAATAAATAAATTTATACTTTACAAGAAAAATCTTCATTTTGCTGGAATTTCAGGTAGTGTGCAACATTGGAACTAGTCTAGAGAACAGGCTGGCATTTTAGTGGGTGAAAGTAGCTTTACCCTGGGGCATGTGTTGTAGTAATATATGTACTTACCTGGTTTAAAATTTCAAACCACTTAATATAAAGCAGCTCCTGGGCTTCAACAAATCCTATAAGTCTTACAAACTGATTTACCATAATAATACTTAATTCCTGAAAATCAACAAGCATGAGGCAATTTTAAATGCCTTATAATAATCTCAATGTAAACCTATTGCTGAGGTTTAAAATAGTTACTGTGTCCATCACTTCTTTATTCATGCTACATAATCAAATACTCTTAAGTATCTTGTTCTGCATTTGTGTGATGTCCTTTATCAAGGTTCTGTAACCAAGGGTTTACCTTCCTTTTCCCATTTATAATATTTTATGGCTCTTGATACATTTGCATGTATCCAAATCTATTACCTGTGTTTAGTCTCAAAATAATACACCAAAATAAAATCTTATTTTATGTTTTCCCCATGCTATTAAGGAAGCCAAAGTTTAAATAAAGAAGTACACCAATTCATATCTACATGAAATGTTTTAATCCAGATGCCTTATCTTGAATCACACTATTATGGTCTGAATTGCGTCCTCTCAAAATTCATATTGAAGTCCAGTACCTCAGATTGTTACTGTATTTAGAAATAGGATTTTAAAGAGGTAATTGAAGTAAAATAAGGTCACTGGGGTGAGCTCTAGTCCAATATGACTAGTATTTTCAGAAGAGTTTATGACACAGACACACATGGAGGAAAGAGCAAGAAAAGACATAAGGAGAAGATGGCATTAATAAGCCAAGGCGAAAAGCCTGGAATAAATTCTTCCCTCACAGCCCTCATAAGAAACCAACCCTGCTAACACATTGATCTTGGACTTCTAACCTCCAGAATTGTGAGAAGACAAATTTCTGTTGTTCAAACCACCCAGTCTGTGATACTTTGTCATGGAAGCCTTAACAAATTAATATACTCATGATAAGGATAGAACTGCAAGTAGCTAGAAGTTATAACTTAGACATGAGGAAGCCTAAATCCTAATGTCTAAGTCATAACTTCTAGCTACTTGCCTCATATCAGGCCCCATATGCAACACTGGAGATTACAATTAGGCATGAGATTTGGACAGGAACAGATCAATACCATATTACTAGCCAAAACTTAATATCATAGTACCCAAGACAAAACCTTGAGTCAAAGACTTGATTTTTAAGTAGTTCCAATATGCTGCTGAGAAGGTCACTGCTTGTTACTAATATGATTCTCACCAGAAATTGAAGAACTGTCAAAAATTAGTAATTTCAATTATGTCTATAGAAGCCCAGCTAACACTACCCCTGTATTCTGACGGATGAGAATTCAGGTCTGTTTAAAGTGACATTGCAGGATAAATTTAATCATTTTTGGAACATAAAGCAGGCAATTGTTACAGACTATATTTTTCTCTAAAATGCAGGAAACTACATAATAATACTGAAACAATAGCATCTTGAAGAAAATGTATGCATTGAGCGTTCTGATGTATCATTAACTCCATGTGTTTTTTTCCAGTGGTTATGCACCATCTCTCCATACTGTCTGAATATAATGGGCCACTTATCATTCACATTGAATCCAGATTGGATGTTGATAGTTTCTAAGTGCTCACATACAAATTTTCCTGCCCCCCAAAAAGCTGGACTGTTTTATTTCAGTCCAGCTTGCTGAGGAAACATTAGGCTAGAAAACATTTAAAATTGGAATATTTTATCCAACTTATAGATCAGCCCTGTTCTCTTGGCAACACTCAGATGCACTCAGGAAGTCACAGCCTTCTTCCCAGCTTTGCTGATTTTATCTTGAGATATGTCCTAAATGAAGAGAATTGTCCTTCAGCCAAACTATCTGAGAAGCAAGGCTGCTGACAGAGGAATGGACAGACAATAAAGCCAAACTTTACATCATTTGCATCACCATAGGGTTAATGTATACAGCAAATGTGTTCAATCTAAATATCTAACCCA
The DNA here is from genome assembly GCF_001604975.1 of Cebus imitator. Classification (NCBI taxonomy): domain Eukaryota; kingdom Metazoa; phylum Chordata; class Mammalia; order Primates; family Cebidae; genus Cebus; species Cebus imitator. The sequence goes on from NW_016107432.1 coordinate 1,883,578, forward strand.
GTAGCCTTAAAGTTCCCTCCCTTTACTCTTACCCCAAACTCACACATAAAGGGTAAGGACAGGCACATGTCATTTATGTTTGTGCTCCTAGCCCAAATCACAAAACTTGGCACGTGAGAGGAACTCCATAAACATGTACTGAATAAAAGAATATTGAACGAGTGTCTATCAAACTAAACTGAATCCACACATGCCTGTGGCCACTCACATACAACAAGGCATCCTTTGCCTATTTTTCCATAAAGAGAAAAAAAAATTAAGTTTATAGTAAAAGGAGAGAGAAGACAAGAAGGGATAAAACAGAAATATTTTAAAAGTGTTGTCTAATCTAAACATTTTTTTTATCTGAAATCATTTTTAAATAAAAGTTTTGTGGAATCCTAGTAACCTAACATGAATGAAAGCAATGGAACTCTAAGGTGGTGAAGTATTCATCAGCTCAGCCCTCCCTCCAGACCCTCTCCCTTTTCATTTACCCATTACCACTCAACATACTGCCTGTTGTGACAGCCCAAGACACCTCAGTGGAATGTGGTTTGAAAATGGCAAGATCTAGCAGAAAAAGTCTTAGATCTGAGTCAGAAGACCTACTTGTCAATTATGGGGACCTAAGCAACATCTGTTAACATCTTCTTTCTTACCTCATCTTCATCATCAGCAAAGGAAAAAAAAAAAAGTATCCAGGTCACTTGTTATGTTAGTCCATTTTCACATTGCTGTAAAGAAATACCTGAGACTGGGTAATTCATAAAGGAAAGAGGTTGAATTGGCTCGTGATTCTACAGGTTATACAGGAAGCATGATACTGGCATTTACCTGGTTTCTGGGGAGGCCTCAGGAATCTTAAAATCATGGTGGAAGGTGAAGGGGAGCACACACACTACATGGCTGGAGTAAGAGCAAGAGAGAGAGAGGAAGTGGGGCCTACACACTTTTAAACAACCAGGTCTCACAAAAACTCACTCACTATCATGAGGACAGCACCAAGCCATTCATGCAGTATCTGCCCCCATGACCAAAACATCTCCCATTAGGCCCTACTTCCAACATTGGGATCAAATTTTAAGATGAAACTTAGAGTGGACAAATATCCATTATCCAAACTATATCACCATTATATATTAATCAATATAAAAGAGAAGCTAGATACTTTAAATATAGTATAAAGCACATGTCTTTATCAGGAAACACCTAGGGCTATAATATACAGTATTTTCAAATTCCAGTGATCCAATCTCATGTTTATATTGGATAAAGAATTGTTTGTTAGTTTTGGGTGTTTTTTTTTTTCTCTCAGGGCCAAAAATTTGTTCTGAGAAAACAAAACAAAACAAAACAAAAAACAAAAACAAAAACATAGTCATGGAAGATACTGGCTAGGTCAAGAACACCTAAACTATAAATCTACTTTTTTTATTTTATCATAACCATTGAGTCTATGACGATAAACCTATATATATTGTTTTGAGACAGTTTTGCTCTTGTTGCCAAGGCTAGAGTGCAATGGCATGATCTCAGCTCACCACAACCTCTGCCTTCCAGGTTCAAGTGATTCTCCTGCCTCAGTCTCCTGAATAGTTGGAATTACAGGCATGTGCTACCACGCCCAGCTAACTTTTTGTGTTTTTAGTAGAGACTGGGTTTCTCCATGTTGGTCAGACTGGACTCAAACTCCCAACCTCAGGTGATCTGCCTGCCTCAGCCTCCCAAACTTTTGGGATTACAGGTGTGAGTCACTGCACCCAGCCCTGCTAAAACCTAACTTCTGACCAGAAACACACTGTCAATGAGAAGAATAAGATGTTCTCTGCATTTTCAAAGAGCTTTTCTTCTGACCCAGTGAGCCTCTTAACAAGTTTCCTTATTTACATGAAAAATCACACATAATTGGCTTAAGTGCAGAATTTGGATTTTTTACCTGTGTATCAAACCCTCAAGCTGAACTATTAAATATATTTTTAGGCCATTAACTACATAGCAATGATGTTTGCTACAGAGCTGAGTAATTTAAAGTGGAGTTTATAGCTTTGATTTCTTTGGTGACTCATGAAGAAGATTAAAAATGACCTTTTGCTTATTTTATAATTCACACTGATAGAATTCCCTAAGGTCTCTCTAACAAGTAACAGACCTTGATTTGTTAATATTTGAATGTGTCAAGCAAGCTATAACATATTATAAACAGAACAAAAAGAATGGTACCTCATTGTCTGAGGGTATCAGTGCCATAGTGATAAGGCACAAAACTCTCAGGGACCTAAATATTGGAAATTATCTCATGATTCTAACATGAACCATTTATAGGCAAAATCTCTACCTTGGACTTAATGGTGGGCTTGGAGTAGACAGGAAAATAATCTTATTAAATTATAAGGCCTTATTGAAATTACTTTGTTTTTAAGTTTTATAAATATGAATGTTTGTATCAGAGTTTATAACTTACAAATTTCTGAGAAGGCTGAAGAAACAAACTCAAGATTGAACATTCACCCACTAACCCATATTACAGAACAGACCCACCAAAGAGTTGCTGGTTCTTCTACAGTCAGGAAGCTCCAGATCCAGAATCTTATCCAGCTGCCATGATCACAAAACCATTGCTGTCAAAAGAGCCACTGTCACTGCTGCCCGCTCCGAAATGAGCTGTGCTCACCATAATGTATGGAAGCACAATGGATGCCCATGCCCTCCGTTTTGAAGAAAGCTGGGGACTGGCTACTGGGACCTCTGCTAACACCACCTCAGGAAAACAAAACCTTCACAACTGTGCTTGTCAGTAGAAATACTAGAAGTATCAGTGATTCAACTTCACCTCTGAGGTTCAACCCCTCTTCTGCCTTCCAAATCTCATGTGACCAGCCAAACCCAACCACATTTATTATGATAACTGCAAGGGACTTTGAATAATGCAACTTATGGCTTTCCAGCCTCTGCAGTTCAGGAGGTGAAATGTCTATTAAGCTCCAATTTTTGATATTCACAGAGCTGCTCTTTTGGCTAAACTATTGTTAGAATTCTAAGCCAAGGTGAACACAAGGACCCAACTTGAGACATGGTCACAGATCTGAAAAGGATATTAATAATCACCAATGCATCTCTTTCAGTTTACAAACTGAAAACAATAGATACATATTAGCTGCTTAATATCACAGAACTAATTAGTAGCAGAACAAAAAAGAGAAATGCTATTGTCTGATTCTTAGTCCAGTCCTCTTTTTATCACTCCAGGACTCCCTCAGGAGATAACAAGTAGTAAAGATTATAACAATATTATTTGAACACCAGATTTGGCCATATAAAAAATATAGAGATTGGGCCGGGCGCGGTGGCTCATGCCTGTAATCCCAGAACTTTGGGAGGCTGAGGCAGGCGGATCACGAGGTCAAGAGATGGAGACCATCCTGGCCAACATGATGAAACCCAGTCTCTACTTTAAAAATTACAAAAATTTGCTGGTTGTGGTGGTACACACCTGTAGTCCCAGCTACTCAGGAGGCTGGGTCAGGAGAATTGCTTGAACCCGGGAGGCGGAGGTTGCAGTGAGCCAAGATCACGCCACTGTACTCCAGCCTGGTGCCTGGTGACAGAGCAAGACTCTGTCTCAAAAAAAAAAAAAAATGTGTATATATAAATAAATAAATATATATATATATATATATATACACACACACACATATATAAAATATATATATTTATATTTATATATATATATATATAGAGAGAGAGAGAGAAAGAGAGAAATAATACATTAATACATGGTAAGGGCAATGGTAAGTATACCTCTTCCTAACATTTACATGGAACATGAAATATTCATTTGACAAATTTATTAAGTGTCTCCTAAACATTTGACACTGTATTAGGTATTGGAGAAGTAGTGAAAATGAAAAAAGTCATGAAATATGCCTAGCAAGGAACATAGACAATTCACTAGTTATCAACAATAAAAGGGAATGAATATAATGACAAGAAAACTATAGAAAACAAGAGAATTCACCTAGTATAGGCTTTGGGGAAGACATCTAAGGAGGAAATCATGTTTAGTTGGTATGTGCAGGACAAGAAGGTACAGAAAGATACAAACAGCTGGTCATTGGTGAAAGAAAATACCACCTGTCAACTGTTCAAAGTAGAGAAATTCAGAATCGGAGGGAAGCTCAGTAAGGCTGAGCATAAGGTGCAAAGAGAACAATGGCAAGAGGGGTAATTGGGAAAGTCATCATGAGCCACTTGATGAAGATATTTTTTAAACCACAATGAAATCTTTAAACTTTACCCTAAGGCAATGTTTCCTCAATTCTAATCATTCACATTTCTAATTTATCATTTGGCCTTGTCCCTATATTAGTTTTCTCAGGTTGCCTGAACAAAGTACCGTAACTGGGTGGCTTGAAACAACAAATCTCTATTCTTTGTTAGCTTCAGAGGCTAGAAATCTAAAATAAAAGTGCTAGCAAAGCCATGCTGTCTCTGAAATTTCTAGGGGAAGATACTTCCTTGCCTCTTCTTAGCTTCTGTTTGTTGTTGGAAACGGCCTTCCTACACTTTTAGAGTCATCACTCCAGTCTCTGCTTTTATTATTAATCACATAACATTCCCCTGGTGTCTCTACCTCTGTGTTTCTTCTCCTTTTCTCATAAAGACATATTGAATTTGAAGTGTTTATTGGATTAAAGGCCCACCCTCCACCTGTAAGATCTCATCTTAGTCAATTACATAGGCATTGTTTCCAAATAGGGTCACATTTTGAAATTTTGGGAATGACATGAATTTGAGGGAAGGAAATTATCCAGTACAACCATCTATATTATTGGGTTAGTTCAAAAGTAATTGTGTTTTTTGTCATTAAAAGTAACTTAATCAAAATAATGACAAAACCTGCAATTACTTTTGTACCAACCTAATATTTGTCACTTAATACTTTCTTTAAACCAACTAACTTTTAAATCAATTCCTAGGCAGTGCTATCCATTGAATAACATTCTTGAAAAGCTGGTGTTAGCTTTTCTAATACATACCAAAATAAACAAACATATAACAAAATAAACAAAGTTTGAAAACCAAAAAATCTTATCCATGTACTAAAAATGCCATCTGTACCAATTTCAAAAAAATCTTCCCAAAATGACAGCCTAACAGAAGCTCTTACAATAAAGCCCTTGCTGTTTCCACCCAGGTACAGAAACTGGAGATAACCCAGACTGATATAGATATGGCTCTGCAATGTATCACATTGCTGATTCCCAACACCAGACACAATTTAAAATCACTCCCAGTACAATTAAAAAAAAAAAAGGCTAGATTTAAAAGTTGTCGAAGTAACTCCAATGGGCAGCCAGGGTTCAAAACAAATAAATATATGATTCTTTTTTTAAAAAACTACATTTATATGATTGTCTTTAACAGTGACCTAGAGAAAGAATGAACAAGAATTACATTACCTGTTAACTGACTACCTGCTGAGGGTAATCCAATTAGCTGCACTTTCTTCACGCAGTTTGATAAATATTTGTTTGTTAGAACACACATTATCACAATAAAAGGTGTGTACCAAATGTGTTAGCCCTGAGAGAGAGAGGCAGAGCAAGATGGCCAAATAGAAGGCTCCACCAATCATTGTCCCCACACGAACATCAATTTAACAACTCTCTCTCTCTCTACACACACACAAATGTACACACGTACACACACAGACACACAGCAATTCAAAAGAATAAAAATTCAGGTGAGCACTCATGGTACCTGGTTTTAACTTAATATTGCTGAAAGAGACAATGGAAAAGGGTAAGAAAGACAATCTTGAATCATGGACATCACCTCTCCATCATCCACTGGCTGTGACCGTGTTGTACAGAGAGAGAAGCTGTGTGTTTGGGAGAGGAAAAGCACAAGATTATGAGAACTTAGTGCTGGCTTGTTACTGCAGAAAGCAAAACCAGGCTGAGTTCAGCTAATGCCTGCCCACAGAGGAAGTATTTAAACCAGCCCTGGCCAGAAAATAATTGCCCATCCCAGTGGTCAGAACTTGAGTTTCAGCAAGCCTCACCACCGTGGGCCAAAGTGCCCTGGGGCCTTAAATAAACTTAAAAGGCAGTCTAGGCCACAAGGACTGTGACTCCTAGATAAGTTCTACTGCTGAGCTAGGCTACAAGCCAGTAAGCTTGGGGGGCATTCAACCTACTGAGTTACTAGCTGGGTGGCTAACGGAGTGCTTACCCCACCCCTCCCCCAACCACAGACTGAACAGCTCATGGATCTACAAGAGACCCCTTCCTTTCACTTGAGAGGTGAGGAAAATGTAAGGAGGATTTTTTTTTCTTGCATCTTGGATACCAGCTCTGCCACAGCAGTATAGGGCACTAGTCAGAGTAATGAGACTGTCTTTCCAAGCCCTAGTTTTCAGATGACATTTCCAGACACACCTTACATCAAAGGGAACCCAATGTCTTGAAAGGACTCAGTCCTAGCAGGACCCATCACCTGCTGACTAAAGAGCCCTGAATAACCAGCAGTAATAGCCAGGTAGTATACTGTGGCTCTTCAGTGAAACTCAGAGACTTGTTGACTTCAGGTGAACTTCAGCACATTCCCAGCTGTGGTGGCTATAGGGAGAGATTCCTTCTGCCTGAAGAAAAAGCAGAGAGAAAAGGCTAATTTGTCTTGTACCTTAGGTACTAGCTCAGCCACAGGAGGGTAGAGCACCAAGTGAGCTCTTGGAGTCCCTGATTCCAGGCCTTGGCTCTTGAATGGCATTTCTAGACCTGTTCTGGTCCAGAGGGAAGCACACTGCCCTCAAGGGTGAGCTCCAGGCCAGGCATCATTTGCCACAAAATGACTGAAGAGACTCTGTGCTTTAAGGGAATATTAGTGGTAGCCTTACAGTACTCCCCATGGGACTTTGCTGGTAGGGGTCATGGGAAGAAGCTTCTCTACCTGTGGAAAGGGAAGGAAAGAATAGGAAGTACTGAATCTCATAGTTTGAGTGACAGTTTGGCTGAAGTATAACAGAATACCCGGTAAATGTCTAAGGTATTTGACGGCAGTCTCTGGCTCCTGGATGGCACCTCTGAACCTGCCCAGGGCCTGGAGGAGTTCACCATTCTGAAAAGAAGGACACAAGGCTGGCTGGATCTGCTGCCTGCTGATTGTGGAGCACCAGGACCTTGAGAGAACATAGGCAGTTGCCAGGTAGTGGTTACAGTAGGTCTTGGGCAAGACTCAGTGCTGTGTTAGCTTCAGGTCTGACCCGGCATATTCCCAGTGGTGGTGCCCATAGGGGTTTTGTATCACCCCATCCCCAGATCCAGGTAACTCAGAACATAGAGACTCCATTTGCTTAGATGAAAGTAAAAGAAGAGAACAAGTGCCTCTTTCTGGTAATCCAGAGAATTCTACCAGATCTTGTCCAAAACCAACAAGGCAGTATCTCTACAATTCTGCAACAACCACAGCATTACTGGGCTTGGAGTACACTATAATGCTGATAAGACATATATCAGAACAGATAAGTCCTTTCAAATATCTGGAAAGCCTTCCTGAAGAGAACGGGTACAAACAAGCCCAGACTGCAAACGCTACAACAAATACTTAACTCTTCAATCCCAAACACAGACAAATATCCACAAGCTTCAAACTCATCCAGGAAAACATAACCTCACCAAATAAATATTTCACAAGGGACAGATCCTGGAGAAAGAGAGATGTGTGATCTTTCAGACAGAGAATTCAAAATAGCTGTTTTGAGAAAAGTCAAAGACATTCATGATAACACAGAGAAGGAATTCATAATTCTACAGATGAATTTAACAAATAGATTGAGATAAAAAAGGATCAAGCATTAATTCTGGAGCTGAAAAAAATGCAACCAACATACTGAGAATCCATTACAGCCTTTATACCAGAACTGATTAAGAAGAAGAAATAGTGAGCTTGAAGAAAGGGTATTTGAAAATACCCTTTATTCTATATCAATGGTAAAANAAAAAAAAAAAAAAAAAGGCAGGAATAGTTAAACCTCTAACAGACAAAATAGATTTCAAGACAAAAACTATAAGCAGAGACAAAGCAGGTCACTATGTAATGATAAAGGGGCCAATTCAACTAGAGGCTATAACAATTTTAAATATGTATGCACTCATGACTATAGCACCCATATATATAAGAAAAATAGTATTAAAGCTAAAGAGAGAGAGAGAGGCCACAATATTTAAAAATGGAGATTTCAGCATCCCACTTTCAGCATTAGAAAGATCTTCCAGAGAGAAAATCTAGAAATAAAAAATCTGATGTAATCTTCATTACAGGCCAAATGGACCTAATAGATATTTACAGAAGATTTTATCCAGTGGCTGCAGAATACACATTTCTTTCCTCAGCACATGGATTATTCTAAAAAATACATCATATATTAGGATATGAAACAAGTCTTTTAAAATTTAAAACACTGAAATAATACCAAGCATCTTCTCTGACCAAAATAGAATGAAATTAGAAATAACTAACAAGAGAAATTTTGGAAACTATGCAAACTAATAGAAATTAATATGTTCCTGAATGACAAGTGGATCAATAAACAAATTAAGAAGAAAATTGAAAGTTTTCTCTAGGCTAATTATAATGAAAATACAACATACCAAAACCTATGGTATACAGCAAAAGCAATACTAAGAAGAAAATATACAGCTCTAAGAGCCTACGTTTAAAAAACAATTAAAATAACAACCTGAGAATGTATCTTAAAGAGCTAATAAATCAAGAGCAAACCAAATCCAAAATTAGTAGAAGAAAAGAAGTAATAATAAATCAGGGCATAAATAAATGAATTTGAAGTGAAGAAAGCAATACAAAGGATCAATAAAACAAAAAGTTGGCTTTTTGAAAACTGACAAACATTTAGGTAGGCTAAGAAAAGAAGAGAGAAGACTTTAATAAATAAAATCAGAGATAAAAAAGAAGACCTTATAACTGATATTGTAGAAATTCAAAGGATCATTAGTGGCTACAATGAGCAACAATATGCCAATAAATTGGAAAATTGAAAAGAAATAGATACAGCCCCAGACACATAAAATCTACCAAGATTGGACCATGAAAAACTAGAAAACCTGAACAGACCTGTAACAAGTACTGCGATTGAAGCCATAATAAGTCTCCCAGTAAAGAAAAGCTTGGAACCAATGGCCTCACTGTTGAAATTTACCAAACATGTAAAGAACTAATACCAATACTACTCAAACTATTCCAAAAAAAATAGAAAAGGAAGAAATACTTCCAAACTCATTCCACAAATCCAGTAATACTCTGATGATAAAACCAGACAAATACATTTAAAAAAAAAAAAAACATAAAAACTACAGGCCAATAAATATTGAGCATAAATTGTCAACAAAACCCTAGCAAACTGAATTCAACAACACATTAAAAAGATCATTTATCAATCGCCATTCAAACTGATGTGAGATGGTATCTCAATGTGGTTTTGATTTGCATTTTTCTAATGACCAGTGATGAGCTTTTTCTCATGTGTTTGTTGGCTGAATAAATGTCTTCTTTTGATAAGTGTCTGTTCATATCTTTTGCCCACTTTTTGATGGCGTTATTTTCTTCTTGTAAATTTAAGTTCTTTGTGGATTCTGGATTTTAGCCCTTTGTCAGATAGGTAGATTGCAAAAAATTTTTTTTCTATTCTGTTGGTTGCCGGTTTACTCTACCGATAGTTTCTTTTGCCATGCAGAAGCTCTTTAATTAAATCCCATTTGTCTATTTTGGCTTTTGTTGCCATTGCTTTTAGTGCTCAGTCATAAAGTTCTTGCCCATGCCTATGTTCTGAATGGTATTGCCTAGGTTATCTTCTAGGGTTTTTATGGTATTAGGTCTTATGTTTAAATCTTTAATCCATCTGGAATTAATTTTTGTATCAGGTGTAAGGAAGGGATCCAGTTTCAGCTTTCTGCATATAGCTAGCCAGTTTTCCCAACACCATTTATTAAATAGAAAATTCTTTCCCCATTGCTTGTTTTTGAGAGGTTTGTCAAAGATCAGATGGTTGTAGATGTGTGGCATTATTTCTGAGACCTCTGTTCTGTCCCATTGGTCTATATCTCTGTTTTGATTACTGTAGCCTTGTAATATAGTTTGAAGGCAGGTAGCATAATGCTGCTAGATTTGTTTTTTTGCTTACGATACGCTTGGCTATATGAGCTCTTTTGGGTGTCATATGAAATTTAAGGTGATTTTTCCCAATTCTGTGAAGAAAGTCAATGGTAGATTGATGGGGATAGCATTGAATCTATAAATTGCTTCGAGCAGTATGGCCATTTTCATGATATTGATTCTTCCTAACCATGAGCAGGGGATGTTTTTCCATCTGTTTGTGTCCTTTCTTATTTCCTTGAGCAGTGGTTTTTCTCCTTAAAAACATTCTTCATATCCCTTGTTAGTTGTAATTCTAGGAATTTTATTCTCTTTGTAGCAATTGTGAATGGGAGTTCACTCAAGATTTGGCTTTGTTTGTCTGTTATTATTAGTGTATAGGGATGTTTATGATTTTCGCATATTAATTTTGTATTCTGAGAGGCTTGCCGAAGTTGTTTATCAGCGTAAAGAGATTTTGGGCTGGGATAATGATGTCTTCTAAATATAGAATCATGTCACCTGTAAATAATGACAACTTAAATTCCCCTTTTCCTAACTGAATACACTTTATTTCTTTTCCTTGCCTAATTGCCCTGGCCAGAACTTTCCATACTATGTTAAATAGGAGTGAGAGAGGGCATCCTTGTATTCTTCTGGTTTTTAAAGAAAATGCTTCCAGTTTTTGCCCATTCAGTATGATATTGGCTGTGGGTTTGTAGTAAATAGCTTTTATTATTTAGAGATACATTCCATTGATACCTAGTTTTTTGAAAGTTTTTAGCATAAAGGGATGTTGAATTTTGTTGAAGGCCTTCTCTGCATCTATTGAGACAATCATGTGATTTTTGTCTTTTTTCTTTTCATGTGATGGATTAAATTTATATATTTGCATATTTTGAACCAGCTTTACATCCCAGGGATGAAGCAGACTTGATAGTGATGGATGCTGGAGAGAAAGTGGAGAAATAGGAATGCTTTTACACTGTTGTTGGGAGTGTAAACTAGTTCAATCTTTTTGGAAGAGAATGTGGTGATTTCTCAGGGATCTAGCACTAGAAATACCATTTGACCCAGCAATCCCATTACAGAATATATACACAAAAATTATAAATTATTCTATTATAAAGACACATGCACATGTATGTTTATTAGGCCACTGTTCACAATAGCAAAGACTTGAGACCAACCCAAATGCTCATGAATGACAGACAAGATAAGGAAAATGTGGCACATATACACCATGGAATACAATGCAGTCATAAAAAGAATGTGCTCGTGTCCTTTGCAGAGACAAGGATAAAGCCCATCATTCTGGGCAAGCTGACACAGAACAGAAAGCCAAACACCTCACGTTCTCACTCATAATTGGGTATTGAACAATGAGAACACATGGACACAGGGGTAACATCACACACTGATGCCTGTTGGGTGGTGGGGGGGTAGGGGAGGAATAGCATTAGTAGAAATATTTAATGTAGATGACAGGGTGTTGGATGCAGCAAACCACCATGGCACATGTGTACCTGTGTAACAAATTTGCATGTTCTGCACATGCACCCCAGAACATAAAATATAATAAAATTGAATTAAAAATTAAAATTAAAAAGATCATTTATCATGACCAAGTAATATTCATAATGCAAAGATGGTGTAACATACACAAACCAATTAACTTTATACATTATATCAACAGAAGGAAGAGCAAAACCTCATAATTTCAATTGATAGTAAAAATGTATTTGATAAAATTCAACATTCTTTCATGATAAAAATCCTTTAAAATAACTGCATATAGATGGAACATATCCCAAAATAATAAAAGCCATAAATGACAGATGCATAATTAGTATCATATTGAATGGGAAAAAGCTGAAAGCCTTTCCTGTAAGATCAGAAACACAATAATGATGCCCATTTTCACCCCTGTTATTTAGTATATTAGTAGAAGTCCTAGCTAGAGCAATCAGAGAAGAGAAAGAAATAAAGATTATACAAACTGGAAAAGAGGTTGTCAAATTATCATTGTTTACAGATTATATGATCTTATATTTGGCAAAACCTAAAGGATTCACACACACACACACACACACACACACACACACACACACCCTGTAGAAACTGATTCAAAAAGTAATTCCATTTACAGTAACTACAAAATATTTTAAATACCTGGGAATGAATCAAATAAGTGAACGTTCTCCACAATGGAAGCTATAAAACACTGACATAAGAAACTGAAGACAACACATACAAATAGAAAAGTAGTTCATATTCGGGAATTAGAAAAACCACTATTGTTAAAATGTTCATACAATCCAAAGCAATCTACAAATTTAATGCATCCTTTATCAAAATACCAATTATATTTGTCACAAAAATAGAAAAAAAATTCTAAAATTTATATGGAACCATAAAAGACCCAGAATAGCTAATGTTATCCAAAGCAAAAACAACAAGAATGGAAGAATAACATTATCTGACTCCAAACTATACTACAGAACTATAGTAACCAAAACAGCATAGTAATGACATATAAAAACAGACACATAGATCAGTGAAACAGAATAGACAACCCAAAGATAAATCCATACATCTCCAGAACTTATTTTTTACATAGGTGCCAAGAATACATATTAAGGAAAAGAAAATCTCTTCAATAAACAGTGCTGGGAAAACTGGATATCCATATGCAGAATGAAACTAGACACCTATGTCTCACCATATACAAAATCAAATCAAAATGTATTAAATACTTAAGTGTAAGACCTTAAATTAGGAAACTTCTAAAAGAAAATATTGGGGAAGCTCTCCAGGACATTGGAGTGGGCAAAGATTTCTTGAGTAATACCCCACAAGCAAAGGCAACCAAAGCAAAAATGGACAAATGGGATCACATCAAAATAAAAAGCTTCTGCACAGCAAAGTAAACAACAAAGTAAAGAGAAAATCCACAAAATGGGAGAAAATGTTCGCAAACTATGCATCTGACAAGGGATTAGTAAGCAGAATTTATAAGGGAGTCAGCTCAATAGAAAAAAATCTAATAGCCTGATTTTAAAATGTGCATAACATCTGAATAAACACTTCTCAAGAGATGTACAAATGGTAAATATGTATTGGAAAAGGTGCTAACATCATTGATTATCAAAGAAATGCAAATCAAAACTACAATGAGATATTATTTCACCCCAGTTAAAATGGCTTTTATCAAAAAGTCAGGCAATAGCAAATGCTGGTGAGAATGCAGAGAAAAGGGAACATTTTACACTGGTTTTTGGAATGCAAATTAGTACAACCACTATGAAGAACAGTTTGGAGAATCCTCAAAAACAAAAAATAGAGCTACCATATGATCCAGCAATACCACTGCTAGGCATACACCCCAAATAAAGGAAATCAGTATATCTAAGAGATATCTGCACTCCCATGTTTATTGCAGCTCTATTCACAATAACTAAGATTTGCAAACAACCTACATGTCCATCAACAAATGAATGAATAAATAAAATGCGGTACATATACACAATGGAGTACTATTTAACCATAAAAAAGAATGAGATCTTCTCCTTTGCAAGAACATGGATGGAATTGGAGGTCATTATGTTAAGTGAAATAAACCAGGCACAGAATAACTATCATCTCATGTTCTCACATATTTGTTGGAGCTAAATATTAAAACAATTGAATTCATGAAGACAATGAGTAGAAGGATTGTTACCAGAGGCTGGGAAATGTAATAGGTAAGAGGGGGTGGCAGCTGTAGGAAGAATTAATGGGTACAAAAAAATAGTGAGAAAAAATAAGTAAGACCTAGTATTTGCTAGCTCAACAGGGTGACTATAGTCAAAAAATAATTTAATTACGCATTTTGGAATAAACAAAGAGGAAAATTGTATTCGAATACACTGGATTAGAGTACAATTGGATTGCTTATAATACAAAGGATACATGCTTGAGATGATGGATACCTCATTTTACATAACATAATTATGCACTGTATAACTATCAAAATATTTCATATACTCCATGCATATTTATACCTACTATGTACCCAAAAAATTAAAAATAAATATGTAACAATTATTATCCCTATTTTCTTCTGTACCCATCCACCTAGAATTGCACTGGTATGATGGCACATATAAGAATTCAGTTCCTGTATACAGTTTCCATATTACTATTCTGCATACTATTACTATATGCTTAAAAGCTATTGCATGCTTACAATATTCTGGGAACTCTTTAAAGAAAATTACTTGTGAATTATCTAGTTTAATTATTATAACCATGCTATTTGGTATTTCTTTTATCGCCCTGATTGTACAGAATAGAAAACTAAAAATAGTTAAATAATTTGCTCTGATCTTACAGTTAGTGTATATCAGAGCTGTGATTCAAACAGAGGCAGCATGGCTAGGCGTGAGTGTGCCTAACCACTCTGTTCTCCCACTTCCTACCTGGTGCAGATAAGGATCACAGTAATCTGAACAGCCAGCACTGCTCCTTCTGCTCCCATTTAAGAGAAACAGCAAAATGGATTCAATCAAAGTAATCATTTGTTTTGGGGTTCACCTGTATTTCTGATGGAGTTACAATTAATCCTGTTTAATATCACGGTAAAAGCATCAATTGTTGTTGATTTTTATTCTGACAACAACAACAACAACAAAAGGCAGACATTTCCAATTATTTCCTATACTCATTATTATGTTTTCCAGATTTTAGAAAGTCTTGAAATTCTAGTAGAAAAATTAATATCCAAGGATTCTTACCTGCAGTCTACAGACAAAAACATAACAAGGCCCACCAAATAATATGGACATGTTAAATTTAAATCAATAATAGCATGATGGCCATTTTTTGGCTTTCATGACCAAACTAAATCAAAATATTATTAAAAACAAAAGAATACAATAGAACATGACAATTTCTGGCAATGTAAGACATCAAAAGGAATAATGAGTAAAGCTAATTACTTGCACATAAAGCAGTGCATTTACTTATAACTCAAGTATCTATCAAAGCTGTTCAGGCACAGCTGGGTGCTATAAGCCATTTGCACTGAACAAGCTTTCCAATTAAAATAGTCTAGCCATTGGGAAATCACAGGTCTTTCTAAGTACAGGGCTCTGGTTCCAGTGGGCTGCTGACTACTTACTGCATAGTTTTCTTTCAGACTTTTACTGAAGTTAATAATAGGCAGCTACTTTTCATTAAAACCTGCTTCTAGGCTGGGCACAGTGGCTCACTCCTGTAATCCTAGCACTTTTGGAGGCTGAGGTGGATGGATCACCTGAGATCAGGAGTTTGAGGCCAGCCTGGCCAACATGGTGAAACCCCATCCCTATTAAAAATATAAAAATTAGCTGGGCATGGTGGCTCATGCTTGTAATCCCAGCTACTCGGGAGGCTGAGGTGGGAGAATCACTTGAACCTGAACCTGAACAGGAAAGGTGGAGGTGGCAGTGAGCGGAGATCGCACCATTGCACTCCAGCCTAGGCAACTGAGCGAGACTCCATCTAAAACAAACAAAAAAACCCTGCTTGTATTATCTAATACATTCTTCCTTTTTCTCCTAATATCTCAAAGGCTTCACACAGTGGGGAGAAAGGACGCATGGCCTCTGATAAAATAGTCCTGAACATGAGATGTTCATTCCAAGAAGGACAGAAGTGGAAAGAAAGTAGAGAGCAGTCTAAATAAACTTTGAAAGCAATCTGAGGTAGTGAAAACCTCTGGACATGGAGAAAGCACTTATTGCATACAGGCCTAAAAAGTGCTAGAGGCTATTGCCTTTGGTTAGAAGTAGGCACCTAGAAATAAGCTAATCACACCCATTCATTCAGTCTGCCACTAGTTTCGATGCAGCAGCTAAATTGATTTGTCCATTGTGTTCTATACAGGCTTTGGAGAAGAGCTGCATGGTCTTGAATTCCAGCTCTGCTTGCTACTTATGAGACATTTCACTTTGAAATCTTTATATAATCACTCAGCCTATTTCTCATCTATAAATAAAGGATAATAAAACTACCTACTTCATAGATTATCACAAAGGTTAATAGATTTAAAATGTATGTTATGCACCGGTATATGGTAATCATACAATAATTGTTAGCTTATCTATTAGATGACCAATAAACCTCCACCTTATGTCTCAGGTGATCAATGTGTAAATGGTCTTAATCTTCCACATGCACAGTAATTTAAAGCAGTTTTTAAAATACTGTTTCTGAACCCCAAATAGGGCTAGAAATAACAAAATGAATTCTGCATCCTTGCATTGCCCTTTACTGCATCTGCTCACTATATAAAGATCAGGGGAATTTCAGTTGCCTAAATGAGCTACTTCTTTCTAAAAATATAAAGAAAGGAAAACAAAGCAACTAGAGGCCACAGTGTGCATTTATTATTTTTTTTTACCAGAGTAGACAGAACACTAAGTTTACAGTGATTAATAAATGCCTTGACTAATACTGAGAAAAATATAGGGACAATTAACATAAGTCCTGGGGAGTGCAACCCTTGCTCTCATATACCTGATTACTGCTGTTCTCTCTATAGTACTAGGCATTAGTATCCAAAGCAAAGATTTTTTTTATCAGTGCACTGGCTGTACAGTTCCATTCAGTCTGTCTTTTTTATTATAGTTAAAGATGAAATAATTACCATCCATTGATATGACCATAGACCAGAACAAACTAAAAAGAAGAAAGATAAAAGATACTACAGATACTCTCTTGTCAACAATAGTCACTGGAGAACATACTATTTTGTGACATGGTATTTAGTAGCTACATGGACAAGAATGAAATAAAGTTTACTTATTTTTATTTCACATTTTTCAGTCATATAATAGCATAATTTAGGGCCAGTAGGGAATGTAGATTAATCCATGACTCTGTGATAATTCACCAAAATCAATCTACTGACTCACAAAAACAAAGCGCCAAGAATATATATTTATAAAGCTCTCGTAAAGAGTGAAAATTGCCTTATTATTTAGAAAAAGTTATGGGCCATCGATATATATGAGAAAAACAGTAAAATAAAATAAAAACAAGGCCCATAATGATCTCAAAAAGCAAAGATTGAAAGAGAGAAGAGGACACCACTGTGTAACAAGACAGAAACATGGACTCATTGTAACTCCTCTTAGGATAAGCCCTTATGAATTCAGAAGAAATGCCTTGCTGAGCCATTAGATACTGAGAGTAAGAATGCCGGAAAATCTCAACTAACCAAAAACAATTTATTAATTTGCAAAGAAGAGTAAGTGAAACCCCAGGATCTGAGGGAGGCAGATAGTCTCCCGCTGTGATTCACCTTTACACTCTTGATTTATACAACCTAAGTCGTAGGAGAGCACCTTGTTTCTCCCAAGCCTTGGAGCTGCCTTAGGGAGAGGCAGAAATACAGTGAGAGTGAAACATACTGGGAAAAGATGAAGACATTTTCACAGTCCAGGGATGAAAAAGAGAATGACATTTTTCATCCAGGCTCATACAAAGTAAGTCATTGTTTGGGAACCTAGGAGTGGTGGCCACCTTAGGCATTTTAGTCTTGGCCCAGAGTTTAGAGAAGTTGCTCTAGAAAAGAGACCCCCCTCCGGCAGAATTGAGTGGTGAGTATGGAATATGCTGGGACTGGGGTAAAATTGGGCTCAGTCTCATAACACAACTGCAGTAGGAAGAGAGCTGCTGGAGACATGATTTCTCTTGGGTGGTAATATTTGCAGCCAGGTCCAGCTTTGCAACCTGGGAGCAGTCTACATGTGTCATTGTTGAATGTTCCAGGCTGCTACTCTGGTAAATCAGAGGAGTTAGCTGAACTTACTCTGAGAAGTAAGAGGTTGGCAGATATCACTCTTGCTCACCTGGATTGGGACTTTGGACCACACTTTCCCTCCCTTGCAAAGAACTTGGTGCAGTGCTGCTTCCTTTGTTCCATGACTAGACATATTTCCAGTCATTCAACACACATGCTCACCTGGGTTAGAAGCCTGAGCTACCCTTTTCTTTTCACACAGAGAACTTGGTGCAGTAATACACTCTCCACTGCATGTCCAGACATATCTTTAGGCATTTGGAGCACCTATGCTTCTAGATTAGAAGGATATGCTGCCCATCCCTTTCTGTGCAGACAATTGTGGCAGTAGAAGTTTCTCCACTCCATGCTCAGATATATCTCTGGGTACTTCATGTCATAACCCTGAAACTTCCACTGAGCTGATGTTTGCACCTGCCAATAAGGAACCTGTGGGCAGGCCTATCCCACCTGGCCCTCCCAACTTGTTCCCCACATCCTGGGGTGAGCAGAGAGATAATACCACAGTGCATTTTGAACATCAGCCCATTACTTGAAGCAACAAGGAGATTCTCCTGATAAATAATGATCAAGAATATACCAATCTAAGTCTGCTTCAGCAGACTTATCTGCAAGCATCACCTACTTGCCTGAGGTCTGATCTTCAAATCCCAATAGAAAATGTGCTGACACAAGTGAACAGCACTGGGGATTGATATAAGCTTCCTGAGACTTCAAATGTTTGCCCATCCTCATAAGAGCCACTGAGTCTGCTTTCATTCTCAGTACATCACTATTACAACTAGCATTTTTAAAAGATAAAACACAGAGGGTACATATAACCAAGGAATTTATAAAGAATCTTTACCACTGAAAACACCCAGAACTACAGCCAAAGGACCCTATACAACATACACTTTCCTCTCCCCAAGGAGGGAGAGGAAATTCCTTCTAAACAACAGTCCTAGAAGAAGCAGAAGCAGCAGCAGCAGCAGAAAAAGAAGGAGGAAGAGGAGGAGGAGAAGAAGGAGGAGGAGGAGGAAGGAGGAGGCAGGAGGTAGGAGGGAAGAGGAAGGAGGGGATACCCAGATGAGAAAAAATTAAAGAAACAATTCTATAAGTATTTTAAAAAATATAGTATTACACACACCCAGAAAATCACATTAACTCTCTAGAAATGGATCCTAACCAAAATGAAATACTTGAAATATCAAATAAAGAATTCAAAACATTACTTTTTAAAAAGCTCAACAATATCCAAGAGAAAGTTTAAAATACCATAGATAAGCCAGAAAAACTATTAGAAAATGAACAAAAAGATGGCAATTATTTGTAAGCGGCAAAACTAAACAGAACTTCTGGAAATTAAAAAAAAAAAAAAAAGTTTAATTACAAAATACAATTGAGAACTTTAACAATACACAATACACTAGACCAAGCAGAAAAAAGAATTTGAGACCTGGAAGACAGGCTCTTCAAATTATCCAAGTCAGAAAAAAAGAAAAAACAAGTTTTAGAAATAAAGTCTTTGAGAAATACGGTAGTACATAAAGCATCCAAACCTATAAGTTCCAGAGACCGAAAATACAAAGGTAAAAAGTATGAAAAACCTATTTGAGAAAATAATTCAGAAAAACTTCCCTAGTCTTGCTAGTGATTTAGATATCTAAATAGAAGAACCTCACAGAAATCTTGAAAGACACAATGCAAGAAAACCTCACCATGGCATATAATTATGACTATTCAAAGTCAACCTGAAGAAAAAATTCTAAAAGCAGAGATAGAAGCATCTAATAACCTAAAAAGGATATGTTATCAGACTAATAGTAGACTTCTCAGAAAACAACTTACAAGCTGGAAGAGATAGAGGTTCTAAGTTTTCTTAAATTAAAAAATAATAATAATAATGTCAGCCTAGAATGTTGTATCTGCTAAACTAAGTTTCATAAACGAAGAGAAAATTATGTCTTTCACAGACAAGCAAACAATAAGGGAGTATGTCACCACTAGACTAGTTCTACGAAAAATTCTCAAAAAAAACCTAGACATGAAATCCAAAAAGTGATATTCATCATCTTAGAAATACATGAAAGTGGCAGTTGACCCAAGAAGGCCAACTAGGAACAGCTCAGGATTGCAACTCCTGGTGAAAGAGCAGAGGGTGAGTGGACGTAGCATTTCCAGATGGATTTTTATTGCCCACAGACCAGGAGATTCCCAGGCAGAGGAGCCCCACGGGTCACCAGCGCTGCTGTTTTGGCCAGTGCACCTGTTTCGGCCGGGCCCCTTCTTTGCCAGTGCCCTGGTGCGGGAGTTCTCCATACAAAATACACTGGTCCAAGTGCCCATTTAGCTGGCAATTGGAGACCGGGGAAGGCAGATTGCCCATTCATCTGATTTAAAAAGGAACTGAAAGAGGGAGCCAGGCCAGGAGATTCCTGGGCAAAAAAAAGCCAAGAATCTCAGCGCTGTTGTTTCAGCCCAGTGCAGTGAGTCACTGCACAGGAAATCACACAGATCCCAGCACCTTTTCAACAGGCAACTGGAACACCTGGGAGACAGTCGACCATTCAACTAAAAAAAAAAAAAAAAAAAAAAAAACAGACTCTGAGTCAGGGAGTCAGGTGATCAGGCTCGGCTGGACCCCCACTCCCAAAAAAAAAACAAAAAAAAGCAATTGAAAATGCTCTGGGTTGACAGTTTCACAGCAAGCACAGCTGAACCTGGGAAAATCCAGCTCTGTGGGGGAGGCGTGTCAGCCATTACCAAGACAACCACCACTATGGAGGTAGTCTGCCATCGCTAAGGCAGCCCGCCTCTGCCGAGGCAACCTGCCATTACATAGAGAGTCCAAATTACAGAGACAGTCCGCCATTACAGAGGTGGGCCCCATTGCAGAGGCAGTTCTAACTACACCCATATAAACAGGACTGCAGGGAAGCTCACACGGCAGCTGGGCAGAGCCCACAGCAGCTCAGCAAAGACTATGAAGGCAAACAGTGGCTAGGCTGCCTCCTCACTGGGCAGGGCAGCCCTGAAAGAAAAAGGCAGCAGCACAACGAAAACTCATAACTAAAGCCCTAACCCCCTGGGACAGAGCACCTGGGGGAAAAAAAAAGGAGTTTATGAGTTCTGCTGCAGCAGACCTAAATGTACCTGCCCAGCAACTCTGAATGAACAACGGAGCTCACAGCTCAGCACTTGAGCTCCAATAAAGGACAGACTGTCTCCTCAAGCAGCTCCCTGACCCCTGTATATCCAAAGATTCACCTCATAAAGGAAAGAACAGCCTGACATTTGGTGGGTATCCTTCTGGGACAAAGACAGCAGGAGAAACTGGTAGCAACCCTTACTGTTCTGCAGCTGCTGCAGGTGATCCCAAGGCAAGCAGGGCCTGGAGTGGACTTCAGCAGTCCTACAGCAGAGGGACCAGACTGTCAGAGGAAAGCTAAGAAACAGAAATAACTTCATCATCCACAAACAAGAAGTACACTCAGAGACTCAATCGGATAGTCAGCAACTACAAAGACAACAGGTGGATAAATCCACAAAGATGGGAAAAAACCAGCGCAAAAAGGATGAAAACACCTGAAACCAGAACACCTCCTCCTACAAGGGATCACAACTACTCACCAGCAAGGGAACAAGGCTGGATGGAGAAGGAGTGTGAGGAAATGACAGAATCAGACTTCAGAAGGTGGGTAATAAGAAATGTCCGTGAGCTAAAAGAACATGTTCTAACCCAATGCAAAGAAACTAAGAACCTTGAATTAAAAAAAATGAAATGCTAACAAGAATGGACAACATAGAGAGGAATATAAGTGAATTGATGGAGCTGAAAAACACAACATGAGAAATTCGCAAAGCATGCACAAGTTTCAACAGCCGATTGACCAGGCAAAAGAAAGGATATCAGAGGTGGAAGATGAACTCAATGAAATAAAAGGAGAAGGCAAGAATAGAGAAAAAATGTCAAAAACAAATGAACAAAGTCTCCAAGAAATGTGGGACTATGTGAAAAGACCTAATCTACCTTTGATAGGTGTACCTGAATGTGAGGAAGAGAATGAATCCAAGCTGGAAAATACTCTTCAGGATATTAGCCAAGAAAACTTCCCCAACATAGCAAGGTAGGCCAATATTCAAGTCCAGGAAATACAGAGACCACCACGAAGATATTCCTCAAGAAGAGCAACTGCAAGGCACATAATCTTCACATTCACTAGGGTTGAAATGAAGGAGAAAATGCTAAGGGAAGCCAGACAGAAAGGTCGGGTTACCCACAAAGTGAAGTCCATCAGACTCACAGCAGATCTCTCAGCAGAAACCTACAAGCCAGAAGAGATTGGGGGCCAATATTTAACATCTTTAAAGAAAACACTTTGAACCCAGAATCTCATATCCAGCCAAACTAACCTTCATAAGTGAAGGAAAAGTAAAATCCTTTGTAAAAAAGCAAGTACTCAGAGATTTCATCACCACCAGGCCTGCTTTAGAAGAGCTCCTGAAAGAGGCTCTACACATAGAAAGGGAACAACCAGTATCAGCCACTCCAAAAGCATACCAAATGGTAAAGAACATCAACACAATGAAGACTCTGCATCAAATAACAGCCAGCTAATATCAAAATGGCAGTATCAAATTCACACATAACAATATGAACCCTAAATGTAAACAGACTAAATGCCCCAATCAAAAGACACAGACTGGCAAATTGGATAAAAAGCCAAAACCCATCGGCGTGATGTGTCCAGGAAACCCATCTCACATGCAAGGATACACAAAGGCTCAAAATAAA
>NW_016107432.1:1906432-1907861 GCF_001604975.1 Cebus imitator
AAAAGCAGGAGTTGCAATTCTCGTCTGATAAAATAGACTTTAAAACAACAAAAATCAAAAGAGACAAAGAAGGGCATTACATAATGGTAAAAGGATCAATGCAACAAGAAGAGCTAACGAACTTAAATATATATGCAACCAATACAGGAGCATCCAAATACATAAGGCAAGTTCTTAATGACTTACAAAGAGACTTAGACTCCCACACAATAATAGTGGGAGACATTAACACCCCATTGTCAATATTAGACAGATCAACCAGACAGAAAATTAACAAGGATATCCAGGACTTGAACTCAGACTAGGAACAAGCAAACCTAATAGACATTTACAGAACTCTCCACCCCTAATCTACAGAATATGCATTCTTCTCAGCACCACATCACACCTACTCTAAAACTGACCACGTAATTGGAAGCAAATCACTCCTCAGCAAATCAAAAGAATGGAAATCATAACAAACAGTCTCTCAGACCACTGTGCAATCCAGTTAGAACTCAGAATGCAGAAACTAAGAACTGCACAGCTTCATGGAAACTGAACAACTTGCTCTTGAATGTTGACTGGATAAAAAATGAAATGAAGGCAGAAATAAAGATGTTCTTCAAAACCAACAAGAATGAAGACACAACATACCAGAATATCTGGGACACATATAAGCAGTCTCTAGAGGAAAATATATAGCAATAAGTGCCCACATGAGAAGCTAGGAGAGATCTAAAATTGACACCCTATCGTCAAAATTGAAAGAGCTAGAGGAGCAAGATCAGAAAAACTCAAAACCTGGCAGAAGACAAGAAATAACTAAGATCAGAGCAGAACTGAAGGAGACAGAGACACAAAAAACCCTTCAAAAAATCAATAAATCCAGGAGCTAATTTTTCGAAAAGATCAACAAAATAGACCACTAGCCAGAATAATAAAAAAGAAAAGAGAGAATAACCAAATTGTTGCAATAAAAAACGATAAAGGGGATACCACCACAGATTCCACAGAAATTCAAACCATCACCAGAGATTATTACAAACAACTCTATGCACATAAACTAGTAAACCTGGAAGAAATGGATAAATTCCTGGACACTTGCCTCCTCCCAAGCCTAAACCAGGAAGAAGTCAAAACCCTGAATAGACCATTAAAAACGTCCGAAGTTGAGGCAGCAATTAAGAGCCTACCACCAAAAAAAAGCCCAGGTCCAGATGGGTTCACAGCTGAATTCTACCAGACATACAAAGAGGAGCTGGTCCTATTCCTTTGGAAACTATTCCAAATAATCCAAAAAGAGGGAATCCTTGCCAAATCATTTTATGAGACCAACATCATTCTGATACCAAAACCCGGCAGAGACTCAACAAGAAAAGAAAACTTCAGGCCAATATCCATGATGAACATAGATGCAAAAATCTTCAATAAAATACTGACAAGTTGA
>NW_016107432.1:1908036-1909290 GCF_001604975.1 Cebus imitator
GCTTATCCACCATGATCAAGTAGGCTTCATCCCGGGGATGCAAGGCTGGTTCAACATAAGCAAGTCTATAAACGTAATTCACCACATAAACAGAACCAAAGACAAAAACCGCATGATTATCTCACTTGATGCAGAGAAGGCCTTTGACAAAATTCAACAGCCTTTATGCTAAAAACCCTCAATAAGCTAGGCATTGATGGAACGTATCTCAAAATAATAAAAGCTATTTATGAAAAACCAACAGCCAATGTCATACTAAATGGGCAAAAACTGGAAATATTCCCTTTGAAATCTGGCACTAGACAAGGATACCCTCTCTCACCACTCCTATTCAATATGGTACTGGAAGTACTAGCCAGAGCAATCAGGCAAGAAAAAGAAATAAAGGGTATTCAAATAGGAAAGGAGGAAGTCAAATTGTCCCTATTTGCAGATGACATGATTGTATATCTAGAAGACCCCATCGTCTCAGCCCAAAATCTCCTGAAACTGATAAGCAACTTCAGCAAAGTCTCAGGATACAAAATTAATGAGCAAAAATCACAAGCATTCCCATACACCAATAACAGACTTAAAGAGAGCCAAATCAAGAATGAACTGCCATTCACAATTGCTACAAAGAGAATAAAATACCTAGGAATACAACTAGCAAAGAACGTAAAGGACCTCTTCAAGGAGAACTACAAGCCACTGCTCAATGAAATAAGAGAGGACACAAACAGATGGAGAAATATTTCATGTTTATGGTTAGGAAGAATCAATATCATGAAAATGGCCATACTGCCAAAAGTAATTTACAGATTCAATGCTATCCCCATCAAGCTACCAATAAATAACCTTCTTCACAGAACTGGAAAAAAACACCTTAAACTTCATATGCGACCAAAAGAGAGCCTGCAGAGCCAAGTCAATTATAAGCAAAAAGAACAAAGCTGCAGGCATCACACTACCGGACTTCAAACTATACTACAAGGCTAGAGTAATCAAAAGAGTATGGTACTGGTTCCAAAACAGAGATATAGACCAATGGCACAGAACAGAGGCCTTGGAGGCAACACAACATATCTACAACCATCTGATCTTTGACAAGCCTGACAAAAACAAGCAATGGGGAAAGGATTCCCTGCTTAATAAATGGTATTGGGAAAACTGGCTATCCATGTGCAGAAAGCAGAAACTGGATTCCTTCCTGACACCTTACACTAAAATTAACTCCAGATGGATTAAAGACTTAAACCTAACACCATAAAAACC
>NW_016107432.1:1909590-1919791 GCF_001604975.1 Cebus imitator
GCACAAGAAACATTCATTAGAGTGAATCGGCAACCAACAGAATGGGAAGAAATTTTTGCAGTTTACCCATCTGACAAAGGGCTGATATCCAGAATTTACAAAGAACTAAAACAGATTTACAGGAAAAAAACAAACAAGCCCATTCAAAAGTGGGTGAAGGATATGAACAGACACTTCACAAAAGAAGACATACATGAGGCCTACAAGCATATGAAAAAAATGTGCATCATCACTGGGCATCAGAGAAATGCAAATCAAAACTACATTGAGATACCATCTCGCACCAGTTAGAATGGCGATCATTAAAAAATCTGGAGACAACAGATGCTGGAGAGGATGTGGAGAAATAGTAACACTTTTACACTGCTGGTGGGTGTGTAAATTAGTTCAACCATTGTGGAAGACAGTGTGGCGATTGCTTAAGGACCTGGAAATAGAAATTCCATTTGACCCAGCAATCCCATTACTGGGTATATATCCAATGGACTATAAATCATTCTACTATAAGGACACATGCACACGAATGTTCACTGCAGCACTGTTTACAATAGCAAAGACATGGAACCAACCCAAATGCCCATCGATGATAGACTGGACAGGGAAAATGTGGCACATATACACCACGGAATATTATGCAGCCATAAAAAATGATAAGTTTGTGCCCTTTGTAGGGACATGGATGAACCTGAAAACCATCATTCTCAGCAAACTGACACACAAGTAGAAAATCAAACACCGCATATTCTCACTCATAGGCAGGTGTTGAACAATGAGAACACATGGACACAGGGAGGGGAGCACTACACACTGGGGTCTGTTGGGGGAAATAGGGGAGGGACAGTGAGGGATGGGGAGTTTGGGAGAGATAGCATGGGGAGAAATGCCAGATATAGGTGAAGGGGAGGAAGGCAGCAAATCATACTACCATGTTTGTACGTATGCAACTATCTTGTATGTTCTTCAAATGTACCCCAAAACCTAAAATGCAATAAAAAAAAATGAAAAAAAAAATACATGAAAGTATAAAACTTGCAAGTCTTATAAAGCAATTACATAATCAATCCTGTGAAGCATATAGGTAATAATTAGCATTATGACAGGAACAAAACCAACATCAATTCCAACTTAAACATAAATAAACTAGCTGCCCCTCTTAAAAGATATGGAACAATTAATCAAATTATAAAACAAAATCCAGTCATGTGATTCATATAAGAAACCTACCCAAGTGGTGAAAACATATGCAGACTCAAAGTTAAAACATGAAAAAAGATTTTCCACTCAGATGAAAACTAAAATTAAGTGGAAATAGCTATATTTGTATCAGATAAAACAGATTTTAAGTCAACGATGATAAAAAAAAAAGACAAAGAAGTTCATTATACCATAATACAGGGATCAATTCAACAAAAAAAATGTAACAATTCTAGATATATATATGCTCAATACTGGATCACCCAGATTCATAAAACAAATATGATTAGAGCTAAGAAAAAAAGTTAGGCAACAAGACAACATGCCACACTGGCAGCACTAGATGGATTATCAAAGCAGAAAATCAACAACAACAACAACAAAATAGGGATTTCTGCCAAGAAGGCTGCACGAGAACAGCTCCAGTGCACAGATCCCAAAAAGAGCAAGGCAGAATGGGGGAGATAGCCATATTTCCAACTGAGGTACCAGGTTCATCTCACTGGGACTGGTTAGACAGTGGTTGTGGCTGAAGGAGGAAGAGCCAAAGCAGATTGAGGCATTGCCTCACCCTGGAAGTGTAAGGGACTGGAGAACTGCCTCTTCTAGCCAATGGAAGCCATTAGGGACTTTTCCTGACACTCTGGCACTTTGGCTCAGATACTACGCTTTTCCCACACTCTTCACAACACACAGACCAGGAGATTCCCTCCAATGCCCACAACACCTGTGTTGTTTCCAGTGCCCCAGGTTTCCAGCATAAAACTAGGCAGCCATTTTAGCTGCAGGTTTTTTTTGTTTTGTTTTGTTTTGTTTTGTTTTTTGTTTTAATCTCATACCCCAATGGTATCTGGAATACCTGCAAGACAGAACTGCTCCTTCTCCTGAAAGAGGGTGCTGAAGTCAGGGAGCCAAGTGTTCTGGCTAGGTGGGTACCACCCACATGAAGACCAGTAAGTTACAATCCACTGGCTTGAAATTCTCACAGCTAGCATAGCAGTCTGAGCTTGATGTGGGACATTCAAGCTCAGTGGGGAGAGGGATGTCTGCCATTGCTGAGGCTCAGGTAGGTGGTTTTAACCTCACCTGTGTAAACAAAGTTGCTGGGAAGTTTATGCAGCAACTAGTGGGAGCCCATAGCAGCTCAGAAAAGCCTCTGCAGGAAGACTGTGACTAGATTCCCTTCTTGCTGGGCAGAGCATCTTTGAAAAAAGGCAGCAGCCCATGAGGGACTCATAAATAAAGCCCCCAGCTTCCTGGGACACAGCACCTGGGAAAAAGGGAAGTTGTAGGTTCAACAGACTTAAATGTCCCTGCCTGGCAGCTCTGAAGGGAACAACAGATCTCCCAGCACAGTGCTTGAGCTCTGAAAAGGGACAGACTGCCCCCTCAAGTGTCTCCCTGACCCCTATGTATCCTGACAAGAAGACACCTCCCAGCAGGTGTTGACATACCTCTCATACAGGAGAGCCCTTGCTGGCATCTGGCAAGTACCCATGTAAGAAAAAGCTACTGGAGGAAGGAATAGGCAGCAATCTTTGCTGTTCTCAGCAGACCTGTACCAGGGGGCATGATTGTTAGAAGGAAAACTAACAAACAGAAAGAAATAGGTTCAACATCAACAGAAAGGATATCCGCTCAGAGACCCCATCCAAAGGTCACCAACTTGAAAGACCCAAGGTAGATAAATCCATGAAGATGAGAAGATACCAGTGTGAAAAGACTGAATTCTCCAAAAGCCAGAAGGCTTCTTCTCCTCCAAGAAATCACAACACTTCACCAGCAAGGGAAAATTGAAAGAAGCAGGCTTCACAAGGTGGGTAATAAAAAACTCAAAGCTAAAGGAGCATGTTATAACACAATGCAAGGAAGCTAGGAAACTTTAAAAAGGGTTAAATGAAATGCTAAAAAAAAAAAAATAAAGAAAGAAAATCAGGATAGAGAAGAACATAAATGACTTGACGGAGCTTAAAAACACAGCATGAGAACTTTGTGAAGTATACGCAAGTTTCAATAGCCGAATCAATCAAGTGGAAGAAAGGACATCAGATATTGAAGACCAACTTAATGAAATAAATCCAGAAGGCAAGGTTAGAGAAAAAAGAGTGAAAAGAAATGAACAAAGCCCCCAAGACATATGGGATTATGTGAAAAGACCAAATCTATGTTTGATTGGTGTACCTGAAAGTGACGAGGAGAATGACAACAAGTTAGAAAACACTCTTCAGAATATTATCCAGGAGAATTGTGCCAACCTAGTAAGGCAGGCCAACATTCAAATCCAGGAAATACAGAGAACACCACAAAGATATTCCTCAAAAAGATCAACCCCAAGACACATAATTGTCAGATTCACCAGGGATGAAATGAAGAAAAAAATGCTAAAGGCAGCCAGAGAGAATGGTCTGGTTACCCAGAAAGGAAAGCCCATCAGTCTCACATCTCTTAGTAGAAACCCTACAAGCCAGAAGAGAAATAATATCCTTAATGGAAAAGTGATCGCTGAGAGATTTTTTTTTAATTGAGAATTTTATTTGTGTTGTTTTGAAATGTATCTAAATTCTGCATATGCAAAAGGAATTCAGCAGAATCTTCATTTGTATATCGATCAAATAATGCAAAACATGGATCCCATTTAAGTGTAATGCAAACGACTGTAAAGTTCACATTTATGATTTTAGTGTATAAAGGTAAACAAGTTGACATAAGGAATTATTTTTAACAAGTAATTTTTAGGGTATATAATAAAATTAGTATATTTTTGATACTTTTAAGATATATTACTCTATAGCAAAATTGATAACTCAGAATAAGTCTTAAAGAGTAGAAGGATTTGGAATCATGCTTAGCACCAAAGACAAATTAAGTTACATTTAATGTATGTTTCAGTATTAAATATATATCATTTAACGCTCTGAAAACCGGTAATTTCATAGCTGATGCATAACTGTTCATTTGAAAAGCCAGGCCAGGTGCTGTGGCTCTTGCCTATAATCTTTGCACTTTGGGAGGCTGATGAGAAAGCTTGGGGGAGGATGCTTGAGGCTAGTTCAAGACCAGCCTGGGCAACATTGCAAGACCCTACAAAAAATAAAAATAAATTAGCCAGGCATAGTGGTGAGTGCTTACAGTTCCAGCTACTTGGGAGGCTAAGGTAGGAGGATCATTTAAGCCCAAGAGTGCATGGCTGCAATGAGCTATGATTGCACTACTGAACTTCAGCCTGGGTGATTGATGAAGTGAGAGCCTATCTCTTAAAAAAAATAAAAAAGGGCCAGAAACTCTATTTCCAGGCCTGTCTTATAAGAGCTTCTGAAAGAAGCACTAAACATAGAAAGGAACAACCAGTCCCAGCCACTCTAAAAATGTACTAGATGGTAAAGACCATTGAAACAATGAAGAAACTGCATAAACTAATGGGCAAAACAACCAACTAGCATCAAAATGGCAGGATCAAATTCACACATGACAATATTAACCTGAAATATAAATGGGCTAAATGCCCCAATTAAAAAGACACAGATTGACAAATTGGATCCAAAGTCAAGACCCACTGATGTGCTATATTCAGGAGACCCATCTCATATGCAAAGACACATATAGGCTCAAAATAAAGGGATGGAGGAAGGTATACCAAACAAATGGAGAGCAAAGACAAGCAGGGGTTGCAATCCTAGTCTCTGATAAAGCAGACTTTAAGCCAATAAAGATCAAAAGAGACAAAGAAGGGCATTACATAATGGTAAAATGATCAGTGCAACAAGAAGAGCTAACTATCCTAAATTTGTATGAACCCAATACAGGAGGACCCAGAGACATAAAGCAAGTTCTTCGTGACCTACAAAGAGACTTAGATTCCCACACAATAACAGTGGGAGAGTTTAACGCTCCACTGTCAATATTAGACAGATGAATGAGACAGAAAATTAACGAGGAAATCCATGACTTGAACTCAGATCTGGACCACATGGACCTAATAGACATCTACAGAACTCTCCACCCCAAATCCACAGAATATACATTCTTCTAAGTACCACATCACACTTAATCTAAAGCTGACCACATAATTGGAAGCTAATGATTCCACAGCAAATGCAAAAGAATGAAAATCACAACAGTCTCTCAGGCTACACTGCAATCAAATTAGAACTCAGAATTAAGAAATTCACTCAAAATCACACAACTACATGGAAACTGAACAACCTGCTCCTGAATGACTACTGAATAAATAATCAAATAAAGTCAGAAATAAATAAATTTGTCACTACAAATAAAAGTAGTGACAAATAAAGACACAAATAGCAGAATCTCTGGGAAACATTTAAAGCAGTTTCTAGAAGAAAATTTACAGCACTAAATGCCCACAAGAGAATAGAGGGAAGATCTAAAATTGACACTCTAATGTCACAATTAAAAGAACCAGAGGAGCAACATAAAACAAACTCAAAAGCTAGCAGAAGACAAGAAATAACTAAGCTCAGAGCAGAACTGAAGGAGATAGAGAGACAAAAAATCCCTTCAAAAAATCAATATATCCATGAGCTGGTTTTTCGAAAAAAATCAACCAAATAGTTAGACCTCTAGCCAGATTAATAAAAAGGAAGAGAGATAAAAATCTAATAGATGCAATAAAATATGTTAAAGAGGATATCACCACCAATTCCACAGATATACAAACCACCATCAGAGATTACTACAAATAGCTCTATGCACATAAACCAGTAAATGTAAAAGAAATGGACAAATTCCTCCACCCTCAACCCCCGCCAAGACTAAACCAGGAAGAAGTTGAATCCCTGAATAGACTAATAACAAGGTCTCAAGTTGAGGAAGCAATTTATAGCCTACCAACCAAAAACAAAGTCCAGGACCAGAAGGGTTCAAAGCCAAATTCTACCAGAGGCACAAAGAGGATCTGGTTCCATTCCTTCTGAAACTATTCCAAACAATACAAAAAGAGGGAATTCTTCCCAAATCATTTTATGACACCAACATCATCCTGATACCTAAACCCGGCAGAGACACAACTAAAAAAGAAAATTTCACGCCGATATCCATGATGAACATTGATGTAAAAATCTTCAATAAAATACTGGCAAACTGAATCGAACAGCACATCATAAAGCTTATCCATCATAATCAAGTTGGCTTGATCATGATGGATATATATATATATATATCTCACATATATGCCTCCTCTTTCATATATATATATATATGTGTGTGTGTGTGTGATATATATATATCACACATATATGAAAGAAGAGGCATTGCCCATAAATATATAAATGTATATAAAATATAAAGATATATATATATAGAGAGAGAGAGAGAAAGGATAGATTAGCTTTATGCATTGCTTGATTCAATTTAATAAATTTTTAAATAATTTTTGATACATATTTATTTGTCAGTGTCTTTACCTTGATTTAGTGTCGAGGTAATATTAGCTATATAATGTAAGCTGGAGCATGTGGCAGAGTTTGTCTTCTCTCTTTCTCTAAGGTAATAGAAATCCCTAGACATCTGAATAATAAAGTCTCCAGACACTTGGATGTTCAAAATTAGACTATATTTTTCAACCTCCCTTGCAAATTTGTGTGACCATGTGACGAAGTTTTGATTTATGAGATATAGGACAAATTCAAGGATGTGGCTTTTAAGAAAGAGGTCCCCTTAGACCCTCTGAAGAAAGCAGATTGCTCCTACAGGACCCGGTAGACAACAAAATACTGTGAGTACCCAAACTGTGAAAGTGGGAAAGAGTTGTGCACCCACAAATACACACCCTCGCTGGGGAAACTGAATGTCTAGATCACAGGAGAAGAGTCTAACCTCACCAGGGGCTGAGTCAATTTAGAGAGTTGAGTAAAATACAGCCATAGAGGAAACAATGGAAAAAGTCCCATGGGCTTTCTGGGTATTTTAGTAAATCATTTCTACCTGGCCTCACAGGGTTCTTTGGGGAGGGCTACCAGGGACATTGGGAAAAGGCCACAGGGAAAAAATCCTTCAGGTGAACTTTGTAACAATTTGAAGTGATCAAGAAGTCTACTGGCCAGAACTTGGGGGTGGGCATGAATCTGGTGTGCAGACTTTACAGATGGAGGAAGCAGGAAAGCCTTACTTGCCTTCACAGCTGGGAGGCAGGTAGCCTTGGGCACGTTTTCAGCCCTGCTCACCCACTGCCTGGAAAGAGACTCAGGGCTGTTAAATGGGGCATGGTGGGGTTACATGAGAGCTGGGTAAGGCCTGTGATGACCAACTTTTTCCTCAATTCCCTTACAACCTGCATAACACAGTAGAGACAGCCATAATCCTCTTAGGAAAATAATTCCATTGACCTGGGAATCACAACCCCATCCCCCAACAGCTGCAGCAAGACCCCTTCAAGGAGAGTCCGAGTTCAGACATGCCTAGCACTGCCCCCACCTAATGATCCTTCTCTATCCACCTTGGTAGCTGAAGACAAGGAGTATATAATCTTGGGAGTTCTAGGGCTCTGCCTACCACCTGTTCCTCCCCATGCTACCACGACTGATATCTTTTAAAAGAACCACCTCCCAACAGAAGGACAACAAACACAAAAATATTGCATTAAACAACCAAAGATAAGGAACCTCACAAAGTCCATTTTAACCCCCAACCCCTGCCACTTCCACTGGAGCAGGTGTTGGTATCCACAGCTGAGAGATCCACAGATGTTTCACATCATAAGATACTGTGCTGACAACCCCCAGTACAAGCCCAGAGCCTGGTAGACTTGTTGGTTAGGTAGATCCAGAAGACAGATAACAATCACTACAGCTCAGCTCTAGTGAGCTGAGGGAAGCCACATCTCTAGGAAAAAAGGGAGAGTACTACATCAAAGAAACACCCATGGGACAAAAGAATCTGAAAAGCAGCATTGAACCCTATACCCTTCCTCTGATATAGCCTACCCAAATGAGAAGAAACCAGAAAACCAACTCTGCTAATATAACAAAACAAGGTTCTTTAACACCCCACAAAAATCAAACTAGCTCACCACCAATGGATCCAAATCAAAAAGAAATTCCTGATTTACCTAAAAGGAAATTCAGAAGGTTAGTTATTATGCTAATCGGGGAGGCATCAAAGAAAGGTGAAGCTCAATATAAGAAAGTACAAGTACAAGAAATGGGAGGAGGAATTTTCAATGAAATAGCATAAATAAAAAACAATCAAAACTTCAGGAAACAATGGGCACACTTATAGAAATGCAAAATGCTCTGGAAAGTCTCAGCAACAGAATTGAACAAGCAGAAGAAAGGACTACAGAGTTCAACAACAAGGTTTTTGAATTAACCAATGCAACAAGAACAAAGAAAAAAATTAAAATTATAAACAAAGCCTCCAAGAAATCTGGGATTATGTTAAATGACCAAACCTAAGAATAATTGGTGTTCCTAAGGAAGAAGAGAAATCTAAAAGTTTGGAAAACATATTTGAGATAATAATCAAGGAAAACTTTCCTGGCTTTGATAGAGACCTAGACATCAAAATACAGGAAAAACAAAGAACACTTCGGGAAATTCATCACAGAAAGATCATCACCTAGGCACATTATCATCAGATTATCTAAATTTAAGACAAAAGAAAGAATCTTAAGAGCTATGAGGCAAAATCACCAGGTAATGGATCAAAAAAAGCTACCCGATAAACAGCAGATTTCTCAGCACAAACCCTACAAGCTAGAAGGGATTGGGGTCCTATCTTCAACCTCTTCAAACAAAGCAATCATCAACCAGGAATTCTGTATCCAGTTAAACTAAGCTTCATAAGTGAAGGAAATATATAGTCTTTCTCAAAAAAACAAATGCTGAGAGAATTTGCCACTACCAAGCTAGCATTATAAAAACTACTAAAAGGAGGCCTAAATGTTAAAACAAATCCGGGAAATCATCAAAACAGAACCTTTTTAAAGCATAACTCTCACAAGACATATAAAAAAAAGAACAATTTAAAAAACCCGAAGAAATACAGGTAACAGCACAATAAATAGAATTGTACCTCATGTCTCAATACTAATGTTGAATGTAAATGGTCTAAATGCTCCATTTAAAGACACAGAATTGCAGAACACATAAGAATTCATCAACCAACTATCTACTGTCTTCAAGAGACTCACCTAACACATAAAGATTCATATAAATTTAAGGTAAAGGGGTGGAAAAGGGCATCTTATGCAAATGGACACCAAAAGCAAGCCACAGTACTATTCTTATACCAGACAAAATAAACTTTAAAGCAATCACAGTTTTAAAAGACAAAGAGTGACATTGCATAATAACAAAAGCCTTTATCAACAGAAAAATATCAGAATCCTAAATATATGTGCACCTAATCTGAAGCTACCAAATTTATAAAACAATTACTAACAGACCTAAGAAATGAGACAGCCAGCAACACAATAGTTGGGGACGTCAATATTCCACTGGCAGCACTACACAAGTCATCAAGACAGAAAGTCAATCAAGAAACAATGAATTTAAACTATACCCTAGAACAAATGGACTTAACGGATACTTAAAGAACATTCTGCCCAACAACCAAAGAATATACATTCTATTCATCAGTGCATAAAACTTTATCCATGATACACCATATGATAGGCCACAAAACGAGCCTCAGTAAATTTAAGAAAATTGAAATTATAGCGAGCAACTCCTCAGGCCACAGTAAAATAAAACTTATATTCAACTCCAAAAGGAACCTTTGAAACCATGCAAATACATGGAAATTAAATAACTAGTTCCTCAAAGACCATTGGGACAAAAATAAAATCAAGATGGAAATTTAAAAATTCTTCAAACTTATCAACAATTGTGACAAAACCTATCAAGACTTCTGGGATACAACAAAAAATTAACAGGAAAGTTCATAGTCCTAAACATTTACATCAAAAAATCTGAAAGAGCACAGCCAATCTAAAGTCACACCTCAAGGAACTAGAAAAACCAAGAACAACCCAAACCCAAAAGCAGAA
>NW_016107432.1:1919822-1924236 GCF_001604975.1 Cebus imitator
AAATGAAACTGAAACAAACAAAAAATACAAAAGATAAAAGAAACAAAAAGCTGGTTCTTTGAAAAGATAAATAAAACTGATAGATCATTAGTAAGATTAACCAAGAAATGAGAGAAAATTTAAATAAGCTCAATTAGAAACAAAACACCACAGAAATGCAAAAGATCATTCAAGTCTACTATGAACACCTTCAGGTACATAAACTAGAAAACCTAGAGGAAATGGATAAGTTCCTGGGAAGATACAACCCTCCTAGCTTAAATTAAAAAGAATTACCTACCCTGAACAGGCCACTAACTGGCAGCAAGACTGAAATGGTAATTTAAAAACAAAAATTTACCAAGAAAAAGAAGTCAGGCACCAGATGGATTCACAGCAGAATTCTAACAGACATGGAAAGAAGAATTGGTACCAATTATATTGACATCATTCCCAAAGATAGAGAAAAAGGAAAGCCTCCCTAAATCATTCTATAAAGCCAGTATCACCTAAAACCAAACCCAGGAAAGGATATAAAAACAATAACAAAAAACTGCAAACCAACATCCTTGATGAACATAGATGAAAAAACCTCAACAAAATACTAGCTAACAGAATCCAAAATCATATCAAAAAGATAATCCACCATGATCAAGTGGGTTTTATAACATGGATGCAATGATCATATAACACACCCAAGTCAATAAATTTGAAACACCACATAAAGGTAATTAAAAATGAAAATCACATGATCATTTCAATAGATGCAGAAAAAGCATTCAATAAAATCCAGCACCTCTTTATGATTAAAACTCTCAGCAAAATCAGCATACAAAAGACATACCTCAATGTAATAAAGGCCATCTATGAACAACTCAAATCCAACATAATACTGAATGGGAAAATCTTGAGAACATTTCTCTGAGAACTGAAACAAGACAAGAATGCCCACTCTTACCACTCCTTTTCAACATAGTACTGGAAGTCCTAGCCAGACCAATTAGACAAGATAAATAAATAAGGGGCATACAAATTGGTAAATTTGGAAGTTAAACTGTCACTATTTGCTGATGATATAATGTTTACCTAGAAAACCCTAAAGAATCCTCCAGAAAGCTCCTAGAACTGACAAAACAATTCAGCGAAGTTTCTGGATACAAAATTAATGTACACAAATTAGTAGCTCTTCTATACACCAATAGCCACCAAGCAGAGAATTAAATCAAGAACTCAACCCCTTTCACAACAGCTAAAAAATAAAATAAAATAAAAATACCTAGAAATATACCTAACCAAAAAGGTAAAAAACCTTTACCAAAGGAAACTACAAAACACTGTTGAAAGAAATAATAGACAACACAAAAAAATTACAACACATTCTATGATCATGGATGAATACAGTCAATATTGTAAAAATAATCATGCTACCAAAAGCAATTACAAATTTACTACAGTTTCCATCAAAATACC
This sequence comes from Cebus imitator, assembly GCF_001604975.1. Taxonomy (NCBI): domain Eukaryota; kingdom Metazoa; phylum Chordata; class Mammalia; order Primates; family Cebidae; genus Cebus; species Cebus imitator. The sequence goes on from NW_016107432.1 coordinate 1,921,272, forward strand.
ACCATCATTCTTCACAGAACTAGAGGAAACAATCCTAAAATTCATATGGAACCAAAATAGCCCACACAGCCAAAGCAAGACTAAGCAAAAAGAACAAATCTGGAGGCATCACATTAAATGAATTCAAACTATACTATAAGGCCATAGTCACCAAAACAACATGATACTTTGTAAAAATAGGCATGAAGACCAATGTAACTGAATAGAGAACCCAGAAATAAACCCAAATACTTAAGCCAACTGATTTTTGACAAAGCAAACAAAAGCATCAAGCAGGGAAAATACACCCTACTCAACAAATGATGCTGGCATAATTGGCAAGCCATATGTAGAATGAAACTGAATTGTCATATTTTACCTTATACCAAAATCAACTCAAGATGGATCAATAACTTAAATCTAAGACCTGAAACTATAAAGTCTTAGAAAATAACATTGGAAAAACCCTTCCAGACATTGGCTTTGGCAAGGATTTTTGTGACCAACAACCCAAAAGCAAATGTAATAAAAATAAAGATAAACAGCTAAACTTAATTAAGCTAAAGAGATTTTAGACCACAAAAGAAACAGTCAGCAGAGTAAACAGACAATCCACAGAGTGGGAGAATATCTGTACATCTGTCAAATAACTAATATCCAGAATCTATAACAAACACAAACAAATTAGCAAGAAAAACAAACAATCCTGTCAAAAAGGAAGCTACGGACATTAAGAGACAATTTTTAAAAGAAGATATACAACGGCGAACAAACAAATTTAAAAATGGTCAACATCAGTAATGAGCAGGGAAAAAGGCAAATCAAAATGGCAATGTAATATCACCTTACTCCCTCAAGAATGGCCATAATCAAAAAATCAAATAATAATAGGTTTGGCATAGATGTGGTTAACAGGAAACACTTCTACACTACTGGTGTCAATGTAAACTAGTATAACCACTATGAAAAACAGTGTGGAGATTCCTTAAACAACTAAAAGTAGAACTATCATTTGATCCTGAAATCCCACTACTGGGTATCTACCCAGAGGAAAAGAAGTTATTATATGAAAAATATACTTGCACACACGTTTATAGCAGCACAATTCACAACTGCAAAAATGTGAAGCCAACCAAAATGTCCATCAATGACTGAATAAAGAAACTAAATAAAGAAATATATGGATAGATCGAAGATGGCCGTTTAGGAACAGCTCAGGATTGCAGCTCCTGGTGAAAGCACAGAGGGTGAGTGGACGCCGCATTTTTATTGCCCACAGACCAGGAGATTCCCAGGCAAATGAGCCCCACAGGTCGCCAGCATAGCTGTTTTGGCTGGAGTGGCTATTTTGGTCAGTGCGGCTGCGTTGCCCCACATGGCTGCTTTGCCCGCACCCTGGCGCGGCAGTTCTCCATACAAAATACACTGGTCTGGGTGTCCTTTTAGCTGATGATTGGAGCCCCGGGAAGTTGCCCATTAATCTGATTAAAAAGGAGACTGAACAGGGAGTCAGGCCAGGAGATTCCTGGGCAAAAAAGAAGTGCCACGAATCTCAGCGTCGCTGTTTAAGCTGGTGCAGTAATTTGCCACATGGGAAATCACACAGATCCCAGCACCTTTTCAACAGGTGACTGGAACACCTAGGAGAGAGTGGACTATTCAACTAAAAAAAAAAAGGGGGGGAGGCTCTGAGGCAGGGAGCCAGGTGATCAGGCTCGGCTGCTCCCACCCCCACAAAAGAACATCAATAAGAAACTCTCTGGATTGAGAGTTTCACAGCAAGTGCAGCTGAACCCAGGATGGTCAAGTTCTGTGGGGGAGGGGCGTCCACTATTGCAGAGACACTCCACCACTACGGAGGTAGTCCACCATTGCTGAGGCACCCTGCCATTGACAAGGCAACTCGCCATTGCTGAGGCTACCTGCCATTGCCAAAGCAACCTGCCATTACAGAGAGAGTCCGCCAACACATAGGTGGGCCACCATTGCAAAGGCAGTTCTAACTATACCCATATAAACAGGACTGTAAGGGAAGTTTACACAGCAGCTGGGCGGAGCTCACAGCAGTTCAGCAAAGGCTCTGCAGGCAGACAGTGACTAGGCTGCCTCCCCAATGGGCAGGGCAGCCCTGAAAAAATAGGCAGCAGCACAACAAAAACTCATAAATAAAGCCCTAACTCCCTGGAACAGAGCACCTGGGAACAAAAAGCAATTTATGAGTTCTGCTGCAGCAGATCTAAACATACCGGCCCAGCAGTTCTGAATGAACAATGGAGCTCACAGCTCAGCACTTGAGCTCCAATAAAGGACAGGCTGTCTCCTCAAGCAGCTCCCTGAACCCTGTATATCCAAAGAGTCACCTCATAAAGGAGAGATCAGATAGGCATTTCACAGGTATCCTTAAGGAACAAAGATTGCAGAAGAAGAAACTGGTAGCAACCCTTACTGTCCTGCAGCTGCTGCAGGTGATCCCCAGGCAAGCAGGGCCTGGAGTGGACCTCAGCCGTCCTACAGCAGAGGGGCCAGACTGTTAGAAGGAAAACTAAGAAACAGAAACAACTTCATCATCAACAAACAGAACATCCACTCAGAGACCCAATCGGAAAGTCAGAAACTACAAAGACAACAGGTGGATAAATCCACAAAGATGGGAAGAAACCAGTGCAAAAAGAATGAAAATACCCGAAACCAGAACACCTCTCCTCCTACAAGGGATGACCACTCATCACCAGCAAGGGAACAAGGCTGGATGGAGAAGGATGAAATGACAGAATCAGTCTTCAGAAAGTGGGTAGTAAGAAACTTCTGTGAGCTAAAAGAAAATGTTTTAATCCAACGTAAAGAAACTAAGAACATTGAAATAAGATTTGACGAAATGCTAACGAGAATGGACAACTTAGAAAGGAATATAAGTGAATTGATGGAGCTGAAAAGCACAAATTGAGAACTGTGCAAAGCATGCACAAGTTTCAACAGCCCAATTGAC
>NW_016107432.1:1924416-1959416 GCF_001604975.1 Cebus imitator
CCAGGAAAACTTCCCCAACATAGCAAGGCAGGCCAATATTCAAGGCCAGGAAATACAGAGAACACCAGAAAGATATTCCTCAAGAAGAGCAACTGCAAGGCACAAAATCGTCAGATTCACCAGGGTTGAAATGAAGGAGAAAATGCTAAGGGCAGCCAGAGAGAAAGGTCGGGTTACCTACAAAAGGAAGCCCATCAGACTCAGAGCAAATCTCTCAGCAGAAACCCTACAAGCCAGAAGAGAGTGGGGGCCAATATTCAACATTCTTAAAGAAAAGAACTTTGAACACAGAATTTCATATCCAGCCAAACTAAGCTTCATAAGTAAAGGAAAAATAAAATCCATTGCAAACAAGCAAGTAATCAGAGATTTTGTCACGATCAGTGCTGCTTTACAAGAGCTCCTGAAAGAGGCTCTACACGTAAAAAGGAACAACCAGTACCAGCCACTTCGAAAACATATCAAATGGTAAAGAGCATCAACACAATGAAGAATCTGCATCAACTAATGTGCAAAACAGCCAGCTAGCATCAAAATGGCAGTACCAAATTCACACATAACAATATTAATCCTAATATAAATGGACTAAATGCCCCAATAAAAACATGCAGACTAGCAAATTGGATAAAAGCAAAAACCCATCAATGTGCTGTATCCAGGATACCCATCTCACATGCAAGGATACACAAAGGCTCAAAATAAAGGGATGGAGGAAGATTTACCCAGCAAATGGAGAGCAAAAAAAAGCAGGAGCTGCAATTCTCCTCTATAATAAAATAAAAGCAACAATAATCAAAAGAGACAAAGAAGGACACTACATAATGCTAAAAGGATCAATGCAACAAGAAGAGCTAATGATCCTAAATATATACGCACCCAATACAGGAGCACCCAGATACATTAGGCAAGTTCTTAATGACTTACAAAGAGACTTAGACTCCCACACAATAATAGTGGGAGACTTTAACATCCCATTGTCATTATTAGACAGATCGACCAGACAAAAAATTAGCAAAGATATCCAGGACTTGAACTCAGACCAGCAACAAGCAAACCTAATAGACATTTACAGAACTCTCCACCCCTAACCTACAGAATATGCATTCTTCTCAGAACCACATCACACCTACTCTAAAATTGAACACATAATTGGAAGTAAATCACTCCTCAGCAAATGCAAAAGAACAGAAATCATAACAAACAGTCTCTAAGACCACATGCAATCAAGTTAGAACTCAGAATTCAAAAACTAACTCAGAACCACACAGCTTCATGGAAACTTAACTTGCTCTTGAATGTTCACTGGATAAACAATGAAATGAAGGCAGAAATAAAAATGTTCTTCAAAACCAAGAAGAATGAAGATGAAACATACCAGAATATCTGGGACACATATAAGCAGTCTCTAGAGAAAATATATAGCAATAAGTGCCCACATGAGAAGATAGGAGAGATCTAAAATTGACACCCTATCATCAAAATTGAAAGAGCTAGAGGAGCAAGATCAGAAAAACTCAAAACCTGGCAGAAGACCAGAAATAACTAAGATCAGAGCAGAACTGAAGGAGATAGAGACACAAAAAACCCTTCAAAAAAATCAATAAATCCAGGAGCTGGTTTTTGGAAAAGATCAACAAAATAGACCACTAGCCAGATTAATAAAAAAGAAAAGAGAGAATAACCAAATTGATGCAATAAAAAACGATAAAGGGAATATCACCACAGATTCCACAGAAATTCAAACCATCATCACAGATTATTACAAACAACTCTATGCACATAAACTAGTAAACCTGGAAGAAATGGATAAATTCCTGGACACTTGCCTCCTCCCAAGCCTAAACCAGGAAGAAGTCAAAACCCAGAATAGACCAATAACAAGGTCTGAAGTTGAGGCAGCACTTAACAGCCAACCACCCAAAAAAAGCCCAGGTCCAGACGGGTTCACAGCTGAATTCTATCAGACATACAAAGAGGAGCTGGTATCATTCCTTCTGAAACTATTCCAAATAATCCAAAAAGAGGGAATCCTTCGAAAATCATTTTATGAAACCAACATCATCCTGATACCAAAACCCGGCAGAGACACAACAAGAAAAGAAAACTTCAGGCCAATATCCATGATGAACATAGATGTAAAAATCTTCAATAAAATACTGGCAAGCTGATTGCAACAGCACATCAAAAAGCTTATCCACCATGATCAAGTAGGCTTCATCCCAGGGATGCAAGACTGGTTCAGCATACGCAAGTCTATAAACGTAATTCACCACATAAACAGAACCAAAGACAAAAACCACATGATTATCTCAATTGATAAAGACAAGGCCTTTGACAAAATTCAACAGCCCTTTATGCTAAAAAAAAAAAAAACCCTCAATAAGCTAGGTATTACGGAACGTACCTCAGAATAATAAAAGCTATTTATGACGAACCAACAGCCAATATCATACTGAATGGGCAAAAACTGGAAGCATTCCCTTTGAAATCTGGCACTAGATGAGGATGCCCTCTCTTACCACTCCTATTCAATATAGTACTGGAAGTTCTAGCTAGAGCAATCAGGCAAGAAAAAGAAATAAAGGGTATTCAAATGGAAAGGAGGAAGTCAAATTGTCTCTATTTGCAGACGACATGATTGTATATCTAGAAGACCCCACCGTCTCATCCCAAAATCTCCTGAAACTGATAAGCAAGTTCAGCAAAGTCTCAGGATACAAAATTAATGAGCAAAAATCACAAGCATTCCTATACACCAATAACAGACTTAAAGAGAGCCAAATCAAGAATGAACTGCCATTCACAATTGCTACAAAGAGAATAAAATACCTAGGAATACAATTAACAAGGAACGTAAAGGACCTCTTCAAGGAGAACTACAAACCACTGCTCAACAAAATAAGAGAGGACACAAACAGATGGGAAAACATTCCATGCTCATGGTTAGAAAGAATCAATATCGTGAAAATGGCCATACTGCCCAAAGTAATTTGCAAATTCAATGCTGGCCCCATCAAGCTACCTATGACCTTCTTCACAGAACTGGAAAAAAACACCTTAAACGTCATATGGAACCAAAACAGAGCCCGCATAGCCAAGTCAATTCTAAACAAAAAGAACAAAGCAGGAGGCATCACACTACCGGACTTCAAACTATACTATAAGGCTACAGTAATCAAAACAGCATGGTACTGGTACCAAAACAGAGATATAGACCAATGGAACAGAACAGAGGCCTCAGAGGCAACACAACATATGTACAACCATTGGATCTTTTACAAGCCTGACAAAAACAAGCAATGGGAAAAGGACTCCCTGTTTAATAAATGGTGTTGGGAAAACTGGCTAGCCATGGGCAGAAAGCAGAAATTGGACCCATTCCTGACACCTTACACTAAAATTAACTCCAGATGGATTAAAGACTTTAACATAAGACCTAACATCATAAAAACTCCAGAAGAAAATCTAGGCAAAACCATTCAGGACACAGGCATAGGCAAGTACTTCATGACCAAAACACCAAAAGCATTGGCAGCAAAAGCCAAAATAGACAAATGGGATCTAATCAAACTCTACAGCTTCTGTATGGCAAAAGAAACAGTCATTAGAGTGAATTAGCAACCAACAGAATGGGAAAACATTTTTGCAGTTTACTCATCTGACAAAGGGCTGATATCCAGAATTTACAAAGAACTAAAACAGATTTACAAGAGAAAAACAAACAAACCCATTCAAAAGTGGGTGAAGGATATGAACAGATACTTTACAAAAGAACATATACATGAGGCCAACAAGCATATGAAAAAGTGCTCATCATCACTGGTCATCAGAGAAATGCAAATCAAAACTACATTGGGATACCATCTCACGCCAGTTAGAATGGTGATCATTAAAAAATCTGAAGACAACAGATGCTGGAGAAGATCTGGAGAAAAAGGAACACTTTTACACTGTTGATGGGAGTGTAAATTAGTTCAACCATTGTGGAAGACAGTGTGGCGGTTCCTCAAGGACCTAGAAACAGAAATTCCATTTGACCCAGCAATCCCATTACTGGGTATATATCCAAAGGATTACAAATCATTCTACTATAAGGATACATGCACAGGAATGTTCATTGCAGCACTGTTTACAATAACAAAGATCTGGAACCAACCCAAATGCCCATCGATGATAGACTGGACAGGGAAAATGTGGCACATATACACCATGGAATATTACGCAGCTGTAAAAATCGATGAGTTCGTGTCCTTTGTAGGGACATGGATGAACCTGGAAATCATCATTCTCAGCAAACTCACACAAGAGCAGAAAATCAAACACCACATGTTCTCACTCATAGGCGGGTGTTGAATAATGAGAACACATGGACACAGGGAGGGGAGCACTACACAGTGGGGTCTGTTGGGTGGAAATAGGGCAGGGGCAGTGGGGGGTGGGGAATTTGGGAGAGATAGCATGGGGAGAAATTCCAGATATAGGTGAAGGGGAGGAAGGCAGCAAATCACACTGCCATGTGTGTACCTATGCAACAATTTTGCATCTTCTTTACATGTACACCAAAACCTAAAATGCAATAAAAACAAAAAAAACAAATATAATTGTGTGTGTGTGTGTGTAATATTATATATATATATATATAATGATATATGATGCAATACTACTCAGCCATAGAAAGGAATAAATTGGTGGCATTTTCAGTGACCTGGATGAACCTGAGGACTATTATACTAAGTAAAGTAACTCAGGAATCAAAAACTAAACATTATATGTTCTCACTGATATTTGGGAACTAAGCTATGAGGATACAAAGGCATAAGAATGACACAGTGGACTCTGGGAACTCAGGGGAAAGGGTGGGAAGTGGGTGAGGAATAAAAAAAAAAACAAATTGGGTGCAGTATACACTGCTTGGGTGGTGAGTGCACTAAAATCTCACAAATCACCACTAAAGAACTTACTCATGTAACTCAACACCACAATTTCCTCAATAACCTACAGAAAAAAAGAAGAGGTTCCCTTCTTCAACTCATCCTCTTGCCTGTTCACTGAAATGAGAATGTGGTTGTAAGCCTTCTTAGACTAGGTGTTCAAAGATACCACTTTTGGTACGATGGAGCAACAAAGCAAAAGAAGCCTGAGATGCTCAAACTGTGGAGTACTATATTTCTCACAGATGACCTTAAAAAGTAGTCAGCTATACCAGTACTGACCAGCTGTCTCCAGACTATGATATGAGACAGAAAATAAAACTCTACATGTTTTAAGTCATTGTTATCTTGGTTCCTATTAAATATAGATAAATTATATATTAACCAGTGTAGAAAGTGCTTCTTCTTTTTTAGTATTCTCTGAAATTTGTAAATATAGAATTATCTTTTCCTTCAGTTTTTATAGCACTTAACTGTGAAATAATCCAGGCATGGTGTTTTATTTGGGGAAAGATTTTAAACTACTGATTATAGATTAAGAGCTATAGAAAAATTAAGATGTTTTATTTCTTCTTGAGCCATTTTAAATAATTTTTATTTTCTAGAAATTTGTCCATTTTACCTAGGTTTTTAAATTCATTGTCTGAGATTGCTATTATGGTTAGGAAACAGTAAATTTCAGAGGTCTTGTAAAGGGGCTTCTTTATTTAAAAAAAATACATTTCCCCATGGCAAAGTACCAACTGCTGTACTAAGCCTTGTTAATATGTTAGATTTATGAAGCAGGAAATGATAACATTACTTTTAATCCAATATTCTTATGGTCACTTGTATTTGAAGTAAAAGCTGACCACTAAGAGGGAACAATGGCGGAATTCTATGTTGTTCTCCCCTAGTTGAACTAGTATTTAGAGGTCAATTCATTCTCCCATGAAGATGAACTGCTGCCTAGGTAGAAAACTGATGAGCCCAGCATCATAATACCAGCACAGGTATGTCTGCCAGATTGTACAGAGCTCCTCCTTGAGGAACAATGGCAGTAGGGAACTGCTCAGGTCTCACTCAGTTTTGCCATGGAAGTTAGACTTACTCCCTTTGGACTCTGGTTAACCTCAGATATTAAACTGTATTTGGCCCTAATTTTCAATAGTTCATCAAAAATTTATATGGGACAAGAATCATGTTTGCAACTACTAGCCTCTACCAAAACTATTAAATTTAGAGGCTTAACAAATACAGCACCCTGGATTATTTTGTACTTCCTCAGTTTTGGTTAAATAACTTTAAAAGCTAAGTTATTTGGCCACTATCACACAGTAAATTTATGGTAACTAATCATTTTCCATGACTCCAAGTCCAGTAGATTTTCTACTTTACCACTTGATCTCCTTGCAAAGAGTATATATTCAGTAATACGCTGACAATGACACTTGTAAAATGACTTCTATAGAGTAACGACAATAATTGATAGCTTTTTTCTCAATTCTATATTGGAAAATATGTATTTTTCCAATTCTCTATTCATTTTCATTTGACTTGACTGAACTAATCACTTTTCTCTGGTTTTTATTATACTTTAACTTTTGGGGTACACATGCAGAATGTACAGATTCGTTACATAGATATAAACATGCATAGTGGTTTGCTGCACCCATCAGCTTATCATATACATTAGGTATTTCTCCTAATGCTATCCATTCCCTAGCCCTCCATCTACCAACAGGCCCTGATGTGTAAATTTCCCCTCCCTGTGACCATGTGTTCTCACTGTTTGACTCCCAATTATAAATAAGAATATGCGTTTGGTTTTTGTTCTTGTGTGAATTTGCTGAGAATGGTGGTTTCCAGCTTCATCCATGTCCCTGCAAAAGACACGAACTCATCCTTTTTATGGCTGCATAGTACTCCATGGTGTATATGTGCCACATTTTCATTATCCAGATTAGCATTGATGGTCATTTGAGTGGGTTTCAAGTCTTTGTTATTATGAACAGTGCCACAATAAATATATGTGTGTATGTGTCTTTACAGTATAATTTATAATCCTATAGGTATATACCCAGTAATGGGATTGCTGGGTCAAATGGTATTGCCAGTTCTTGATCCTTGAAGAATAGCCACACTGTCTTCCACGATGGTTAATTTACGCTCTCACCAACATTGTAAAACTGTTCCTATTTCTCCACATCCTCTCCAGCATCTGTTCTTTCCTGAGTTTTTAATGATCATCATTCTAATAGACATGAGATAGTATCTCATTGTGGTTTTAATTTGCACTTTTTAATGACCAGTGATACTAAGCTTTTTTTCATATGTTTGTTGGCTGCATAAATGTCTTCTTTTGAGAAGTGTCTGTTTATATCCTTCACCCACTTTTCAATGGGGTTGGGTTTTATTCTTGTAAATTTCTTTAAGGTTTTTGTAGATTCTGGATAGTAAGCCTTTCTCAGATAGAAAGACGGCAAAAATGTTCTCCTATTTTGTATCTTGCCTGTTCACTCTACTGATAGTTTCCTTTGCTGTGCAGAAGCTCCTTAATTTAATTAGATCCCATATGTCTATTTTGGCTTTTGTTACCATTGCTTTTGGTGTTGTAATCATGAAATTTTTGCCCATGACTCTGTCCTGAATGGTACTGCCTTGGTTTTCTTCTAGGGGTTTTATGGTTTTAGGTCTTATCTTTAAGTCTTTAATCCATCTTAAGTTAATCTTTGCATAAGGTGTAAGAAGGAATCCAGTTACAGATATGTGCGTATGGCTAACACAATTTATTGAATAGGGAATCCTTTCCCCATTGCTTAAACTTGTCAGGTTTGTCAAAAATCAGATGGCTGAAGATGTGTGATGTTATGTCTGAGGCCTCTTTTCTTCTCTATTGATCTATATATCTATTTTTGTAGCAGAATCATGCTGTTTTTATTATTGTAGCCTTATATAGTTTGAAGTCAGTTAGTGTGATGCCTTCAGCTTTGTTCTTTTGGCTTAGGAGAGTCTTGGCTATGCGAGCCCTTTTGTTGGTTCCATATGAAATTTGAAGTAGTTTTTTTTTTTTTTTTTTCCAATTCTGTGAAGACAGTCAGTGGTAGCTTGATGGGGATAGCATTGCATCTATAAATTACTTTGGACAGTATGGCCATTTTCACCATATTCATTCTTTCTATCCATGAGCATGGAATGTTTTTCCATTCGTTTGTGTCTTCTCTTATCTCCTTGAGCGGTGGTTTGTAGTACTCCGTGAAGAGATCCTTCCCATACCTTATAAGTTGTATTCATAAGTATTTTACTCTCTTTGTAGCAATTGTGAATAGGAGTTTGCTCATGATTTGGCTCTCTTTTGTCTGCTATTGATATATAGGAATGCTTGTGATTTTTGCACATTAATTTTGTATCCTGAGACATTGCTGAAGTTGCTCATCACCTTAAGGAGACTTTGGGCTGACATGATGGAGTTTTCTAAATATACAATCATGTCATCTGCAAACAGAGACAACTTTACTTCCTCTTTTCCTAACTTTTTCTTATGCCAGTTTTAAAAGGGAATGCTTCCAGTTTGTCTCCATTCAGTTGGCTGTGAGTTTGTCACTAATGGCTCTTATAGAGATACGTTACATCAATACCTAGTTTACAGAGAGTTTTTAGCATAAAAGCCTGTTGAATTTTGTTGAAGTTCACCTTTCTGCATGTATTGAGATAATCATGTGGTTTTTGTCATTGGTTCTGTTTATACGATGGATTACATTTATTGATTTGTATACATTAAACCAGTCTTACATCCTAGGGATGAAGCCAGCTTGATCATGGTGGATAAGCTTTTTGATGTGCTGCTGGGTTCACTTTGCCAGTATTTTATTGAGGATTCTTACATCAATGTTCATCAGGGATACTGGCCTGAAGTTTTCTATGTTGTTGTGTCTCTCCCAGGTTTGATGTAAGAATAATGGTGGCATCATAAAATGAGTTAGGGAGATAAATCATTCTGAAGATCAACAAATACCAACAGCTCTGGTGTGCAGTTCCCAGCGAGAGCAATGCTGAGGGTGAGTGATCACTGAATTTCCAAACAACATACCAGATGCATCTCAAAGGGTGTGGCTGCACAGTGGGTGCAGCCCAAGAAGGGTGAGCCGAGGCAGGATAGGGCACTGCCTCACCTGGAAAATGCGTTCCCTGGAGGACCCCTCTCCCTACCCAACAGAGGCCATTGGGGTTTTTCCATCCACTCTAGCACTCTAGTTCAGATACTGGGCTCCTCCTGCAGTTTTTACTGCCACAGACCAGAAGATTCCCTGGCCAAAAAGCACAAGTTTCCAGCATGGCTGTTTCAGCTGAAGCCATGGGTTTCCACACAAAAAGTCACACAAATCTGGGTGGCCATTTCAAATGGCAACTGGAATGCCTGGAAGATAGAGTCAACCATTCAACTGAAAAGAGAGGGCTGAAAGCAGGGAGCCAGGTGATCTGGCTCAGCAGGTCCCGCATCCACAAAGACCAGCAATCTGAAACCCTCTAGATTCAGAGTTTCACAGCCAGTGCAGCTGGACCTGGGATGGTCCAGCTCTGTGGGTGGAAGGGCATCCACTATCCCTGAGGCAGTCCATCACTACCAAGGCAGTCTGCCGTTACTAAGGCACTCCACCATTACCAAGGCAGTCTGCCATTACTGAGGCGGTTCTAACTTCACCTTTGTAAACAAAACTGCAAGGATGATTACACAACAGCTGGGCAGAGCCCGTGGCAGCTCAGCAATGCCTCTTCTGGCAGACTGTAACTAGACTGCCTCCTTGCTGGTCAGGGAATCTCTGAAAAAAGGCAGCAGCACATTAGAAACTTATAAATAAAGCACCACCTTCCCAGGACAGAATACCTGGGAAAAGAGATGATTATGAGTTCCACTGCAGCAGACTTAAATGTACCTGCCCAGCAGCATTGAATGGAATAAAAGAGCTCACAACACAGCACTTGAGCTCTGATAAGGAACAGACTATCTCCTCAAGTGGCTCCTTTACCCCTGTATATACAAAGAGGTACCTCATAAAGGAAACTCTGTCTGAAATCTGTCAGGTATCCTCTGGGATGAAAATAACAGCGGAAGAAAGTGGCAGTAACCCTTACTGTTCTGCAGCCGCCACAGGTGATCCCCAGGCAAGAAGGGTCTGGAGTGGACCTCTAGCAGTTCTGCAGTAGAGGGGCCTGTTAGAAGGAAAATTCAAAAACAGAAACAGCTTCAACATCAACAGAAATGATGTACATTCAGAGATGCCATCTGCAAGTCACCAACTACAAAGATCACAGGTAGATAAATCTACGAAGATAGGAAGAAATCAGCACACAAAAAAAAGATAAAAACACCAAAAACCACAACACTGCCCCTCCTTCAAGGGATCACAACTTCTCACCAGCAAGGGAACAAAGCTGGAGGGAGAATGAGTCTGATGAATTGATAGAAACAGTCTTCAGAATGTGGGTAATAACAAACTACTCTGAGATAAAAGAGTATGCTCTAACCCAATGCAAAGAAACTAAGAACTTTGAAAAAAGGTTTGATGAAATGCTAACTAGAATAACCAGCTTTTAGAAGAACATAAGTGGCTTGATGGAGCTGAAAACCACAGCACCAAGAACTTTGTGAAGCATACACAAGTTACAATAGCTGAATCAACCAAGCAGAAGAAAGGATATCAGGGATAGAAGATCAACTCAGTGAAATAAAATAAGAAGGCAAGATTGTGAAAAAAGAGTGAAAAGAAATAAACAAAGGCTCCAAGAAATATGGGATTATGTGAAAAGACCTAATCTACATTTGATAGGTGTCCCTGAATGTGATGGGGAGAATTAATCCAAGCTGGAAAACACTCCTCAGTATATTATCCAGGAGAACTTCCCCAACCTAGCAAGACAGGCCAACATTCAAGCCCAGAAAATACAGAGAACACCACAAAGATATTCCTCAAGAAGAGCAACCCCAAAGCACATAATTGTCAGATTCATCAGGGTTGAAATGAAGGAAAAAATGCTAAGGGAAGCCAGAGAGAGAAAGGTCAGGTTACCCATAAAGGGAATCCCGTCAGACTCACAGTGGATCACTCAGAAGAAACCCTACAAGCCAGGGGAGAGTAGGAGCCAATATTAACATCCTTAAAGAAAAGAACTTTCAACCTAAAATTTCATATCCAGCCAAACCAAGCTTTATAAATGAAGGAGAAATAAAATCTGGACAAACATTATTGAGAGATTTCATCACCAAATCATAACAAACAGTCTCTCAAACCATAATGCAATCAAATTAGAACTCAGGCCTGCCTTACAAGAGCTCCTGAAACAAGCACTAAACATGGAAAGGAACAAGTACCAGCCACTCCAAAGATATACCAATGGTAAAGACAATCGACACAATGAAAAAAGATTGCATCAACTAATGGGCAAAACAACCAGCTAGCATCAAAATAGCAGGATCAAATTCACACATAACAATATTAACCTTAAGTGTAAATGGGCTAAATGCCCCAATCAAAAGACAAAGACTGGCAAATTGGAGAAAAAGTCAGGATCCATCAGTGTGCTGTATTCAGATCCATCTCTCACACAAGGACACACATAGGCTCAAAATAAATGGATAGAGGAAGATTTACCAAGCAAGTGAAGAGCAAAAAAAAAGCAGGAGTTGCAATTCTAGTCTCTGATAAAATGGACTTTAAACCAACAAAGATTGAAAGAGAAAAAGAAGGGCATTACATAATGGTAAAAGAATCAATATAACAAGAAGAGCTAACCCTCCCAAATATATATGCACCCAATACAGGAGCACATAGATACATGAAGCAAGTTCTTAATGACCTACAAAGAGACTTAGACTCCCACACAATAATAGTGGGAGATTTTAACACTCCACTATCAATATTAGATCAACAAGACAGAAAGTTAACAAGGATATCTGGGACTTGAACTCAGATCTGGACCAAGCAGACCTAATAACATCTACAGAACTCTTCACCCTAAATCCACAGCATATACATTCTTCTCAGCACTATATCCCTCTTACTCTAAAATTGACCACATAATTGGAAGTAAATCACTCCTCAGCAAATGAAAAGAACAGAAATCATAACAAACAGTCTCTCAAACCATAATGCAATCAAATTAGAACTCAGGATTAAGAAACTAATTCAGAACCGTACAACTTCGTGGAAACTGAACAACTGGCTCCTGAATCTCAACTGGATAAACAATGAAATGAAGGCAGAAATAAAGATGTTCTTTGAAACCAATGAGAACGAAGATACAATGTACCAGAATCTCTGGGACACATTTAAAGCAGTGTCTAGAGGGGAATTTATAGCACTAAATGCCCACATGAGAAGCAAGGAAAATATCTAGAATTGATACCCTATCATCAAAATTGAAAAACCTAGAATAAGATCACAAAAACTCAAAAGCTAGCAGAAGACAAGAAATAACTAAGATCAGAGCAGAACTGAAGGAGATAGAGACACAAAACACCATTCAAAAAGTCAATAAATCCAGGAGATGGTTTTTTGAAAGGATCAACAAAATAGACAGACCTCTCATTATGTAAGGATGACAAGTCACTCGAGGATTAGAAAATATCTAACAGAGAGGATTTTTGCCACTTTCACTGGGGAGTTAAATAGTTAAGAAAAATACTCTGAAAATGTATTCCAAACTTCTATTAGGAAAGGACATTTATTCTGTACACATTTAAAAAAAAAAAAAAAGAAGAAGAAGAAGAAATCTTTTTCTTAAAGATTTCTCTTTGGAGCAAAATAGATTCTATCATCTTTTGCTGATTGTTGAAGAGTTAATTTTTTATTCCAGTGGTCACGTTAAAAAAACCCAACCCATTATTTCTCATCAATTGATAAGTGTAATGCAAACTATTGGCAAAAAGTAAACAAGTAGTAGTAATCTGGCATCCTATTAAATTATAAGATGCATTTTATTATCAAACAGAAGTTCTTTGTATATGATTCCCTTCACACCTGTTCATTAGATTATTTAGACTAGTTAACACCAAATAAAAGGAGCGAGAAATTTCTTAGAATTTTCTTTGTGAGAATCTTTCTGTAAGTTAAGAGAAAGAAAAGCCTAAGCAGTTTGTGCAGGGATAATTCACTGAATGATGTCTCACTGGAAGAGAAGTAAAGTTTGTGTTTAGGGTGGAATATTGATTGTGGCTCATTCACTGAGACCTACCTGTAAAACAAATTAATTATAACATTATTATGTTTTGAATCATTAAATAAAATAAAGAAATTGAATCCATTATAATTCTTGTCTCCGACTAGGTCTTAGGCAAAAATAAGCCAATGAAAGATTGCAATTTTTTTCTGATAAAACAACCTGAATGTGAAGCTCTTCTCACAATGAATAGAAGGGGTGGGACATTATAAAAAGGAGGCATTATAAAAAGAGGGGTGTTAGATAAGGGAGAATGACAGTCATAATATAGACTTTTGTGGTACACAGTTTACTTATTTAACTGATGTCTTGAGACTGACTTCTCATAGAAGAGTGAGTCAAAACAACAATAGCACCCCATGTAGCCACTTCATGGTCCTAAGAAGGTGGGTTTTTATTACTATCACATTTGTCATCAGCTCCAATTATACTGGCAGAAAATACCTAGGAAATGAAAGCATCCTGTTTTCCATGAAGCAATAGAAAGCAAAACAAAATAGATGTCCATTGCTATTTATTATGTTTTATAGCCCAGTTCTAGATGAACCACACTGATGGGATAGGAAAGATTTACATAAACTATTTTCTGATTCCTCAAGCTTGTTCAGGAATTATTATATAAGTTATCTTTTTCTAGGCTTTTATGTCCAGTATTCCTATAAGAATCTCAAAGTACCACTGAGTACTTATAGGAAACTCTAAGTACCTCTAAGTACAGACAAGTCTTGGTGAACTTCTCTAAAATTTTAATTTGTTTTCTCTGCTACATAAGCTGAATAAATGTACAATTGAATTACAGTGGTTTTATTTTCAAATCAAGTGAGATTAAAGTCTGTAAAAAACTTAAACTTTATAGAACAAAAAATAAAAGCAAAAGAAAGATATTTATATTGACACTGTTTTATATAACAAATACAATAACAAGAAATTAATATGTGGTTAGAAGATCTACAGCAATTACTAAGCAATTATTGCTATTTAACAGGATGGAGATACAAAGTAAATGAAGCACATAAAGAAAAAAGCAGACAAAAAAAACAATATAAACAAGCCACACAACAGCCACTAAACAAATATATGTAATATAGTTTTGGGGTTACTATTGATCTTTTGTTTATTTTTTTAAAGTGGTGGACACTTTGTAAAGTTCTCTTCATAATAGTTTTTCCTTGGAGTTAGGATAAAATAGAGAAAGCAGGTTTTCATTGGGGTTAGAATAAAATAGAGAAAGCTGATGTTTGAGAACTTTTCTTTACAGATAATTTCCCAATTGTTCAAAGGCAAAACCAAGGTTATACTAATGCTAGGAGTTCAGATTTTAAGTATGCTCAAGTATCAAACTCTGCTTTGTTTCAAAAGACCCAAGAGGAAAATGTTGTGAATTATTAAAGTTGTTTTCCTTTATAGTTAAGGCAACAGTACACAGAACTCCCATTTTCTCTGCCTTATTTTTATAAAGCAAATCAATGAGAATGACTCCTCTCTTCTCTTATCAGCATTCTCCATCATTTTTTAGGAGCTTTTGAGTTTGAGAGCATGGTGAAAACCTGTTCAGTTTTCATGAACAAAAGTTAGGAAGTTTACTCTAAAAATTAGGAATCTTGACACTGATTGTGGCTGTTCTTGTGGTCATTATATACAACCTAATGGAACTATGTCCTGATACCCAGCCACACTCTAAGTTTTTTCCAGGATGAGAAAAATGGAGAACTTTGCCATTTATCCTTGGCTCAGGAAGAAATATTAATATTATATTCCAAGTGGAAGCAAGCCCGCACCTATGACATTCTTCCACTATAGGTGTAGAGAGAAGGATGTGGTGAGGACTACTATCTTCCCCTCACCTTTGGTTCTGCACCCAATTAATGTGTTTTTCTTATTTTTTAATGTCTGGGATTAAAAAGTGATTAGTTGGTCAGCTGGCAAAATGGAGAAATAGAAATGCAGCTGGTGACTTCTGCATTTCCAACTGAGATACCCGGTTGATCTCATCGGGACTGGTTGGACAGTGGACACAACCCACAGAGGGTGAACCAAAGCAGGATGGGGTGTCACCTCACCTGGGAAGCACAAAGAGTTGGGAGATTTCTCTTTTTTAGCCAAGGGAAGCCATTAGAATATATCAGGAAGAATGGTGTATTCCAGCCCAGATTCTGCACTTTTTTTCCCATGGTTGTTTCAACCAGCAGACCAGGAGATTCCCTTGGGTGACTACAATATAAGAGCCCTGGATTTCAAGCAAAAAAGTGGGCAGCTGTTTGTGCAGACACTGAGCTAGGGGCAGGAGTTGTGTTTTTTTGTTTATTTGTTTTTGTTTTCTTCATACTCCAGTGGCACCTGGAACACCCGGGGGAGAGAAACCTTCACTACCCTGGAAGGGGGGCTGAAGCCAAGGAGCCAAGTTGTCAGGCTCAGTGGGTCCAATCCCACAGAGCACAGCAAGCTAAGATCCACTGGCTTGAAATTCTCACTACCAGCACAGAAATCTGAAGTCAACCTAGAAAGATTGGGCTTGATGTGGGGAGGGGCATCCACCATTGCTGAGGCTTGAGTAGGTGGTTTTCTCCTCACAGTGTAAACTAAGCCAGTGGGAAGTTTGAACTGAGTGGAGCACACCACAGCTCAGCAAGGCCTCTGTAGCCAGACTGTCTGTCTAGACTCCTCGTCTCTGGGCAGGGCACCTCTAAATAAAAGCCAGTAGCCCCAGTCAGGGACTTACAGATAAAATCCCCATTTCCCTGGGATAGAGCACCTGGGGAAAGAAGTGGCTGTTAAGCACAACTTCAACAGACTTAAATGTCCCTGCCTGACAGCTCTGAAGGGAGCAACAGATCTCACAGTACAGCACTGAAGTTCTGATAAGGGACAGGCTGACTCCTCAAGTGGGTCCCTGACCTTCATATCCTGACTGAGAGACACCTCCTAGTAGGCAACAACAGACATCTTGTACAGGAGAGCTCTGGCTGGTATCTGGCAGGTGCCCCTCTGAGACAAAGTTTCCAGAGGAAGAAACAGGCAGCAATATTTGCTGTTCTCTAGCATCCACTGGTGATACCCAAGCAAACAGGGTCTGGAGTGGACCTCCAGCAAACTTCAGCAGACCTGCAGCAGAGGAGCCTGACTGTTAGAAAGAAAACTAACAAACAGAAAGGAATAATATCCACATCAAGAAAAGGGACTTTCACTCAGATATCCCATCTGAAGCTTACTACCATCAAGGACCAAAGAAAGATAAATCCACAGAGATGGAGAGAAACCAGTGCAAAAAGGTTAAATATTCCAAAAACAAGAACGCCTCTTCTTTTCCAAAGGATCACAAATCTTTGTCAGCAAGAGAACAAAACTGGATGGAGAATGAGTTTGATGAATTGACAGAAGTAGGCTTCAGAAGGTGGGTAATAACAAACTTTTCTCCAAGCTAAAGGAGTATGTTCTAACCCAAGGCAAGGAAGTTAAGAACCTTGAAAAAAGGTTAGAGGAATAGTTAACTGGAATAACCAGTTTAGAAAAGAATATAAATGACCTGATAGAGCTGAAAAACATAACACAAGAACTTTGTGAAGCAAACACAACTATCAGTAGCTGAATTGATGACGCAGAAGAAATCTTCAAAAATTGAAGATCAACTCAATGAAATAAAGTGAGAAGGCAAAATTAGAGAAAAAGGAGTGAAAAATGAGCAAAACGTCCAAGAAATATGGGATTAAGTAAAAAGATCAAATCTATGTTGGATTGGTGTACCTGAAAGCAACATGGAGAATGAAAGCAAGTTGGAAAACACTCTTCAGGATATTATCCAGGAGAACTTCCCCAACCTAGCAAGACAGACCAACATTCAAATCCAGGAAATACAGAGAACACCACAAAGATATTACTCAAGAAGAGCAACCCCAAGGCACATAATCATCAAATTCACCAGGGTTGAAATGAAGAAAAAAATGCTAAAGGCAGCCAGAGAGAAAGGTTGGGTTACCCATAATGGGAAGCTCATCAGGCTTACACCTCTCAGTAGAAACCCTATAAGCCAGAAGAGAGTTGAGGACAATATTCAACATCCTTAAAGAAAAGAATTTTCAACCAATAATTTCGTATATAGCCAAACTAAGTTTCATCAGCAAAGGGGAGATAAAATCCTCTACAGACAAGCAACTGCTGAGAGGTTTCATCACCACCAGGCATGCATTACAAGAGCTCCTGAAGGAATCACTAAATATAAAGAGAAACAACCAGTACCAGCCACAGCAAAAACACACCAAATTGTAAAGACCATCTACGCTACGAAGAAACTGCATCAACTAATGGACAAAAACCTTCAATAAAATACTGGTAAACTGATTGCAACAGCACATCAAAAAGCTTATCCATCGTGATCAAGTAGGCTTCCTCCCAGGGATGCAAGGCTGGTTCAACACACACAAGTCTGTAAATGTAATCCACCATATAAACAGAAGCAAAGACAAAAACCACATGATTATCTCAATAGATGAAGAGAAGGCCTTTGACAAAATTCAACAGCCCTTTATTCTAAAAATTCTCAATAAACTAGGAATTGAAGGACTGTATCTCAAAATAATAAAAACTATTTATGACAAACCCACAGCCAGTATCATACTGAATGGGCAAAAATTGGAAGCATTGCCTTTGAAATCTGGCACTGGACAGGGATGCTCTATCTCACCACTCATATTCAATATAGCATTGGAAGTTCTAGCCAGAGCAATGAGGACAGAAAAAGAAATAAAGGGTATTCAATTAGGAAACAGAATAACCATATACTTTCCAACAAGCACACTAAGACCCCGCTGCAGGCAAAAATATTTCTCTATGAAATTCACTCAAGAAAAGTTGAAAGAGGTAGTTTTTCCACCAAATACACAGACATCAATGAAGGGACACACACACACACAAAATTAAAAGCCAAGGAAACATGACATCACCAAAAGACATTATCAACTCTAGGAACTGACATAAATGAAAGGAAAATCAACAAATTGCTGGAAAAAGAATTCAAAATCATGAAAGAAAACTCAATTAGATACAAAAACACAGAAATGTTGCAGCTGGAGAATTCAATAATTAAACAAAAGATACAATAGAGATCTCCAACAGGAGACTTGATTGAGCAGAAGAAAGAATCACTTAACTTGAAGATACGCATTTGAAATTAACTAGCTAGGAAAAAAAAGATATAAGAATAAAAAAAAAGGAGTGAAGGAAGTCTGCAAAACATATGGGACACTATAAGCCTGCAAATTATATCATGAGAATTTCAAAAGAAGAGATGGAAATAGTCAGAAAAAGCCAATTAGCTGAAATAATAGCTGAAAACTTACCAAGTATAGAGAAAGATATAGACATCCAAATTTATAAAATTAAAAGTCCCCAAATAAATTCAATCCTAAAAGTCGTCCCCAAGACATTTTATAGTCAAAATGTCCTAAGTCAAAAGCAAAAAGTGAATTCTAAAAACAACAATAGAATAGTGTAAAGTTACAATAAGGGAATTCCCATCAAAATAATTGCAGTTTTTGCAGCAGAAATCTTACAGGATAGGAAAAAAGGAGGATGTATTCAAAATATTGAAAGAAAACAATTGTGATCCATGAGTATTATAGACAGCCAAACTATCCTTCAGAAATGAGGGAGAAATAAAATCTTTCCCAGACAGCGATTATGAAAGTATGAAAAGGCAGGGTGTTGTAGCACCCTCAAACGATTGCACTAACTTTCTAACAATGGATCCTAACCCAAAATAAAAACTTTGATGTGCCAGGTATAGAATTTAAATTACTGATTTTAAAAAGATAAAGGAGTTTCAAAACAAATTTGAAAACTAATACAAAGATATCAGAAAATCAATTTGAGATATATTTTTTTTAAAAAAGGAACTTCTGGAAATTAAAAAAAAAATCAAAGGAGTTAAAAAATGCAGTTAAAATATTCAACAATAAACCANCTGAATACTAGTCTTTTTCATTAATTTGGTTAAACAAAAATAAAGATAAAATTTTAAAAGAATGAACATACCTGACACATTGATTTAGGTGTGTAATTTCAGGGGGGATTATTTGAGGCCAAGAGTTTGGGATCCAATTGAGAAATATAGTGAGACCCAATCTCTGCAAAAATATTAAAAGTTTAAAAAAATTAGCTTAGCATACTAGAATGGCATGTGCCTGTTGTCCAGCTACCTTACAGGCTAAAGCAAGAAGATTGCCTGAGCCCAGAAAATTGAGGCTGCACTGAGCTATGATGGTACTAATGCACTCCAGTTTGGGCAGCAAATGCACTCCAGTTTGGGCAGCAAAGCAAGTTCTGTCTCAAAAAAAAAAAAAAAAAAAATTAGTGAAGCTTTTCAGAAGTAAGGGGCAAACTGTTCAATTTTATGTATCATTCTTATTACCAAAGGAGAAGAAAGAACAAGTAATTTGAAAACCTAGTTAAGAAAAGAATTAAAACTTCCCTAGTATTGCAAGAGATTTAAACATTCAGATACAAGAGGCAAAGTGAACACCAGAAAAAAATACATTGTAAGACAAATTTCGCCATGACATATAGTCATCAGACTATTTAAAGGAGGGGAAAAAAAATCCTAAAATCAGCAAGAGAAGAGTATCTACTCACCTGTAAAATTAATACCATCAGACTAACAGCAGACTTCTCAGTCCACTGTTACATGCCATTATAGATCAGGATTCTATTTTCACAATATTTGAAGAAAAAAATCCGTCAACCATGAATTTTGTATTCTGTTAGAATAAGCTTCATAAAGAAGAAGTAGGCTTTCCCAGAAGAGCAAATGCTAAGGCAACTCATCAGCACTACAAGATATGCTCAGAGTTAAAAACATGGAAACAAAAGGTCAATACTTACCATCATTAAAACATATAAGAGTATAAAACTCACAGGTTTTATAAGACAGTTACACAAGTGAGGAGGAGAAAGAAATCAAGTGGTAACATGGCAGAACTCTACCAAAGCACAATTACAAACAGACAGACAAAACAAAGAAACTACAAAGTAACTAGTTAACAATTTTATGACCAGAATAAAATTTCATGTCTCTATTAACCTTGAATGTAAATAAAGTCTCCACTTAAAAAATATAGATTAGAAAAATTGATTTTAAAAACCATGACCCAAATACATACAGCTTAAAATAAACTTGTCTTACTGGTAAAGATACTCATAGACTTAAGGCAAAGAAATGGAAAAATATATTATATGTAAACAAGAATCAAAAGCAAGTAGTACTAGCTAAACTTATATCAGGAAAAAAAAACAGAATTTAAAGCAACAATGATAAAAGATGAAGAACTTTATATAATGATAAAGAGGTCAATTGTTTAAAAACTGATTTTGAAAATTTTAATAAGAAGATACAACAATCCTAAGTACATATGCATATAACATTGAAGAACACATATTTATAAAAGAATTATAACCAGATCTTAAAAAAAAAGATAGTAGAAATATAATAATGGTGGAGGAGTCCAACACCTTACTTGACAGCACTAGACAGATAATTGAGACAGAAATCAACAAAAAAAACTGGGTATAAGTTGGACTTTAGACCAAATGCCTAACAGACCTTTATAGAACACTCTACTCAATAACAACAAAATATATATTCCTCTCATTATAAGAATGAGAACATTCTCTGACATTAAAAAGTATGTCAGGCCACAAAACAAGACTCAGTAAATTTTTAAAAATCAAAATCATACCAAGGGGCTTCTTGGATCACAACAGAATAAAACCAGAAATCAACTCCAAAAGAAGCTCTTGAAATTACACAAATATGTATTTACTAAACAACATAGTTCTCAACAATTTTGGGGTCAATGATGAAATCAATTTCTTTTAAAAGAAACTTTTTGAAATGAATAAAATTGGAAACACAATCTACCGAAACCTCTGGGATACAGCAAAACCAGTGCTAACAGGAGAGTTTATAGTGTTAAATAGCTACATGAAAAAATAGATTGTAAATTAAAAACCTAACATCTCACTTCAAGAAACAAGAAAAACAAGAACAAACCATATTCAAAGCTGGCAGAAGAAATAATAAAGAATTAAATAAAATAGAGATCCCCTCCAAATTACAAAATATCAATGAAACAAAAAATTGGTTTTTTGAAAAAATAAATAAAATTGATAGACTGTTATACAGAATACCTAAGAAGCAGAAGATTCAAGTAAAACTAATCATAAATGAAAAGAAGACATTGCAAATGACAGCAAAGAAATCTAAAAGATTATCAGAGACTGCTATGAAGAACTATACACCGACAAATTAGAAAACTGACAGAAAATGGATACATTCCTAGAAACATACAATCTCTCAAGATTGAAAAAGGAAGAAAGACAAATTCTAAACAGACCGGTGATAAGGTATCAGATTGAATCAATAATGGAACATCTCATAACAACAACAAAAGCCTAGGACTAGATGGATTCACATGATATACAAAAAAGAACTGGTACATATCCTCCCAAAACTTTTTTGAAAATTTGAGTAACAGAAATTTCTCCCTAAGCCTGTGAAGCCAGGACACAACAAATTAAAAAAAAAAAAAACTTTACACCACTATCCATGATGCAAAAATACTCAAGAAAATACTAGATAACCAACAGTCTCTCAGACACAGAGCAATCAAATTAGAACTCAGGATTAAGAAATTCACTCAAAACTGCACAACTACATGGAAACTGAGCAACCTGCTTCTGAATGGCTACTGGATAATTAACAAAATTAAGACAGGTATAAATAAGTTATTTGAAACCAATGGTAACAAAGACACAACACACCAAAATCTCTGGGAGAAAAAGCAATGTTTAGAGGGAAATTGATAGCACTAAATATCCATAGGATAAAGCAGGAAAGATCTAAAATCAACACCCTGACATCACAATTAAAAGAACTAGGGAAGCAAAAGCAACCTAATTCAAAAGCTAGCAGAAGACAAGAAATAGGTAATGTCAGAGCAGAACTGAAGGAGATAGAAAACACACACACACACACACACACATACACACACACACACACACACACACTAAAAAAAAAAAAATACCTTTTAAAAAACCTATGAATCAATGAGCTGGTTTTTTTTTAAAATATTAACAAAATAGATAGACCACTAGCTAGACTAATAAAGAAGAAAAGAGTGAAGAACCAAATAGACACAATAAAAAACAATAAAGGAGGTATCACCACTGATCCCCACAGACATACAAACTACCATCAAAGGATACAATAAGCACCTGTACACAAACAAACTAGAAAACCTAGAAGAAATGAATAAATTCCAGGACACATACAACTTCCAAACTAAACAAGGAAGAAGTCAAATCTCTGAATAGACCAACAACAAGTTCTGAAATAGAGGCAGTAATTAATAGCCTGCCAATAAAAAAAAAACAAAAAAAAAAACCCAGGACTAGATGTGTTTACAGCCCAATTATTTCAGAGGTACAAAGAAGAGCTGGTAGCATTCCTTCTGAAACTATTCCAAACAGCAGAAAAAGAGTGACTCCTCCCTAACTCATTTTATGAAGTCAGCATCATCCTGATACCAAAACCTGACAGAGACACAACAACAATAACAACAAAATTTTAGGCCAATATACCTGATGAACATTTATGTAAAAATCCTCAATAAACTACTGGCAAATGGAATCCAGTAGCACATCAAAAAGCTTATCTAACATAATCATGTCAGCTTCTTCTCTGGGATACAAGGCTGGTTCAACATATGCAAATCAATCAATAAACATAATCCATCACATAAACAGAACAAATACAAAAACCACATGATTATCTCAATGGATGCAGAAAAGGCCTTTGACAAGGTTCAACACCTTTTCCTGCTAAAAAACTCTCAATAAACTAGATACTGATGGTATGTATCTCAAAATAATAAGAGCTATTTATGACAAACCCACAGCCAATATCATGCTAAATGGGTAAAAGCTGAAAGCTTTTCTGTGAAAACTGGCTCAAGACAAGTATGCCTTCTCTCACCACTCCTATTCAACACAGTATTGGAAGTTCTGGCCAGGGCAATCAGGTAAGAGAAAGAAATCAACAGTGTTCAGATAGGAAGAGAGGAAGTCAAATTATCTGTTTGCAAACAGCATGATTGTATATTTAGAAAATCCCATCATCTCAGCCCAAAACCTCCCTAAGCTGCTAATCAACTTCAGCAAAGTCTTGGGATACAAAAGCAGGTTACAAAAATTATAAGCATTCCTATACACAAATAATAGACAAACAGAGAGCCAAATCATGCATGAATTCCCATTCACAACTGCTATAAAGAGAATTCAATACTTAGGAATACAAATTACAAGGATGGGAAGGACCTTTTCAAGGAGAAATACAAACCACTGGTCAAGGAAATAAGGGAGAACACAAACAAATGGGAAAACATTCCATGCTCATGGATAGGAAGAATCAATATCATGAAAATGGCCATACTACCCAAAGTAATTTATAGATTCAATGCTATCCCCATCAAGCTACCACTGACTTTCTTCACACAATTAGAAAAAAAGTACTTTAAATATTTTTCTTTTTTTTAAATTTATTTATTATACTTTAAGTTCTGGGGTACATGTGCAGACTGCGCAGGTTTGTTACATAGGTATACACATGCCATGGTGCTGGTTTGTTGCATCCATTGCCCCATCATCTACATTAGGTATTTCTTCTAATGCTATCCCTCCTCAATCCTCCCACCTTCTGCTATTCCTCCTCTACCCCCCCCCATCCTCTAGGCCCAGTGTTTGATGTTTCCCTCCCTGTGTCCATGTGTTCTCATTGTTAACACCCACTTAATGAGTGAGAACGTGTGGTGTTTGGTTTTCTGTTCTGGTGTCAGTTTGCTGAGAATGATGGTTCCCAGTTTCATCTATGTCCCTGCAAAGGACATGAACTCAACCATTTCTATGGTTGCACAGTATTCCATGGTGTATATGAAAGAGCCCACATAGACAAGATAATCCTAAGCAAAAAGAACAAAACTGGAGGCATCATACTACATGACTTCAAACTATACTACAAGGCTACATTAACCAAAACAGCATGGTACAGGTACAAAAACAGATAAACCAAATGAACAGAACAGAGGCCTCAGAAATAATGCCACACATCTACAACCATCCGACCTTTTACAAACTGACAAAAACAAGCAATGTAGAAAGGATTTGCTACTTAATAAATGGTTTTGTGAACACTGGCTAGCCATATGCAAAAAACTTAAATTGGAACCCTTCATTACACTTTATACAAAACTTAACTCAAGATGGATTAAAGACCTAAACATAAGGCCTAACATCATAAAAACCCTAGAAGAAAACCTAGGTAATGCCATTCAGGACATAGGCATAGGCAAAGACCTCATGACTAAAACACCAAAAGCAATGACANAAAAAAAAAAAAAAAAAAAAAAAAGAGCCAAAATTGACAAACGGAATTTAATTAAGCTAAACAGCTTCTGCACAGTGAAAAAAACTTACCAGCAGAATGAACAGGCAACCATCTATCCATCTCACAAAGGGCTAATAGTCAAAATCTACAAAGAAACTAATTTATGAGAAAAAACCCCATCAAAAAGTGGGCAAAGGATATGAACAAACACTTTTCAAAAGAAGACATTTACATGGTCAATAAACATATGAAAGAAAGATCATCATCACTGGTCATTAACAAAATGCAAATCAAAACCACAATGAGATACTATCTCACGTCAGTTAGAATGGCAATCATTAAAAAGTCAGAAAACAACAGATGCTGGAGAGGATATGGGGAAATAGGAATGCTTTTACACTGTTGGTGGGAGTGTAAATTAGTTCAACCATGTGGAAGACTATGTTGCAATTCCTCAAGGATCTAAAACCAGAAGTCCCATTTGAGCCAGCAATCCCATTACTGAGTATATATCCAAAGGATTATAAATCATTCAACTATAAAGACACATCCACACATGTTTACTGCAGCACTGTTCACAATAGCAAAGACTTGGAACCAACCCAAATGCCCATCAATGGTAGACTAGATAAAGAAAATGTGGCATACATGCACCATGAAATACAATGCAGTCATAAAAAAGGATGAGTTCATGTCGTTTGCAGGAACATGGATGAAGCTGGAAACCATCATTCTCAGCAAACTAACACAGGAAAAAAACTAAGCACCTTGTGTTTTCACTCATAAGTGGGAGTTGAACAATGAGAACACATGGACACAGGAAGGGGAACATCACACACTGGGGCCTGTTGGGGATGGTGGGGGAGGAGGAGGGAGGGATAGCATTAGGAGAAATACCTAATTGTAGACAACGAGTGCAGCAAACCACCATGGCACATGTACACTATGTTACAAACCTGCACATTCTGCACATGTATTCCAGAACTTAAAGTATAATAAAAATAGGATTAAATTTAAAAAGAAATTGTAATAAATATAATAGTATTAAATACACAGACACACATGCTAGAATACCATTCAACCACAAAAAGAAAGCAATCATGTCTTTTTCAGCAACATGTATGGAACTGGAGGCCATTATCCTAAGTGAAACAACTCAGAATCAGAAAGTCAAATACCATGTCTTCTCACATAAAAGTGGGAGTTATGTAAAGTGTACACATGGGCTTAGAGTATGAAATAATAGTGGAAGGATAGAAGAGGGTTGAAGAATAAGCAATCACTTAATAGGTACAACATATATTGTTTTGCTGATAGATACACTAAAAGCTCAGAGCTCACCATCATTCAATATATGCATGGAACAAAACTGTACTTTTACCACCTAAATTTATACAAATGAAATGACACCAATTATATCTACAAAATCCAGAAAATAATAAAATATCTGGATCTAATTTAATCAAAGTGAAAGATCTCTATTAGAAAAACTATAAAATACTGATGAAAGAAATTGAAAAGAACACAAGAAAATGGAAAGGTATTTCATGCTCATGGATTGGAAGAATAAATAGTTTGAAAATGTTTATACTGCAAGTGCTCTGCAGATTCAATGCAATCTCTATCAAAATACCAATGACATTCTTCACATAAATAGAAAGGCAAATTTTAAAATTCATGTGGAACCACAAAAGACTCCAAATAGTTTAATTAATTCTGACCAAAAAAGATAAAGCTGAGGTATCATACTGCCTGATTTCAAATCATACTACAAAGCTATAATATCTAAATTAGCATGATGGTAGCATAAAACAGACACATGGACTAAAGGAACAGAATAGAGAGTCAGAAATAAATCCACACACTTAACAGCCAACTCATTTTCAACAAAGGTGCCACAAACATGCATTGAAGAAAGGAAAATCTCATTAGTAAATGGTGCTGGAGAAACTGGATATCCATATGCAGAAAAATAACACTATATAACTCCACCTTTCACCATATACAAAATTCAACTCAAAATGGCTTACAGGCTCAAAAGTAAGACCTGAACCTAGGAAACTACTAGAAGAAAACATTGGGGAGATACTACAGGATGCTGGTCTGGGCAAAGCGTTTTTAAATAAGGCCTCAAGAGCACAGGCATCAAAGGAAAAATAGAGAAATTGGATTATATCAAACTGAAAACCTTCTGTACAGCAAAGAAAATAATTAACAAAGTGAAGAAACAATTTACAGAATGGAAGAAAATATTTACAAATTATCCATCTCAGAAGGAATATCTAGAATAGATAAGGAACTTAATAGCAAATAAATGAAGATAATAATAATAATAATCCAATTTTGAAATGGGAAAAATCCTGAGTAGACGTTTCTCAAATGAATACATGCAAATAACAACCAGTTACATTAAAAAATCCTCAACATCAGGTAAATGCCAATCAGAATCACAATGAGATATCACCACACCCAAGTTAGAATAGCTATCATCTAAAAGACAAACAATTACAAATGCTAGCAACAATACAATATTGATGAGAATGTAAAGTAGGAAAGCCACTATGGGAAATCAGTATGGCAGTTCATCAAAACACTAAAAATAGAACTACCATATGGCAAAGCAAGTACAACACTGGATATATATCCAAAATAAAGAATATCCATTTATCGAAGAGACATTTGCACTCCCATGTGTACTACAGCACTTCACAATAGCCAAGATATGGAATCAATCTAAATGCCCATCAACAGGTGAAGGGATAAAGTAAATGTGGCACATACGAAAAACTGAATATTATACAGGCATAAAAAATAAAATTTTGTTATTTGCATTAACATGGATGGAACTGGATATCATTATGTTAAGTGAAATAATCCAAGCACAGAAAGATAAATAGTGTACATTCTCACTCACACGTGTGTGCTAAAAAACTGGAACTGATGGAGATAGAGAGTAGAATGGTACTTATCAGCGGCCAGGAAAAGAAAGGGGTGGGGGATGAAGAGATGTTGCTTAATGGGCACACAAATGCAGTTAGATAGAAGGACTATGTTCTAATATTTGATAGTATAGTAGGAAAATTATAGTTAATGATAATTATTGTATATTTCAAAGTAGCTAGAAGATTAGAATTGTAATGTTCCCAACACAAAGAAAAGATAAATATTTGAGTTGAGGGATATCCCAATTACCCTGATTTGATAGTTACACATTGTGTACATGTATCAAAATATCACATGTCCAAAAATATATACAGCTCTGATATATCAATTTAAAAAACCAAAAACATTAAGTGGCTCATGAAGAACAAATTTAAGATACAAAAGCTAACCTCTTTAATGCATTAAAAATTCTTTAAAATGAACTGAAATTAATAATAACAGAAAATTGGCAAAAAAAAAAATGAGCATACAAGTTAGTCATCCAACAGAAATACAAATGGCTAAAAAATATGTTGTAAAATATTCAAGCAAATTGAA
Source organism: Cebus imitator (assembly GCF_001604975.1). Taxonomy (NCBI): domain Eukaryota; kingdom Metazoa; phylum Chordata; class Mammalia; order Primates; family Cebidae; genus Cebus; species Cebus imitator. The sequence continues at coordinate 1,952,455 of NW_016107432.1, forward strand.
ATTAAGGCTGGGAATCGTGGGTCTCATCTGTAATCTCAACACTTTGAAAGGTTGAGGTGATAGGATTGGTTGAGGCCAGAAGGTCAAGGCTATAGTGAGTTATGATTATGACACTGCACTCCAGCCAGCCTGGGTAACATAACAAGACAGTGTCTCAAAGGAGGAAAGGGAGAGAAATATTTTTCATCTATCAAATAAAAAGAAATGATACTGTGGGTAAAACACTGTTGTTATGAGAGATGAAATGTCAAAGTCTACCAGTATGAGTATAAATTGATACTTGTTTGAAGGATAGAGTAGTTTCATAAATCAATCTTTAAATTGTTCATACACTTTCAACAAACTATCTCACTTCTTGAAACCTTATGCAAATAATCAAAGAAAATAAATTAGTGTGGATGATAAGATACATAAAGGTAAAAAACTTGGACATAAACTGAAATATCAAACAATATGAGAATAGATAAATAAATTACAGACCTCTAAAAAAACAGAATACAATGTGGTCATTTAAATCATAATTTTGAAGAATATTTAAGGCAAATTCTCAAGATATAATGTTAAAGAGCATGATGAAAAACTACACTAAAAAATAATTATGTATTTTTAAACTCTTCAGATGCACATCAAACAAAAAAGACCAAAAAATGTTTTAAAGGTTAGCAGATATCAATTTTGGGTGTGTTATTTTTAGTAGTTTTTAATTTCTTCTTACCATCTTCAGTACATTTCAGGTTTCCTACAGAAAACATCTATTACTCTTATTTATTATATTTAATAGCATAAAAATACATTACCACATATCATATTGTTATGTATGAAGGGGCTCTGGAATCTGTAATATTGACTACACATTGATGATAAGTGTGTCATTGGGTAATTTAGGACCAGTTACTCTAAATTGCCAACACTTAGGCAAATATATAGGTTGATCTAATTATTTTGTTAAAATTGTATTTGAAATTGAAATAAGAGGCAAATCACACATTTTCAGAATGACTATCTATTAGCAAGACTTTTTTTACATCAGAAAATAGCTTGATATTTATTTGGGTATAAGAATTAACAGTGAAGTAAGAGGAGAAGAAAAAAAACAATTTCAAAATCATTTAACTGCAATTACCTATAATTTTTAAAATTCAATAGGGATTGGACCTTGATTTTTTATTAACAGTACTTCTTAGCATTCTTACTCCTCTTCTGGGGCTAATGTCAGCACCTATAGACAATAGACTATGAAAAAAATCACCTTTTAAATAAGAAATGGAAAGCATTTGATGCAGAATTTTTGCATGACATAGAAATAATTTAAAAATAGTGTTTGTTCTGAATGTTGGTAGACCCTTCATAGCTTTGTTACAATGAAACCTTGAACTGAAGATATTTAATAAAATAACCTTTAAACAGTCAAAAAAAAAAAAAACAGTACTGAGTCTGTGACACTACAATCACATCACTTCTAACCTTGGCTTGTCATTTTTACAACTGATTTATCACCAAAGTAAATCTGACTCCAGCCATGTCTAGAGCAACTGGTCTCACGTCTGAGGAACAGAAAAGCAGCCAGAACATCCAATGATCTCTTTTAATTACAATTAATCTTGGTGGTTAACTTAATGTCTTCTGGAGCTAAGTTAAGTTTCTGAAAATTAGTATCATTATAATCATCCTCTGTCCTTATCCTAAAAATAGACAAAGATGTTTTCTAGATCTAAACATATAAATCATCTTTTGCAGTTGTTTTAAAAATACCAATAAATGGCAAAAGCCTGAGAAAGAGTTTTAATAAATAACATAAAAACTATTATGTGGAAACAAATGTATTAATGAATTCCACTTTACACTCAGTGGTACTGAGAAAGGAGGAAGTTTCAAGAGGTAGGAAAAGATTGATAGTCTTTAGAAATTCACCAATGATTCACTTTCCCAGCACTTTCTGAAAGACAATCATCAGCTGAGTAACAATCAATAAATAACATGCAAAACTCTCTCTACTTCACTCTCTAACTTTCTGGTAAGAAAATTGACATCTGCATAACTACGGATTTTGAGAAAACCATAATTTATCACTTACGAAGAAAATCTAAGTATAAGAGTAGAACTGGGGCTGGGCGAAGTGGCTCATGCCTGTAATCCCAACAATTTGAGAGGTCAAGGTGAGTGGATGGCTTGAGCCTTGGAGCTCGAGACCAGCCTGGCCAACATAGTGAAAACCCATCTCTACTAAAAATACAAAAATTAGCCAGTCATGGTGACCTGCACCTGTAATCTCAGCTACTCAGGGGTCTGAGGCAGGAATCCCTTGAACCTGGGAGGCAGAGCTTGCAGTAAGCCAAGATCGTGCCACTGCCCTCCAGCCTAAGTGAAAGAGCAAGACTATGTCTCAAAGACAAAACAAAACACCCTTCATTATCACTTGTAAAATTTTATTTCAGGAGAAGTAAAGGAAAAATACCAACTGGCAGAATAAACAGAATATAACTTATTGATTATATTTCCTTATTTGTTCACGAAAAGAGTATGTTGTTAATCTTTTACCTCAAAGCAAATTCTAATATTTACTTCAACTGATTTTTATAATTGCTAAAATTATTATGTAAAATGTAAAGCACATTTTATAAGTTTTAGGAAAATTATATAAAGGGAGTTAGCATATCTACCAATAAGTATGGTACCTGATTTTACTTGTGGTTACTTGTGACTTTCATTAAACAAGTTTAAAAAGACATATCAAAATGGTACTAAATAGAGATATTTTTTCATTTTTACAGGCTTTACTTTTGTTATTATATTATCTTTAAGAGAAAATATTTTAGCAATATCACTAACCTATATAACATTGTCAGAAAATGTTATAAATAAAAATTCAACATTGGCTGAATGAAGGAAAATAGTGTACTTTTGATTACAGATTTTTAAGAATTGTTTCCATAACACGACAGAAAAAAAAATAAAGAAAGCAGCAGCATTAATTCAAGAAGAAATTAAGCATCTAACACTAAAAAGATTTTAAGTCAAGACTTGATATAGTATTTACACTATAAACAGTCAAACCCTAGCATGATGAATCTTCACACACAAACAGAAAACAAAAATAGTAATAATTCTCAAAGTTAATCATACAAAATAGGCATGTGAAGAAGAAGTGAGTTTATAACATGTCTTCTAATATATATAGCCAGTACTTGATGGTAAATTATCAGCCAAAAGAAAAAAAATTTTTTACAAACATTGTGAAAATTAGATATTATTATAGTCTTACGTGTATAGTTATTCATCACAATACTAAATAAAATCTGACTAAATCCATTTTGTCATTTGCTTAAAACAATAATTTAAAATGCTATCTTTTCTGAATTATTTTCTTTCTGTTCAAATTTTATTTAAAAAGGAAAGCAACCATTAACTCTGGAATCAGCAACTAGTGTATGTAGTAATAATCCTTGGCTATTTCTGTGTGCTCTAAAGATGTGGGCCTGGGAATTTTCGCTGGATTGAGGGTAGATTTTTATTTTCATTTACACATCAAAAAAAATCATTGAGTTTGATTTAAGGAAAACTATAACTGTTAGTATTTCTACTGACATGACATATGCCTGAAGGTTTCATTCATTCCCTGACAAAAAATAAATAAGATTATCATTTTGGAAGTGGCTTTACACATTGTCACGATAACAAATAAAACAACTAAAAATGAATGAGAAGGAAGAAGAGAATGATTAAGGTATGTAAACAGAGAAGGAAAGAGAAAAAAAAAAAACATGAGCTTCATGTTCTTGAAGGAAAACTTGACTTTGGGGTTAGAGTTTTAAATATGTCAGTTACTGCCATAAAAGCACAGATATCATTCTAAGTTAAGAAGAACTTATGAACACAAAGAAGAAAACAACAGACACTGGGGTCTACCTCAGGGGGGAGGGTGAAAGAAGGGCTAAGAGCAGAAAAAGTAACTATTGTGTACTGAGCTTAATACCTGGGTGATGAAATAATATGTACAGCAAACCCCTATTACACGTGTTTACCTGTATAATAAACGTTCACATGTACACCCAAACCTAAAAAAAAAAAAAAAAAAAAAGCTGGAGACAGACAGAGTCTTGGGGAACAAATGACAATTTCTATGTAACTCAATATTTCTGCTTAAGTTATTTTTTTTACTAAAATTCACCATCCCTAAAGCCTAGGTAGCTTTAATGTGCTTGATCCATAGGAAATACTGATTAAATATACCTGCTGATTGACTGAGTGACTGATAACTTTGAAAAGTCAACATTTTATCTATTTTGGTATTTATATAATCACATTTTCACTTCTGACCCAGGAAATTATTTCCCTGAGATAGTATCCATATAAAAGGTAGCAGTGACCATCTAGTGACTTTAGGTAAAATAAACCCTTAAGAAAAAAATGCATGTCTTTAACTTTTATACATAAATAAAAACATATTTAATAATATTAATACCTCAATGAAATCTGACATATAATAAAGAATTTGAAATATTTGTTTAAATTTTTTATTACATTTTTCATCAGTGAAAACAAACCTCATTAACATTTTCTTTTAAAACAAGGTCAAGGCCGGGCGCGGTGGCTCACGCCTGTAATCCCAGCATTTTGGGAGGCCGAGGCAGGTGGATCACGAGGTCAAGAGATCGAGACCATCCTGGTCAACATGGTGAAACCCCGTCTCTACTAAAAATACAAAAAATTAGCTGGGCATGGTGGCGCGTGCCTGTAGTCCCGGCTACTCGGGAGGCTGAGGCAGGAGAATAGGCAGGAGAATTTCCTGAACCCAGGAGGCGGAGGTTGCAGTGAGCCAAGATCTCGCCATTGCACTCCAGCCTGGGTAACAAGGGCGAAACTCAGTCTCAAAAAAAAAAAAAAAAAACAAGGTCAAAAAAGGCAGTGCCATAATTTTTAGTGCCTCATGACCAGATTAGGTTTTGTTTTATTTAATTTGGAAATTATCAGCACAAACTCAGAAATTTCACATCACTTCTCAAAGTTCTTCCAATATATAACTTTATGATTTCATCTTTTTTTCAAATTCAAGGGTTACATGTGCTTGTTTGTTAGGGGGATATATTGCATAATACAGAGGTTTGGGTTATAAATGATCCCATTACCTAGGTACTGAGCATAGTACCTAATATGTAGATTTTTAGTCCTTTGCCCCTTCTTCTCTCTTCCTTCTACTAGTCTCCAGCTTCTATTGTTGCAACCTTTATGTCCACATGTGCCGAATATTTAGCTTTTACTTATAAGTGAGAACATGTGGTATTTGCTTTTCTGTTCCTCTTTTAATTTGCTTAAGATAATGGCCTTCCATTGCATCCATGTTGCTGCAATCATAATTTTATTCTTTATATGGCTGTGTAGTATTCCATGGTATATATGTACCACATTTTCATTATCCTATCCACTTTGATGAGCTCCTAGGTTGATTCCATGTCTTTGTTATTGTGAATAGCGATGCAATGAACACATAAGTGCATGTGTCTTTTGGGTAGAACAGTTCATTTTCCTTTGAGTATGTATATGATAATGGTATTGCTAAGTCAAATGGTAGTTCTGCTTTGTATTCTTTGAGAAACCTCCAAACTGCTTTCCACAGTGGATAAACTCATTTACATTTTCACCAACAATGTATAAAAATTACCTTTTCTCTGCACCCATGCTAGCGTGTTACTTTTTGACTTTTTAGTAATAGCCTTTCTGACTGGTGTGAGATAGTATCTCACTGTGGTTTTGATTTGCATTTCTCTAATGATTAGTGATGTTGAGCATTCTTTCCTGTTTGTTGACTGCTTACATGTCTTCTTTTGAGACATATATGTTCATGTCTTTTGCCCACTTTTAATTAGGTTATTTTTTGCTTGTTCAATTGTTGCATATAGACTATTATTAGATAGGATATAAGAATTCTGTTGGATGCATAGTTTGCCAATATAGGCACACACCACCACACTCGGCTAATTTTAATTTATAGAGACAGGGTCTCCCTTTGTTGCCCAGGCTTGTCTCAAACTCCTGGGCTCAAGTGATCCTTCCACCTCAGACTTCCAAAGCACTAGGATTACAGATGTGGGCCACCACACCTGGCCAATCTGTCTGCTTTTCTATTTCTATAATCTATTTTTAATTTGTTTTAAAATTTACATACTAATTATGAAGGTATTTTTAGAATTTAATCAAATTGTTAAAATCATTTTATAATATATTGGCATTTACCTTAAAAACATTTTTGTCTTCCCACAGAAAAGTTGGTCACTAATATTTTTGTCCACTGCTTTTCAAGTGTGTAATTAGCTGCAAATCAAGTAATGTTGTGAATGAGGAACAATGACTAGTATGAAACTGAAATACATAAGTAATTCCAAAATATGTTTTTAACCACTATTTTTTTCTCTTCAATTTTCCAATCAAGTCTTTAATTGGAGCTATTAAATATTAAATATTTTGAAAGCCTATTTATACTTCATTTTTTGTATTTTCCTCCCAGATCTCTAGTAGAGACAAGAGAAGAAAAACGACCACCAAGTAAGCATCAAGAAGACTAGATATCAACTGACAACCATGAGAGCCAAGTACACGAGGAACAATCCTAGACCATTTTGAATTTTATGAATTTAGTAATTTTTTAAAGGATGGATAATGACAACAGATTTCTACCTTTTCATTTTTCTAAGTTAAAACTAACATTTCAAAGCAACAGCCATCTGATCTCAACATAATGTTATGTTTAAAGATATTTTGACAACAAAAAATATGTTAAAAGTTGTCTCAGAATAAGTTGTAATCCTTTACATTCTGCATCTTCAGGTCTACGGAAAACAACTGTTTTACTGTTTTATTTTTCTCATTTGGCTGAAGCCTAGAACAAATTTTATCACACTTCAGTGCTTATCTATGGATCAGTTCTTAGGAAACCCTGGTTTGTGAGTTTTTGGAATAAAAAGATG
>NW_016107432.1:1964416-1998043 GCF_001604975.1 Cebus imitator
ATCATTAGACATTGTATACATGTATCAAAATATCACATGTACCCCAAAAATATATGCAAATATGATATATCAACAAAAAAGAACACAAGAATTATATTTAGTATAGACACTGACTTCATCTACCAGAACTAGAATGATGTGACATAATTAAAATAGCTCAAAGCTGAAAATGGGAGAACCGGATTCCAAATCCAATTCTCCCCGAGTTAACTTTATAGTTTAAATATCTGAACTTTCTAGAACTCAGTCTTCATCTATAAAATGATAGCAGCATTGAAAAGATTTTTGTTGGCTTTTCTTCTTGATGTATCTCAGTATACAGAATAAAGCGTAATACAGAGTAGGCAATCAATAAATATTTGTTGAGTGAATTAACAAATAAATGAAAAAAATTTAAAAAGAAATAATGATTCCCCATCTCCCTTTCCAATTCTAATATTTTATAATTCTGGTCCCTAGAATTTCTATAATTATTCCATAGTATTTCATTATCAAATATTTTCTACCTCCAATCACAGTAATAGCTAAACCTGTTTGCTCCTTTAATCTCAAAGAGAAACCTATTACGTCTCTACGTTTCCCAGCTGAAAATCCTTCCCAAAGATTTTCGCCACAACCAGATCAACTGACTACAGTCTTTATTGGGTTTTGCTCATTTATTAAATAACAAAAAGGATCTTTGAGGATGGGAAACAATTACCTGCATCACATCTTCCAATACATATAATCTCAGCAGGGATGTGGTAAGCATAATCTTTTGGTAGAGGCAGAGAGAAAATTCCATGCATATCAATCAATTCTCCATCCAAAGCAGTCAGACTAAGAGACTAGCATATCATTCACAGCTTGCTGTGCTATGGATTTTGTTCTAAGACAGCCATTACAATGGCCCATTTTTATCTGAGCATTATAAAACTACAAATAGCCTTGGCTGCTTCCCATTCATACTTCTTCATAGATGTCATGGCAGTATGACACTAACTGACATTTCCATCAGATTTGTCAGAACCACTAATTTATCAGCCATGGTAGCAAGTGTCTCCCCAGACACCAGGATCAACCACCCAGAGCCCCTGGAATAGGAGAGGACATCTTTGCCTTGCAGGACCTGAATGTTGCCCCAAGCCTACATCAATCAACAGGCAAAACAGACAGAGCTATGAGCTAGCACATGTTGTTTAACACCCAGTACCTTGCACCAGAAGTTGCTGTTAGTCAGTTGCAATTGCCTTAGGTCACTTTATTTCACAACTCCTCCTTGGCACAAACACAGAGTGAAAAGAGCACGGCCTGTCAATCAGGCAGACTTGGCTCTGGTGCTTATAAGCTTTGTGTGACATTGGATAAGATCTATAAGATAGGTATGATGAGATCCAGTTTCAGAGATTGAAGCAAGAATTTTTGCTTTGCCCCTTTTGATGTAGGCAAAGACCTGTTTTGTTTTGTTGTTACTATTGCTGCTGCTGTTCTTTTTGGTCACCCAATAAAAGATGTAATGATTACTGCTTCTTATTCCATCCTGAACCCCAACTCTAATTATGATGGACTTTTCCTTTCCATTTTGTTCATTTTTGTGTAGTTGATATTTTTAGTGATTATTCTTCAGAGATAAAATTATGCTACATATTGAATATCCCTTTTTTTAATTGCATTTTAGGTTTTGGGTTACATGTGAAAAACATGCAAGATTGTTGCATAGGTACACACATGCCTGCCTTCCTCCCCTTTTTAAAACTTGTATTCAAATATGTCCCTTTAGGAACACTGAGAGTCACTGATCTAGTTTTTCAACTGGAAATCAGAAAGTTTTATTATTAAACAGACCCACATGTTTATTAATTTAAAATCACTGAACATTACCATTGAATGCTCAAGAGAAATCTAAGACTGTAAGATACACACAAATGAATTCTTGGAGAATTAATAGCTGTTTTTTCAAAATGATTAATGGTATTAGAAGGCTTCTTATATTTAGCAAGTGTAATAATCATACAACTTTGCTTCAGTTTGCTTTAGAGTGAGAGAATATCTATCCCTTACCCCTGCCCAAGCCCTGCCTCAGGGATGGAAGTTGGTAATAGGTTGTGCCTTAGATATAGAGTGAGGATATTGAACAGCTGCTAATTTTAAAAGCTAAAAATATCATAGTTTCCTTGTTAAAATGTGTGTGGCCTTTAAATAGCTTTATCAAAGCAGCTACATCAAAATATTTCAATGAAGGTGACCAGTAACCATCATGACAGTGCATGTTGAACACTGCACACATGCTTGAGCACATAGTACTGCTCAACAAATGGTGAGTGACTGTCAGTATCATTTATCTTCACTACAACCATCCTAGATTCCTAGTGCTGGCAACGAACATAGCAGACATTTGCTAAGCATATACTCTGTCCCCTGCACTGGCCAAGCATCTGCAAGGACAGAGAGGAGCTATCAAATCCAGCAGTAGCCTTCCTTATTTTTCTGGAGCTTTCCCAGGAGCTGACCCAGCAACATAAAAACTCTGCCAAGGCTGGCATGGGGAATGCAAGAACTGGCCTGAAATGTTTTATTTGAGCTCCAACTAATTTATTATTGTCTTTTTACTTATACTAGCAGCTGTGGCTATGGTATTATTTTTAAAAGCTAAAAAACACAAGTAAGGGGAAAGAAAAGGTGCTTTTCCCTACCAAATTCTTTAACGTTTGAAAAACAGTAAATTATAAAATTTGGAGGGACATTTAGAAAAAATGATAAAAATGGGAAATAAGATAGTTTTGTGCTTCCAATGCATTTAGAAAATAGTTTTGAAAAAAAAATAATGAAAAATGCAATGCATATACTGAGAAAGGGCAGGGATTAAAAGCTAAAACATTGGTATCTGATGCCCCCCAAATTCCTACAAAGCCAGGCACTTGATTCATACAGTTGTGGAAATTTACATTCATAACAATGATCCAGGCATATTTAAATATTTATTTAAGATGATACATACTTAACATTATACCTAGGGACCTAGTTTGTTATGGAGAAGAAATAAAATGTGCCTTCAGACTAAAATTCTCTTTAAATCTAAATTTTGAATATAACTCAAATAATGAGAACTTCAGAACATTTCTATAACTGAAGGTCAGGGAAAATTATGAAGTCATAATCTGTATTTGCAACTTTATACTGAATACAAATCTACAGTATTTTTTAGAATTTTTGAGACTGGGGAAAAGCTTTGGTTAGGTATCAGCACATAGAGAGAAGGTCTTAGAGCTCAAGAAGAGCAGAAACTGAGAGTTCAGATTTCAAAAAGGTACCTAGGTTAATGATTAACTGTCTAGAATTGTGGTCAAGTTAAAGTTTGGAGGAAGAGGCACGGATGGATCTGGAGTTTGTGAGATATTGAAGTTTATGAAATTGAGAGTAGAGGAGTCCTCTTCAAGGAAAAGAAATAGGCCAGGCACGGTGGCTGAGCCTGTAATCCTAGCACTTTGGGAGGCCAAGGCAGGCAGATTGCCTGAGCTCAGGAGTTCAAGACCAGCCTGGGCAACACAGTGAAACCCCGTCTCTACTAATATACAAAAGAAATTAGCCAGACGTGGCGGCATGTGCCTGTGGTCCCAGCTACTTGGGAGGCTGAGGCAGGAGAATTGCTTGAACCTGCGAGGGGGAGGTTGCAGTGAGCTAACAACATGCCACTGCACTGCAGCCTGGGCAACAGGGTGAGACTCCATCTCTACAAAAAAAAGAAAGAAAGAGAAGAAGAAAAGAAAGAAAGAAAGAAAAAGAAAGAAAGAAAGAAAGGAGAGAGAGAGAGAGAGAGAGAGAGAGAGAGAGAGAGAAGGAAGGAAATTTTAAAAAAGAAATAAATAAAAATTACTATAAAATTACATCCAGATGAGTTAGCTATTATGCTAAATGCTGGGGATACTAATACTAAAGTAAATAAGACAGGTAAGGCCTCTGTCCTTGCAGGGCTTCATTTAAGTTGAGGCTGAGATTATAAATAAGTGAGAAACAACTACAGCAAAATGCAGTAATTTCAGCTAGCAGTAATACCTCTGAAGAATATAAAGCAGAAGAATGGAATAGGGGCATTCATTTATTACTTCTCTGATATGTCATTATAAAACACGCAAGAGTGAAGGAAATGTCATCGTGACCCTCAAGAAGCTTATCTTGTCAAACAAATAAAATATTCTACAATGCATAGAAGGCAAGAAGCCTCAAATATTGCAAGGGAATTAAAAGTAAAAAAGGCTGGGATGTTTGAAGGAAGGAGGAAGAACAAGGGAAGTTACCTGAAGAAGGAGTTGCTATCTCAGCTGGGATTTAAAGGATGGACCAATTTTACCCAGACAGCTATAGGAATGGAAGAAGCAGTACATTCCATGTAAGTATCGAAGACACTAAAGTTTAAATACTCAAAGTTCAATAAGATAGCATCCCTATTTAGAATTCATAGTTTTGCATCTTTAAATGCCCAGTCAAAATATTTTAACTTTTTCATTTTTCAAGAGATATAGGTAGGTAGGTAGGTAGGTAGGTAGGTAGGTAGATTGCACATAGCTATAGCACTTTCATGAGAAAACTTGATATTATTTGATGTGCAAATTAGAGTTCTGTTAATACATATCTGTATTATTTTTCATTAATGGTGACTTAGTTAACATCAGCTTACTAATTAAGGTGCAGTTTATCAACACATTGAAACTGTTTCCACTACTGGCAAAAACTCACTGCTATTGCTAAATAGCATTAATGTTATTTATTGTTGGGAGCATCTTAAAGGTTTAAGCTACAAGGACATTTGTCTGTAAACCAAGATTATTTGAAGACAGGTTTGACATACATTTTAGATTTTATTTAAACATAGTAAATGGAAATAAAATTACATTTTTCTTCAGGATAGGAAAATTTTCATGACCTACCATCTACAATTTTTATAAATCTTATTTCTATTGACTATTCTTTGAAATTGAAGATTTAAGCATTAAGAGTTCCATCATCCAAAAGAGGGAGTCTAATTCTGGAATATTTCTCTTTCATAATATAGGGTATGAAAAACAGCCCATGAATCAAGTGTGATTTCTCGATGTTGTTCTATTTTGTGGTTGCCATTTTGTTTCTTTTATTTGTTCTTATGATTTAAAAAACACAGAGTCATTATCACATATTCCTTTCCAAATTCTGGATGCAACTATAATCTATATTTTAATTCCAGAAATAATCCTAGTTAAAATGGGGAAAAATATAAAGATTAGACAGCCATAAACCTGCTCTAGAAGCCAGTGGCAAACTTCAAGTTTTCATTCAAAGACAGAAAACTTTCTCCTGTTATTTTCTTCTCAGACCTAACCCTTTTCAGTTATTTTGTTGTGATGGTGGAAGTGGTGGTAATAATAATGTTGGTGGTGGTGGTGGTGATGGCTCTAGCCATCTTCAGCTCCTGTCATAATAGGAGCTGCCATGGGAATGAGGAGTGCCTGATCTTGGCAATACCAGCCAGGGGGAAAGAGGATTTGACCAGCACCAATAACATGTGATTAGGAAACAATATAGCTATTATATCCAGAGTATGTGACCCAATGGTACGTGAAAGTCATAGGAGGGTGAGACCTCAGGGTCTTTCGACTGCCACTGAGAGACAATCTTGCAGGTTTATCACAGTCCAAGGAAATTCTGCTCTTATGTGGATGCAGTGCCTGCTCTTTAGGAAGCAATAATTAAGTGAAAAATTCTACTTGTTATTTACTATTAGCAATCAAACTGCTAATATGCTTCCTGCTCAGAAACTGAAGCATTGCTGTCTTGCAGTGGGGACAGAAAGATATTACTGCATAAATATGAAGGAAAATCCTGGAGCAGATGGCCAGAAATTTAGAAACTGTCTTAGAGACATCTCATTTGTTTTTCAATTGCAAGGGTCAAGTTACTTTCAATCACTTATTAAAACAGAGGTCACAGGCTTGCCGATGAGATGATACCTTTTCCTCTCATGTAGAGTAAAATTTTAACCAACATAATGGCTTCTCCAGATTAATAACAAAGATAAATACTATCCCAAGAAGGAAAACTGCAAAAGAGAGTTCTCAAAAGAGAAGAAAGGGAGTAAGATTAGAGTCCCATTTTAATCATCTTTTTTTGCATTCATAGAAAATCATTTGCAAGGCATCACTTTGGTGGTCTCCAGGGGAATGCAACACAATAGTGCCTGTAGTTTATTTAAGAAAGGCGCAATGTTCATTTATTCTTCTACTGACCCATGTTCCAGTCATAATGATGGCCTTCCTCCCAAGCCCCAGCCCCCGTGGGTCCCCAGGGCAAACAGCCTGCCACTCTCCACTTAGAGAGCCAACTCTGACTCATACTCCTGGACTCTCCATCCTGTTCCTGCTCTGATCACCATCCTTGCCCAAACCTCAGCCTACACTCAATGCCTGAATCTCCTATGTGGCTAGAATCCCTACTAATGCTCTGCCCATTTCTCCACTTCGGAAGACATCTTGGTATTTCATATTGAGCTCTTCGTTGACAACTGTTTACAGAAGTCTGACTGTTGCAGCCTCCAATGGGTACAATTTTAAGTTCTAATCCAGCCAACTTCTGTCAATCCCAAGACGAAACACCCTGTCAATAAACCATAACTATTGCCTCACCTTTTCCGTGAAAAGAGAGTGCCTTGCACATCTTAGGAAGCTCATAGTCCTGGGGCATAGCAATACAAATTAACAATAAAGAAAGCATTTAATCATAAGTAAGGAAGAGGATGTGTCTATTCTCTACCCTGCATGTAACATTAGATCATGCCCATGATACTCTGAGTTTTCTTAAAGAGAATCTGAAGTAACCTAATAAAAACAAAAACTCTTCATGTTTGTGCCCAAACATGAAGAGAGTGGTTGATGAAGAAAAACCTTGAAAATGTTAAATATCTTGGAAAAGACACAATGAAAGAAGTGTCAATGAGCATTTAAAAAATCAACTAAGCAAACAAGTGTTTAGTGAAATAAAACAACCCAGAGAGGTATAATTAAATTAAGAAAAACATACCATTTTTAAAAATAATAAATGTAACGGTGAGTTGAATATCAAGAATTAACTTCCCGAGGAAAGTTAATTGCTGTCATGTCCATTGCCCACACAGGGCAAATTGACTATAACATAAGAAAGCTTTGCTCAATAGCAATGAAGCAATCACTACATATCCAGAGCACTTGAATAGAATAGGGGTGTAAAGGCAGCATTATAACCTGTTTTTCTAGGAATTGAGCTCTGCATACCTCTGATCTAGGAAGGTATGATTGGATTTTAATAAAAACAACTCCCTAAGACAAGAAACTACTAAAGGATGCTGTTAATAGATAGTCTAAAATCCCAGTTACACTAGCACACTATTGAATGTCATTTTTTTTTTCATAAAGTAAAGCACAGTTTTCCTCTAGGAATTGTCCTTCATTCTCATCCAAAAACTGCTTTGCCTTATTAGCCTTGCAACTCCAGAAGCTGAAACTGGAAGTTAAATTCCACCCTGCCCTTGCTCTTCCAAAATTGGTATAGGGTATAGGACTAGAATGCTAGACTTAGCATAAGAGGATACAGATACTAGTCCTGACTTCACCATTAATAAGCTTTTTGGCCCTGAGCAAGTCCTTCGCCTAATCTCCTTCTCATTTATTAACTAAGAATGCTCTTAATTAATAGCTGCTCTTCTTAAACCTTTATTGCTATGAGTACAAAACGAGATGATGATTATAAAAGGGGTTGAAGCCTGGAGGATTTGAGGAGGGCTGCCCAGGGATGCCTAAGCTGATTGAAAGAACAGACAGGAAGCATGTGGCAAGGGGTCATTTAAGGAAGAGGGAGCATAGATGCAAGAGAGATAATGGGGTTTCCAGAGAACTGCAAGTGATTACTTACGGCTGTCTGCAAGTCCGAGTGTATTAGAGAAGATGGAGCTGAAGAAGCACTCAATTGAGAGAGAGTGTGTGCCAAGCTAATGAGCTCATATTTTAGCCTTGTGGGGAAAGCTGTGCTCAAGTCTGACCTCTTGCAGTTTTCCTCTCTCAAAGAATCAGCAAGTGCAGAAGCTTCCTAACAGTATGTGGCCACATATATTTTCATTAAAGTATGTTTAACATAGACAAAGGCTGGAGAAAAGATCATCAGTGTGCTGCTTTTTTTTAGAGCATTCTGGCTACCAAATCAACAATATTCTGCTCATCACAAACCTCCATGAAGCCATGGAAATAGCTTGATTATGTAAAAACTGTAACTTAGATGATCCAGTAATCCTGATTCCAGCAAGAACAGGTAGTCAAGGACCTGAGATAAAGCTTGAGTTCTTTTTTCCAAGGCCCTATGAATTCAATATTCAGGTTTAAGGATCTTCCTAAAAACTACAGAACCATGATGCCTTAGGCTTTTTAATGAGTGTCACTTCCTCCTAAATTAAAAACCCTTTTGTGAGGCATTGGCAACAAAAGCCAAAATAGACAAATGGGACTTAATCGAACTCCACAGCTTCTGCACGGCAAAAGAAACAGTCGTTAGAGTGAATCGGCAACCAACAGAATGGGAAAAAATTTTTGCACTTTACCCATCTGACAAAGGGCTGATATCCAGAATTTACAAAGAACTAAAACAGATTTACAAGAAAAAAAAACAAACAAGCCCATTCAAAAGTGGGCAAAGGATATGAACAGATACTTTACAAAAGAACACATACATGAGGCCAACAAGCATATGAAAAAATGCTCATCATCACTGGTCATCAGAGAAATGCAAATCAAAACTACATTGAGATACCATCTCACAATAGTTTGAATGGCAATCATTAAAAAATCTGGAGACAACAGATGCTGGAGAGGATGTGGAGAAATAGGAACACTTTTACACTGTTGATGGGAGTGTAAATTAGTTCAACCATTGTGGAAGACAGTGTGGTGATTCCTCAAGGACCTAGAAATAGAAATTCCATTTGACCCAGCAATCCTGTTACTGGGTATATATCCAAAGGATTATAAATCGTTCTATTATAAGGACACGTGCACACGTATGTTCATTGTAGTACTGTTTAGAATAGCAAAGACCTGGAACCAACCCAAATGCCCATCGATGATAGACTGGACAGGGAAAATGTGGCACATATACACCATGGAATATTATGCAGCCATAAAAAACGATGAGTTTGTGTCCTTTATAGGGACATGGATGAACCTGGAAACCATCATTCTCAGCAAATTGACACAAAAGCAGAAAATCAAACACTGCATGTTCTCACTTATAGGTGGGTGTTGAACAATGAGAACACATGGACACAGGGAGGGGAGCACTACACACTGGGGTCTGTTGGGGGGAAATAGGGGAGGGACAGCCGGGGGGAGGGGAGTTGGGGAGAGATAGCACAGAGAGAAGTGCTAGATGTGGGTGATGGGGAGGAAGGCAGCAGATCACACTGCCACGTGTGTGCCTGTGCAACAATCAGGAAGGCAGCAGATCACACTGCCACGTGTGTGCCTATGCAACAATCTTGCATGTTCTTCACATGTACCCCAAAACCTAAAAAGCAATAAAATTTTTTTTAATGTTTTTGTGGAACACTTTCCACATAGCAGACACTGAAGTAGGTACTTTCACATAAAATGTCCCTTTTAATTCTCCTAAAAACATGCGTTTTTATTTCTTTACATTTAGTATCAAAACTTAATTATATTCTGAGAACTTCATATCCTTTGAGATCATTAGCATAGCTCTAGAGGGTGCTCCGTGCCACCAAAAGAATCACTAGTTTATGTCCTCTGTTATTTCCAGCCTCATGGTTAGGAAGAATTAATATCATGAAAATGGCCAGACTGCCAAAAACAATTTACAGATTCAATGCCATCCCCATCAAGCTACCAATGACCTTCTTCACAGAACTGGAAAAAAAACACTTTAAACTTCATATGGAACCAAAAGAGAAGTCACATAGTCAAGACAGCCCTAAGCAAAAAGAACAAAGCCAAAGTCATCACACTGCCTGACTTCAAACTATACTACAAGGCCACAGTAACCAAAACAGCATGGTACTGATACCAAAACAAAGATATACACCAATGGAACATAACAGAGGCCTTGGAGGCAACACCACACGTCTACAACCATCTGATCTTTGACAAACCTGACAAAAGCAGGCAATGGGGAAAGGATTCCCTGTTTAATAAATGGTGTTGGGAAAACTGGCTATCCATGTGCAGAAAGCAGAAACTGGACCCCTTCTTGACACCTTACACTAAAATTAACTCCAGATGGATTAAAGACTCAAACATAAGACCTAACACCATAAAAACCCTAGAAGAAAACCTAGGCAAAACCATTGAAGATGTAAGCATAGGCAAGGATTTCATGACTAAAACACCAAAAGCAATGGCAACAAAAGCCATAATAGACAAATGGCATCTAACTAAAGTTCAGAGCTTCTGTACAGCAAAAGAAACAATCATTAGAGTGAACCAGAAACCAACAAAATGGGAAAAAAATTTTGTAACCTAGCCATCTGGCAAAGGCTATTGTCCAGAATCTACAAAGAACGTAAACAAATTTACAAGATAAAAACAATCTCATCAAAAAGTGGGCTAAGGATATGAACAGATACTTTTCAAAAGAACACATTTATGCAACCAACAAACATGAAAAAATGCTCATCATCACTGGTCATTAGAGAAATGCAAATCAAAACCACATTGAGATGCCATCTCATGCCAGTTAGAATGGCAATCATTAAAACATCTGGAGACAACAGATGCTGGAGAGAATGTGGAGAAATAGGAAAACTCCTACACAGTTAGTGGACTGTAAATTAGTTCAACCACTGTGGAAGACAGTGTGGTGATTCCTCAAGGATCTAGAAATAGAAATTCCATTTGACCCAGCAATCCCATTACTGGGTACTGTATATACTCAAAAGATTATAAATCATTCTATTATAAAGACACACACACACACACGTATGTTCATTGTGGCACTGTTTACAATAGCAAAGACCTGGAACCAACCCAAATGCCCATCGACAATAGATTGGACAAGGAAATTGTGGCACATACACACCATGGAATGCTATGCAGCCATAAAAAACAATGAGTTTGTGTCTTTTGTAGGAACATGGATGAATCTGGAAAACATTCTCAGCAAATTGACACAAAAACAGAAAATCAAACACTGCATGTTCTCACTCATAGGCAGGTATTGAACAATGAGAACACATGGACACAGGGAGGGGAGCATCACACACTGAGGTCTGTTGGTGGGTGTTGGGGAGGGAAGCAGGGGGTGGAGAGGTAGGGGAGGGATAATATGGGGAGAAATGCTAGCTATAGGTGATGAGGGGGATGGAGTTAGCAAACCGCCTTGCCAGATATGTACCTATGCAACAACCCTGCATGATCTGCACATATGCCCCAGAATCTAAAGTAAATTTTTTTTAAAAAAAAATCACTAGTTTATAGAGAGAGAGGCATCTGTCAGTGGCTTTGGCATTATCTACCTCTACTCCTAATCTTTGAATACCTGTTTTGAAACAGTTCTTAAATCCTCTTCCATGTTGTTGCTGCTATTTTCTCTCCTTCTTTTTATTAAATTCCAATAGAAATAATCAATTCATCCAATATATTAAGATGTATTTTTTTGTGAATAGAATTAGCAGCCAATAGCAAAACATATCCTCACATAGGATTCTGAATTACACTTCTTTTCACAAAATTCTGGTGCCAAAAAATGCCCCCAAAATAAATCATCTGCAAATATCACTGAAACAGAACAGGAGTAATAGATGAATCAACTATGACCATAACTCTTGGGTGAAAGCTGAAAGGAATAAATAACCTTCCTTTTACCTTCTCATGTCACCAACTCAGTAATGACAAGATCCTCTCTGAAAAGATATAGATTTAAAAGCTGTCTCTCCCATTATATTGTGAGTACATTTTCCCTTCCTCAGACATCTCCAGTTAAAGAGGCATAGAATTCCAAATAAAAGGTGACATTAAAATTGTTAGCCATGTTTCAGCAGTCAGCTAAAATTACTGATATGCTGCAAGGAGTTTCCAAAGTTGCCGACTGCTGACCCTAAAACTATTTCAGTAAAAGTTACTTTCGTGAACAGTATTGTTTATAGTTTCACACTTACTGACTCTTCATAGTTTGATATGTCTAGAGTTTGCCATTCATGTCAAATTCTCTTCATGAAGCTTTGATTACTTTCAGAGCTCCCTTCTCTGGAACATTTATTTATACTTGATTTTTTTTCTTTTTCTCAAAAGAAATTACTCCTCTATGTGTTAGGAAAACAAGTATCTGAGCTACTTAAACTTTTAAGTTAATTAAAATTAATAGGTGAAGGAGAGGAAGGCAGCAAATCACACTGCCATGTATATACCTATGCAACAATCTTGCATGTTCTTCACATGTACACCAAAACCTAAAATGCAATAAAATAAAATTCTGTGTGTTATAACTCCCCAAAAGCAGTTTTATGGCCTAAAATTTTGTGTTTGTTTTAATGAAAGCTAGTTTAGGAGCAAGGAATCAATATCATTCCAACTAATTCAAATAAAAAGGATCTCACAAGACAGGGAGCTAGAGACGGGGAAGCGCATGTTCTCACTCATAGGCGGTTGTTGAACAATGAGAACACGTGGACACAGGGAGGGGAGCACTACGCACTTGGATCTGTTGGGGGAAAATAAGGGAGGGCCAGTGGGGGGTGGGGAGTTGGGGAGAGATAGCATGGGGAGAAATGCCAGATATAGGTGATGGAGAGGAAGGCAGCAAATCACACTGCCATGTGTGTACCTATGCGACAATCTTGCATGTTCTTCACATGTACCCCAAAACCTAAAATGCAATAAAATAAATTAGAAAAAAAAAAAAGAATCAAAGCAGATACTCACTTGGCCACTTGGTCTGTTTCTCAATCTTTCTCCTCACCACACCACTCCCTCACCACCTTGCAACCCAGCACTGGCTTTCATCTCTGTTTCTCTTTGTTTAATATATTCTCTTGCTGCATTTCCACTCTTTTATTCATAATTTATTTGCCCACAACTTTAGCTTCGAGAAGATTTTGGCTTTAAACACACAGACCCTGACCCCAACATTACGTAAACTCAGGATCCAGCAGCCATCACAAACTGAGTCTTTTGACTCAAGTTCTTGAGAGGAAGAATTTGGGGGTCATGTGCCAGACAATAGAGTCAGTCTGTGTGTCCAGGTAGCCACTGTGGTCCAAACTGCTTGGCCAGAGAATGAGGTCACATGGACACTTAGGCACATCATGGCACAGCCTATGTGGGGTGTAGTCCCAGAGAAAATGGTGAAGCTGGACAGCCTCTAGTGTTGCTTCCAGCGTATCATTAAATGCCCTCAGGAAGCTGATGATTTGCACAATTCCTCAGCTACACCCTTAAAATGACTGGAGCTGAATAAATTTTGAGAATCTTAGTTGCACTGGGAATGGTGAGCCCAACTTTTCCACTCCTGAGACACTCTGCCTCAAAGGCCCCTGAGTTAGGCAATACTTTTAGCAACAAAGCGTCCCACCTTTACCCTTAATATGACATTGTATTTAAATAAAATTTCTCCTGAAAAGGAGAACAGTTATTAGAAATATTACTAAAATATTTCTGTTACTTGAATTTTTTTCTCTCCAAAAAAAAAAAAAAGTATTCCTTTAAGGGTTAGGAAAACAATCAGCTACTTAAACTTGTAAGTTAATTAAAATGAATAAAATTCTGTAATACATTAAAACTCCCCAAAGACAAAGGCATTTGCTTCTGCTACAAGCACAGCTGACCCCTCCCTAGCTATTCACACACACCTGCCAGAATTGTTTGCCCAAAATGATCAGGAAACCTTAACAGAGCTGGGATCCTGGACATTTGGAGCCCTCCACCGAAACTCCCTTCCTCTCTGGTCTGTGCAGTGCTCCCAGGTCTTTCTGACTAACCCTGAGCTACAGGCTCCAAAGCTTTTGCTACAGTGGCCTCACCTGCATACCAGTGCTTGCTTTTCAGAGTCTTCTTGACTGCCTTTCTCATCTCTGGGATTCTGACCTAGCTGACCCACCAGGTGCTCAAAATCCTGTCTCTACCACACACCCTTCTTTCTCACTTCTCACACCTGTTTCCTATATCACACCTCACACTTGTAGACTGATTCTAACAACTCAAGAGTTTGTTTTCCTGCCCAAATATGTGGTGGTTTTACACCCCTCCCAGTCCAACTCCTCTCACCCCTTGGGCTTACCAGACCTTCCACATTCTGCAGCAGTCGGCCTCCACACTAAATTCTCTGTCTGTTCATTTACTGGATTAAATGCTGTTATTCAAGTTAATGTCTCAGATAAATTAATTCATTTGCCTCTGAAATAAGAACTCAAGAAAATCCTTGAAAGTATTTCATGTGACTCAGAACATTTACCAGACTGGTCAAAGCATCCAAACATGAACAAGGAAAACTGACCTCTGAGATGAAAGTTGCCAAACATTTCAGTCTGCTTGGAAATGCCAGCATGGCTGATGTTTCCTATACAAATTCCACAAGGCTGTGAATAGAAATAAAAACATATTTAACCAAATAAAAAGACCAGAAGACTAAAAGATAAAGGATGACTAGCTCTTTCAGATTCAGATTTTAAAATACAATATAAAAATCATAGGCCGGGCGCGGTGGCTCAAGCCTGTAATCCCAGCACTTTGGGAGGCCGAGGCGGGTGGATCACGAGGTCAAGAAATCGAGACCATCCTGGTCAACATGGTGAAACCCCGTCTCTACTAAAAATACAAAAAATTAGCTGGGCATGGTGGCGCGTGCCTGTAGTCCCGGCTACTCGGGAGGCTGAGGCAGGAGAATTGCCTGAACCCAGGAGGCGGAGGTTGCGGTGAGCCGAGATCGCACCATTGCACTCCAGCCTGGGTAGCAAGAGTGAAACTCCGTCTCAAACAAAAACAAAAAAAAAAATCATATTTAAGAATTAAACCTAATAAAATATCAGTTAGAGAATATATTTGAAACTTAGTCCATCAAGTAAACTTACTTGGAAAAACTGTGTATGTGCTTTGAATAATAATTGCCCTCACATCATAGAGTAGAAAAAAATTATTTTGAAGTGTACCTGGAATAGTGGACCTGGTAACGATCTTCTGTGTTAATTTCCTAAAACAGGTAAAACTTGGAAATACTGTCTTAATAGAGTCTCTCCCATTAATCTGTATTCCATTTTTTTAAGTCCTCAATGGGATGACACAGAAAAGGTCTGATGTCTTTCTGAGTACTAGTCTCCCTATGTTATATAATAAACTTTATTCTTTTTATTTATTTTTTTTTTGAGGCAGGATCCCACTTTTTCACCCAGGCTGAAGTGCAGTGGCGTGATCTTTGCCAACTGCAGCCTCAACCTCCTGGATTCAGGTGATCCTTCTGCCTCAGTAGCTGGAACTACAGATTTGCACCATCACAACTGGCTAATTTTTGTATTTTTTATAGAGACAGGGTGTCACCATGTTTCCCAGGCTGATCTCGAACTCCTGAGCTAAAGTTAAAGGTAGAACTACCATTCAATCCAGCAATCACATTACCAGGTATATACCCAAAGGAATAGAAATCATGCTGCCATCAAAATACTTGCACATGTATGTTCATTGCAGCACTATTCACAATAGCAAAGATATGAAATCAACCTAAATGCCCATTAGTGGAAGACTGGATTATTTTAAAACGTTGTACATTTGCGCCATGGAATACTACACAGCCATAAAAAAGAATTCCATCATGTTCTTTGCAGCAACATGGATGGAACTGGAGGCCATTATCCTAAGTGAACTAACACAGGAACAGAAAACCAAATACTGCATGTTCTCACTTGTAAGTGGGAGCTAAATATTAAGTACATATGGACACAATGAAGGCAAAAATAGAAGCCAGGCCTACTTGAGGGTGAAGGGTAGGAGGAGGGTGAGAATTGAAAAATTACCTATCAGGTAATATGCTTATTACCTGGATGATAAAATAATCTGTAAACCAAACCCCCATGACACAGGTTACCTATGACAACCTGTACATGTCCCCCAGAACTTCAAATTAAAAAAAAAAAACATTTTTATTCTGGGAAAAATAATAAAAATCCCTCTGAAAGATTGAAATAGCATACCAAAAGGAATTTTAAATCACAACTGATGGACATGTAAAGAAGTAGAAATAAACTAAAAATATGAACCTGAATTATAGAAGTAAATAAAATAGACTTCTCTTTAAAAGGAGTTCTTACAGAGATTTCAATAAAAATCACAACAAACAAAATAAGTCAAGGAAAAATGGCATTAGAATTAGTATCAACTAAGCCATGTATTTTGTTGCAATTCTATTCTCTGCAAAACAAAGGAGGATGCCACCTTTGAATGCCTAGTTTAAACTTTGCTTTTAAACTACTGTGAAAAAATCTGTAGTAATCAGAATAACACATACACAAAAATCTAAGATCTACAGTCTTTCAAAAAATATAAATTCCCCCCCCCCAAACCTTTTTAATTTAACTGATAGGTATACAAAACGTTTTATGTTTGATTTTTTTGGTTCTTTGCTAACAAAAGATAGTAACCAGATGCCACTCCCAAAATTAGAAGATATTTTCCAAAACAAAAGAATGAAGTGAAAATGGAATTATTATCATTTGGCAATTCAATATTTAGTAAATACCTAGGTTCTGCTAGACTTCTTCCCAGGCTGATATAGCAATGATTAATATATCAAGTATTTACTGATTACTATGTGCCAGGCACTGCTATAAATACTTTGTATTCATTATATCATTAAATTTTCACCGAAAAAGCCTATGAGGTCACTCCCATGACCAGAGGTAAGGACAGGTGAATGACAGAGCTAGAGGCAGACCCTGGGACATGTGATTCCAGGGCATAAACTCTTCAATGTCGCTACCAAGCTAAGGAGGACCCATCACCTGTGGAAGGCATCTGAGTTACCAGCGGCCTATCCGTACAGGTCTGTAGCAACTTCAATTCTTGCCTACACAGTGGACGGAATTTGACTGAGGGGCATAAGGCAAAAGAAACCGAGCTGAGTTTCCGAGCAGGAGTGGGAGTTTTAAAAACAAACAAAAAAAAGGCTTTAGAACAGTAAGGTAAGGAAATAAAAGAAGGAAAGTACAACCTGGAAAAGGGCCAAGCAGGGGACTTGAGAAACCAAGAGCTCAGCTTGACCTCTTGACTCGGGTTTTATATGTCGGGATTCTTCTGGGATCTTCTGTTACTTCTCCTCGCTCCTGAGATCTTACTGAGAAGCTGCTGAGCGATCTTCACTCATGGCAACCTCCACCTCCCAGGTTCAAACAATTCTCGTGCCTCAACCACTACCAACCCCCACCACCCTCGCTCCGCCCTGTAACTGGGATTACAGGTGTGTGCTACCACAGCTAGCTAATGTTTGTATTTTCAGTAGAAACAGGATTTTACCACGTTGGCCAGGCTGGTCTCACACTCCTGGCCTCAAGTGATCTGCCTGCCTTGGCCTCTCAAAGTGCTAGGATTACAGGCATGAGCCACTGTGCCTGGCCCGGTTTCAGGTGTTTTCTTTTAGGACACAGCCTTTCCCTGGCGCCAGCTGTAACCAATTATTACTTTAGCAAAATAGTTAACAACTGCCTGACCATCACCTGATGATCACCTAACACTCCTAGTGTGTGGTGCTGGGGGGGTTGGAGAAGGAGCCCTTTCTTGTCCTACTCATACCTAATGCTACCCACTGTAACAGACACAGTCAGGTTCTAGAGGGGTCGTAAGTGAGTTATAGAATCATGAAGATAAAATGCAGGTCATAAAGGACATCAAAGAAACTGTCAAGCTAGGGGCGGTGGCTTACGCCTGTAATCCCAGCACTTTGGGAGGCCAAGGCGGGCAGATCACCTGAGGTCAGGAGTTCCAGACCAGCCTGAACAACATGAAGAAACCCCATCTCTACTAAAAATACAAAATTAACCAGGAGTGGTCGCGCATGCCTGTAATCCCAGCTACTAG
Organism: Cebus imitator; assembly: GCF_001604975.1. Taxonomy (NCBI): domain Eukaryota; kingdom Metazoa; phylum Chordata; class Mammalia; order Primates; family Cebidae; genus Cebus; species Cebus imitator. The sequence continues at coordinate 1,982,455 of NW_016107432.1, forward strand.
GGAGGCTGACGCAGAAGAATTGCTTGAACCCGGGAGACAGAGGTTACAATGAGCTGAGATGGCACCATTGTACTCCAGCCTGGGCAACAAGAGCAAAACTCCGTCTCAAAAGAAAAAGAAAGTGTCATTTATTTATTCATTCATCAAATATTTGTTGGGTGGTTACTTAATAAAGGTTCTGTTCTAGACACCAAAGATCCAGCAGTAAAGACAAAATTGCTGGCCTTGTGGTAAGTGCATTCACCTGAAAAAAAACACAATAAAAAGTGAACAATTTCAGTTAATGGTAAGTGCAAAGAAGAAATATGCAGGGTTTCCAAGAAAGTCTCTCTAAGGAGATGGCATCTGGATGCAGAATTGAATCTCAGCAATGACAAGGCACTAGTCCTGCAACTACCCAGGGGAGAACATTCCAGGTAGAGGGAAAAGCAGATGTAAAGACTCTTAAGCCTAGACTGAGATGTATGCATTCCAGGTCCCAGGGAGATGGAAAAACTGAACAGTCAGATATACAGTCAAAGAGCTGGTAGAAGTGAGAATAAACAGGACCTTTAAGATATCTTTCTTAATCTTTTTGGGGGGAAATAATTTCATACTTGAAAGAATAACACCACAGAGATCTGCATTCTCCAGATTTGTCTAGTGTTAACATTTAACCCATTTGCTTTATCAGTTTTTTTTTCTTTACATGTGTCAGGGTGTATGAGTGTACATTCTTTTAACCATTTCAGAGTGAGTTGGATGCATCCTGGCCTTTTGCCCCTCAACACATTAATGTGTATTTTATAACAATAGGAATATCTCTTACATAACCACCTGATAATAATCAACTTCAGTAAAACTAATACAGTATTTTTATCTAATCTCCCATCTGTGATCCAATTTTATCACTTGGCCTTAAACTGTCCTTTTTCCCTCTACTCAGAATCCCACCTAGTAATCAGATATTTCATTTTGTTGTCATATCTCAAATAAAACATTACTCATTTTGGGTTTGTCTGATGGCTTCTTTGTGATTAGATTTAAGTAATGGATCGCAGCCAGACTAGTACCTCAGTGATGTGTCCTCCTCAGGAGAGTGTATACAGAGAAACTCAATGTCCATCTGCCCCTCACTGGTAATGTTAATTTTGATCACCCAGCCAAGGTGTTATCTGATTCCTCAAATGTAAAATTATCATTTTTGTTTTTCCAACTAATAAACAATCTGGAGAAAATCATGTAAATATCCTAGTCTTTGTCAAAATCTCCCTCTAGATTTATACTCCATTAATGATTCTTTCCTGACCCCATATTTACTATGACAGTTGCAAAATGGCTATTTCAAACTCCAGGATTCCTTCCACATTTACCACTGGTCTTCGGCATTCTACTCTAAGCAAGAGTCCTCTCTTCTCTCTAATTTATGTATGTTACTTGTCATCAGTGTGAATGGATTTCTATTTTTCCCATGGTATATAAATCACTGTTTTTAATCATTTTAATATTTTCTATTATTTCAATTCCCAGATTTTCCCAGTCTTGGCCAGTGGAAGATTCTTCAATCTGGTTTGTATGTTATTGTGATTATTATTTCTTGGAGCATTCCTTTCCATTTGCTAGCATAATGCTGTCCAGTGAACTTTCTGCAATAATGGAAATGTTCCAAATCTGGGCTATTCAATACCTTAGCCACTAGCCAAGTGTAGCTAGCTATTGAGCATTTGAAATGTGGCCAGTACAACTGAGGATCTGACTTGTTGATTTTATTTAATTTTAATTAATGTAATTTTAAATAGCCACAAGAGACTAGTAGCTGCCATATTGAACCACACATATTACCTTTTTTGCTACAGCACTGGAATCACCAATATCTCCAAGGGGTCCTGTTGGTTTTGTTTTGTTTTGTTTTGTTTTTAACAGGTAATAATTTATTATTATTATTATTGTACTTTAGATTCTGGGGTACATATGCAGATCATGCAAGATTGTTGCATAGGTACATTCATGGAAAGGTGGTTTGCTGCCACCATCCCCGTCACCTATACCTGACATTTTTCCCACATTATCCCTCCCCTGCCCTCCCACCCACTATCTCTCCCATAGCTCCCCCCAACTATGTGGGGGGAGCTCCCCTCTTTGTGTCCAAGTGTTCTCATTGTTCAACACCCACCTATGAGTGAGAACATGTGGTGTTTGATTTTCTGTTCTTGCGTTAGTTTGCTGAGGATGATAGTTTCCAGGTACATCCATGTACCTACAAAGGACACAAACTCATCATTTTTTATGGCTGCATGGTATTCCATGGTGTATATGTGCCACATTTTCTTTGTCCAGTCTATCATTGATGGGCATTTGGGTTGGTTCCAGGTCTTTGCTATTGTAAACAGTGCCACAATGAACATGCCTGTGCATGTGTCTTTATAACAGAGTTATTTATAGTCCTTTGGGTATAACCCAGTAATGGGATTGCTGGGTCAAATGGAATTTCTATTTCTAGGTCCTTGAGGAATTGCTACACTGTCTTCCACAATGGTTGAACTAATTTACACTCCCACCCACAGTGTAAAAGTGCTCCTATTTCTCCACATCCTCTCCAGTATCTGTTGTCTCCAGATTTTTTAACGATTGCCATTCTAACTGGCATGAGATGGTATCTCAATGTAGTTTTGATTTGCATTTCTCTAATGACTAGTGATGATGAGCATTTTTTTCATATGTTTGTTGGCTTCATATATATCTTCTTTTGAAAAGTCTCTGTTCATATCCTTAGCCCACTTTTTGATGAGGTTGTTTTTTTCTTGTAAAGCTGTTTTTGTTTTTTGTAGATTCTAGACAATAGCCCTTTGCCAGATGGGTAGGTTGCAAAAAATTTTTCCCATTCTGTTGGTTTCTGGTTGCCTCTAATAATTGTTTCTTTTGCGGTACAGAAGCTCTTAAATTTAATTAGATCCCATTTGTCTAGTTTGGCTTTTGTTGAATTGCTTTTGGTGTTTTAGTCGTGAAGAACTTGCATATACCTACATCGTGAATGTTTTTGCCTAGGTTTTCTTCTAGGGTTTTTATGGTGTTAGGTCTTATGTTTAAATCTTTAATCCATCTGGACTTAATTTTAGTGTAAGTTGTCAGGAAGGGGTCCAGTTTCTGCTTTCTGCACATGGCTAACCAGTTTTCCCAACACCATTTAATAAACAGGGAATCCTTTCCCCGTTGCTTGTTTTTGTCAGGTTTGTCAAAGATCAGATGGTTGTAGATGTGTGGTGTTGCTCCAGAGGCATCTGTTCTGTTCTATTGGTCTATATGTCTGATTTGATACAAGTACCATGCTGTTTTGGTTACTGTTGCCTTGCAGTATAGATTGAAGTCCGGCAGCATGATGCCACCAGCTCTGTTCTTTTTGCTTAGGATTGTCTTGGCTATGCAGGCTCTTTTTTGGTTCCATATGAAATTTAAAGTGTTTTTTTCCAATTCTGCAAAGAAGGTCAATGGTAGTTTGATGGGGATAGCCTTAAATCTATAAATTACTTTGGGCAGTATGGCCATTTTCATGATATTGATTCTTCCTAACCATGAGCATCGAATGCATTTACTGTTTGTGTCTTCTCTTATTTCCTTGAGCAGTGGTTTATAGCTTTCCTTGAAGAGGTTCTTTACCTCCTTTGTTAGTTGTATTTCTAGGTATTTCATTCTTCTTGCAGCAATTGTGAATGGGAGTTCACTCTTGATTTGGCTCTCTGTCTGTTATTTGGTGTATAGGAATGCTTGTGATTTCTGCACATTGGTTTTGTATCCTGAGACTTAGCTGAAGTTGCTTATCAGTTTCAGGAAAGTTTGGGCTGAGACAATAGGGTCTTCTAAATATACAATCACGTCATCTGCAAATAGAGACAATTTGACTTCCTCCTTTCCTATTTGAATACGTTTTATTTCTTTTTCTTGCCTGATTGCTCTGGCTAAAACTTCCAATACTATATTGAATAGAAGTGGAGAGAGGGAGCATCCTTGTCTAGTGCCAGATTTCAAAGGGAATGCTTCCAGTTTTTGCCCATTCAGTATATTGGCAGTGGGTTTGTCATAAATATATTTTATTATTTTGAGATACATTCCATTGATACCTAGTTTATTGAGAGTTTTTAGCATAAAGCGCTGTTGAATTTTGTTGAAGACCTTCTCTGCATCTATTGAGATAATCATATGTTTTTTGTCTTTGGTTCTGTTTATGTGGTGGATTACATTTATAGGCTTGCATATGTTGAACCAGCCTTGCATCCCCGGGATGAAACCTACTTGATCATTATAGATAAGCTTCTTGATGTGCTGTTGTAATTGGTTTGCCAGTATTTTATTGAAAATTTTTGTGTCTATGTTCATCATGGAGATTGACCTGAAATTTTCTTTTTTTATTGAATCTCTACCCAGTTTTGATATCAGGATGATGTTGGTCTCATAAAATGAGTTGGGGAGGATTCCCTCTTTCTGTATTATTTGGAATAGTTTCAGAATGATAGGTACCAGCTCCTCTTTGTACATCTGGTAGAATTCTGCTGTGTACCCATCTGGACCTGGACTTTTTTGGTTGGTAGGCTATTAATTGCTGCTTCAACTTCAGCCCTTTTTATTGGTCTATTCAGGGTTTCAACTTCTTCTTGGTTTAGTTCTGGTAGGGCGCAAGTGTCCATGAATTTATCCATTTCTTCCAGGTTTACTGGTGTATGTGCATAGAGTTGTTTGTAGTAATCTCTGATGGTAGTTTGTATTTCTGTGGGATTGGTGGTGATATCCCCTTTATCATTTTTTATTGCATCTATTTGATTCTTCTCTCTTTTTTATTAATATGGCTAGCAGTCTGTCTATTTTGTTGATCTTTTTAAAAAACGAGCTCCTGGATTTATTGATTTTTTGAAGAGTTTTTTTGTGTCTCTATCTCCTTCAATTCTGCTCTGATCTTAGTTATTTCTTGTCTTCTGCTGGGTTTTGAGTTTTTTTGATCTTGCTCCTTCAGCTCTTTCAATTTTGACGATAGAGTGTAGATTTTAGATATTTCCTCATTTCTTACGTGGGCATTTATTGCTATAAATTTTCTTCTAGACACTGCTTTAATTGTGTCCCAAAGATTCTGGTACATTGTGTCCTTGTTCTTGTTGGTTTTGAAGAACATCTTTATTTCTGTCTTCATTTCATTGTTTATCCAGTCAACATCCAGGAGTCAGTTGTTTAGTTTCCATGAAGTTGTGTGGTTCTGAGTTAGTTTCTTAATCCTGAGATCTAATTTGGTTGCACTGTGGTCTGAGAGACTGTTCGTTATGATTTCTGTTCTTTTGCATTTGCTGAGGAGTGATTTACTTCCAATTATGTGGTCAATTTTAGAGGAAGTGCGATGTGGTGCTGAGAAGAATGTATATTCTGTGGCTATGGAGTGGAGAGTTCTGTAGATGTCTATTCGGTCAGCTTGTTCCAGTTCTGCGTTCAAGTCCTGTATATCCTTGTTGATTTTCATCTCGTTGATTTATCTAATGTTGACAGTGGAGTGTTAAAGTCTCCCACTATTATTGTGTGGGAGTCTAAGTATCTTTGTAGGTCATTAAGAACTTGCTTTATGTATCTGGGTGCTTCTGTATTTGGTGGATATATATTTAGGATAGTTAGCTCTTCTTGTTGTATTGATCCTTTCACCATTATGTAGTGTCCGTCTTTGTCTCTTCTGATCTTTGTTGGCTTAAATTAATTTTAGCAGAGACTAAAATTGCAAACTCTCCTTTTTTTTTTTGCTCTCCATTTGCTTGGCAGATCTTCTTCCATCCCTTTATTTTGAGTCTATGTGTGTCTTTGTGTGTGAGATGGGTCTCCTCAATATAGCACATTGATGGGTTTTGACTTTTTACCCAGTTTGCCAGTCTGTGTCTTTTGATTGGGGCATTTAGGCCATTTACATTTAACATTAATATTGTTATGTGTGAAGTTGATCCTGCCATTTTGGTACTGGTTGTTTTGTCTGTTGGTTGACAGTTTCCTCATTGCATTGTTGGTCTTTACCATTTGGTTCATTTTTGCAGTGGCTAGTACTGGATTTTTTTCTGTGTTTAGTGCTTCCTTCAGGAGCTCTTGAAGGGCAGGTCTGGTGGTGATGAAATCTCTCAGTAATTGCTTGTCCATAAAGGATTTTATTTCTCCTTCACTTAAGAAGTTTACTTTGGATAGAAATGAGATTCTGAAAGTTCTTTACTTTAAGGATGTTGAATATTGGTTCCCACTCTCTTTTGGCTTGTAGGGTTTCTGCCGAGAGATCTGCTGTAAGTCTGATGGTGACCCAAACTTTCTCCCTGGCTGCTCTTAACAGTTTTTCCTTCATTTCAACTCTGGTGAATCTAACAATTATGTGCCTTCGGGCTGCTCTTCTTGAGGAGTATCTGTGGTGTTCTTTGTATTTCCTGTATTTGAATGTTGGCCTGCTTTGCTAGTTAGGGAAGGTCTCCAGGATAATATTTTGAAGAGTGTTTTCCAACTTAGATTCATTTTCACCGTCCTCTTCAGGTACACTGATCAAGTGTAGATTAGGTCTTTTAACATAACCCCATATTTCATGGAGGCTTTGTTCATTCCTTCCACTCTTTTTTCTCTTTTCCTGCCTTCTCTTTTTATTTCATTGGTTGATCTTCGATCTTTGATACCATTTCTTCTGCTTGATCAATTCTGCTATTGAAACTTGTGTATGCTTCATGAAGTTCTTGTGCTGTGTTTTTCAGCTCCATTAAGTTGTTTATGTTCTTCTCTAGTCTGGTTATTCTAGTTAGCATTTCACCTAATCTTTTTTCAAGGTTCTTAGTTTCTTTGCATTGGGTTAAAACATGTTCTTTTAGCTTAGAGAAGTTTGTTATTACCCATCTTCTGAAGCCTGCTTCTCTCAGCTCATCAAAATCATTTTCTGACCTGTTTTGTTGCCATGCTAGTGAGACTTTGTGATCTCTCTGGGGAGAAGAGGCACTCTGGACTTTAATGTTTTCATCCTTTTTGCGCTGGTTTCTTCGCATCTTCTCTGAGTGGACATCATTTCTGTTAAAGTTGGGGTTATTTCTCCTGTGGGTGGCTTTTTTTTTTTTAAACACAGTTGTCTATGTGCCACTTGAGACATTCTGTCCATTGTCTGACTGTGGAGGCGCTGCTGGGCTGCCTCAGTCTCAGCCAGGCTGCTGTTTATTCTTCACCTGGTTTCTGTATTGGTGGGGTTAGCCCTGCCTTCCCAATGGTGGGCTCTTTCCCTCTGCCAAACCTACTGTTCCTGGGTGGAGGATGTGTTAACTATGAAACTCTCCTGGAAGAGGGACTTTGGTTGCTGTATCTTGTAGGGGAGGGGCCTGTCTGATCATATTCCCTCCCTGCTTTCAACCCTCTGTTCTGTGGGATGGGCAGTTCCTTTTAGCAAGTTTTCAGAGGATTAGTCCAAATCTCCACCCTGGTCTGTGCTAACAAGGCACAGCTCTGGCTGGGGCTGCTGGCCTGGGCTGTCGCCCAGATCTGCAACTCTGGGTGGTTCTCAGCAAGGTGACATTTTCCTGGTCTGTGTGCTGCCAAAGTCTTGGAGTAAATTGCTCTATCTGATTCAGAGAACTGAAGAGGTGATGTTCCCTTGATCCTCCGTGCCTGCTACACTTTTTAGGTGGGACAGTGCCCTACCTTGCCTCAGCTGGATGCCTTTGAGCTTCTTTCACTGCCTTATTTGGGGATTAATCCCACTATTCAACCAGTCCCTTTAAAACAAAACCAGTACCTTGCTCAGAGACACAGATATCACTCTGGTTCTGTCTCACTCAGTGGTAGCTGCACTCCAGAGAAGCTTCCTTTTGGCCACCTTCCCCTGTCTCCCAACTAGAAATAATCTTAGAGACCAAGATTCATTGCTAGTATATCTTTGCTTGTGGACCCTTTCAGTAGACAAAGCTAGGAAATATATACATGTGTACATATGTGTATACATACACATTACACATTTAAACATACGTACATAAACTTCTGGATATATACAAGCATAGACACCAATATCTAACTATTTTAGAATCATGGTAGGTTGATTCTACCATGGAGGCATGGTAGGTTCATACCAATGCCTCCAATTCCAATCCATCTCTTCAGAGATCTTCCTTGCCTTCCTCCATTTTATTTTTCTGTGTCTCTTCATCTATTGAGAACTCTGGCTCCCAACAGTCAATATCAACTCATTTCATTGTGCACCCAAACCTATAGATATCAAAAGTCATTTTAGAATTGCTTCACTCATACCAACATAAAAACCAAACCTATTAGGAAGAGCTGAGGGTGTGTTTGCTTTTCTTTCCCCACCTTCCCCCAAACCACAATGCCACCCAAGACAGAGATTATAGTGTTGTTCACAAAATCAAAATTAAACAAGAAGTATACTCAGAAATGTGACACTGTATGTCCTATCCTTTCCATCCTGTTCCCCTTCCCTAACCATTCCATATAGGTAATCAACTTCATTGTTTTGCAAATACTCTGGTGTTTCTTTTTCTAAAGATAGGTAGATTTGTGCATAGTTTCTTCTTTCTTCTTATTTCTCACACAAAATGTAGCATAGTATATACACTTTTAGCACTTTGTTTTAGCATTTAACAACAAAGGTGATTAATTTTTACTGTTAGTGTGATGAGAAGCAATTCGAGAGTTTTAAGTCTAAAAGTGATGGAATCTAAGCCAGGCATGGTGGCTCACACCTGTAATCTCAGCACTTTGGGAGGCCAGGGCAGGAGGATCACCTGAGGTCAGGCGTTCAAGACCAGCCTGGCCAACATGGTGAAACCCTGTCTTTAAAAAAAAAAAAAAAAAAGAAAAGTGGTGGAATCTGATTTATGTTTCTGAAAAATCACTTTGTTTCCTGTACTGGGAGCATGAATAGAATCGGGGAGACCATTTGGGAGGTTATTGACATCATTCAGGTTAGAGATGATAAAGGCAAGAGCTAGGGTAAAATAATACTGTATACAACTTTATTACTCTAATTACTCTGTAATAAAATTATACAGGGTATTATTTGTTCCTGACTTTTTCCTTCCACTTGGCCTTTGTTGTGGCTTCCCTGATGGGGATGTGTACTTCTCTGATCTACTGACTTGTAGTTTGGCCATGTGATTTAGTTTGATCAATAGAATGTGGGCAGAAGTGAAAGTGCTAGTTTTGAGCAAAGCTGTTAGAAGGCCTTGCCTATTTCTACTTGTCCACCTGTGCTTCTATTCTGTAAGACTAGAGAGAAACATGCCCTGACTCTACTCTTGTGATCTGCATCCAAGAATAAGAAACAGATAAGGCATACCTGAACATGACTCACGGTATTGCAGAATCATAGACAACCCATAGACTGGTAGGTCAGAAAAAAATTCATTCCTTAGCCATGGATATTTCAGAGCTATTTGTTACACATCATTATCACAGCAAAATCTGACTAATACAGGTGGTAGTAGTAGTGAGCTGTGAGTTGACAGATTTAGGATGGATTTTCACAATAAAGTTTATTGACACTTACTGCTACGTTAGATGTAGGGAGTAAGGTAAAGCAAAAAATCAAGGATGAATTGTAGGTTTGGAGATGGATAGTGGTCCCTTTTACTCAGGTAGTGAAAAATAAGGAGGTGCAGAATTTGTTGGAAGCTAGAATAAAGCACTGGTATTCAATCAGAGGTTATTTTGCCCATGAGGGGAGATTTAACAATGTCTGGAAACAATTTTTGTTATCATATCTGGGAGGTGCTACTGGCATACAGTGGAGAGAGGCCAGGGATGCTGCTAAGCATCTTACAGCTCACAGGACAGTCCCCCACAACAATAATTACCCAGCCCGAAACATCAATAGTGTTGGGGCTCAGACATTCTAGAATATAGCGCTGTGTTAGATTTGAGGTACCTGTTAAATATCGAAGTGAATATTTTGTAAAAAGAGACTTCTAGAAATTAGAGGAAGATCAAGCAGATAAAAGGTTGTGAGTAATTAATATAAACAGACAATATTTAAAATCATGGAACTGAATGAGACCACCTAAGGGAGGATACAAAGAGAGAAAAGAAGAAGCTTGAGGATTTGTCTCTTGTTCCTCCAATATTTAGAGATTGTAATGAAGAGGAAAACCCAGATAAGGAGATTGAGAACATTTAGTCAATGACGTAGAAGTAGACCAAGAGTCTGATATCCTGAACCCAAGCCAAGAAAGAATTCGAAGGAAGAAATACATACTATGATATATTTATTATTTAACATTGAATTTCTATTATACAATTGGTGATATTTAATATTATAAACTGTGACAATAAAACCGTGGATTTTACACTTTATACATTTCAATAAGCCTTCAGACACCATAGCTTGTATGGTTCTCACTAACACACTGAATGAAATACGGACAAAATTTGAGGTTACTAAAGATCAAGGAGCCTCTGCTCTGATTTCACATAACAAGTTAGTGACAAACCCAGGCCATAATTCATAATGGGAACAATGTCTGGAGACTGAAACAAATATTCCTGAGAAAATCAACACTTATTGGAGATAACAGATCAAAATGATTACAAACATGAACTTTACAACAACAACTAAAACAAATATTTATCTAGTACATCCTAAATATCAGCCAAAGTTCTAATAATACAGCAGTGAACAAAACAAAATCACTTTCTTTATGGAATTTACCTTGCAGAGGCTCTCCACAAGACCTGGGCTTGTAGCCCAGTTCTACTCTGCAACCCTGAGCAATTAACTTCCTGCAAACTTAGTTTTCTTTTCTAACGGTATTGATGATTCCTACCACAGATTTCTGATTGAATATGGCAGAGAAGATACAAGTATTTGCCTCTACAGTCTCCTGAGCCTCTATACTAAAATTACAGTAAGGGAAGTAAAAGAAATAAACCTACAAAGACAAAAAGATTGAAAGAAAATAACATAATAATGAATTTTGAAACTTAGAAAAATAGATCAAAAAATGTTAGCCAATTTAGTAAATCAGAAAGCACTGAAACCCAAGGTAGCAGTAGGGAAAATCCAGAAGCAGATTGATTCATACTGTAATGTAGTACAGTGGTCAGTACATTTTTTATGTAAAGGTCCAGATAGTAAATATTTTAGGCTTTCCATGCCATAGGGTCTCTGTCACAACTATCCATCTCTGCAGTCGTAGATAATACATGTCTATGGACATGGCTGTGTTCCAGAAAAACTTTATTTATAAAAACAGGCAGAGATTGAAAGGGTAAAGTAAATTGTGGTTTGGCAAATCACAGTTTTCCAAACCTCAGTATAACACCTCAGGGATGAAGGTACCAGATACTTCTGAAAGCAGCAGAGCAGAATATAAAAATAGGATTGAAAGTGTGTGAAAATGGGCAGAGAGAATTCCAGGGCTCCTTTTCCATCCATCACAGACAGCTGACAGACCCCATATCATATCAGGAGTCTTGAGGATTGCTATCTGGAAAAGTGAATTCAGGTGATGCTAGATGCAGGCACAGATAAAGGTGAATATGAGATGCCCAGATAAAAACATGGGTATTAACTGAAAAATAATCTCAAGCTCTAGTCCCCAGTCAGCTGGCAGAACCTGCAAGCAGGCTTAGATTCTTTTGACAAAATATTAGTCAAGTCCTCTCTGGAGAAACTTATCAATCCAGAAAAAATACTTAAAGATACTGCGAGTTGATGGCTGTCCAACAAAAAGGCCCAGCCAGAACCTTCTAAGGTAAAGCCTACCAGTTTACATCCATCCTCCACCCAAATATAGTTTCCAGTCTGTTTTGTTATTACTCTTATCTCAAATAACCACCCTCTCTTGAAAGATAGGATTCAAAACAAAAACAGAGGAGACAAAATGTTAAAAAGAAAGAAAATCCAGGAAACAGAGAAAACAGCCAAGAAAGTTTCAAAACATAATAATCTCCTCAAAAAAGAAGAGAGTATATTGTATCTATGAAATAGTAATAGGAGGCTGAGAAAAACAAAGAGCCATCAGAGAACAACAACAACAAAAAAAGAAAAGCTCTTAGAAATTAAAAATACAATATAAGAAGTGAAGAATTCAAAAGAAGGGTTGGAAAATAAGGTTGAGAAAACCTGTCAGAGACTTGAACAAGAAAATAAGAAAATCAGATGATTGACCAACAAGGGTCTAACTTCCAAATAACAATTGTTCTAATCAGAAAGAACAAAGAAAAATATTGTTTTCTAAAACTTAGATGTATTTTATGAAAGCTTCCATTTTCTGGAGAGCAAAGAAATAATGTTACAAATTCATAATGCTTTAGATTTATCTTTTGAGGAGAAACCTCCAAACAAGCCAGAAAAGGATCATTCACATTTCATCTCCAGTTTCTTCCAACACATATTCAAATAAGAAAAGCACTAATAAGTTAGTTCCCTCTTTTCCCAGACATACAAAAATGTGTCAATAATTTCAATAAAATTTTCTACTACTTTTACCAAAAGATTTCATCAAGCTTTGTCATCCCACCTTCATTTGTGCCTGAGCAACCCTAGAATTCAATCTCTCCAGATATAATCCTCCAATCTTCTAGTAGGTGTGAGAGGACGTTTCCCTGGCTGCGGTGGTAGGACATGAATCCAGGATCTTAGCTGCCTCTTTTAAATGCTTTCAACCCATCATCCTGTTCAGATCCATTGCTCCACCACTTTTAGGTATATCTCATGCCTTCAATTCCTGCACATTTTTCATGTGTCTTCTGTTTGAATTAGACATTAAACCCTTCAGACATTTGTGCACAAATGACAAATTCCTATAATCAATCTCTAAAAGTTTTCTCAAAAAAGTCACTAGACACAGTTGCAAAAGGGCTACAGTTATGAATAGACACTTATATTTTAAGAAAGTAATTTGTTTGTATGCAGAAAGAGACATGTACTTACAGACATGTGGCAGCCTCAGTTTTACAATTTCATTCAAAAGCAAATACTATAGATCAATGAAAGTCCATTACTATTTACCTTTGAAATTGTCATAACCTTCAGATACTTCCACATACAGTTCAAAGACTCTCCACCACAAACCTTGGTTTTCAGTCTCTGAACTGAAAAACAGGAGGCCAACCAAGTCCACCAGGCTCTCATTCTATACACAGCTCTGGCATCCAGACAAGATCCTTTCGAATCTAGGATTCTCTGTTTTAAAAAATAGTATTTTGATTATTTGATTTTCAACCAGCAGTCATGATTTATAGAAACAGATCCTTTTAGTTTCAATTTTATAAATGATAAAGACATTTTAACCATGAATAGGTACAAAAAAATAGCATGTATAAGACCTCCTTTTCATAGGACAATGGGTGACTACATTCAATACTAACTTACTTGTACATTTTAAAATAACTAAAAGAGCATTGCACCGTGGAAGTATGGTAGCCAATGAGGTTTACCTGAGGTGTGATTATTGCTAACTGAAAACTTTTCCCAATACTCCACCATGATGACTTATAACATAGTATTGGCAATTTTTGAGAATCTCTATGGAGATGGGCACTAAATATTTCAGTAAAAAAGAAAATATATTAAGTAAATAAATAATTGGATTGTTTGCAACACAAAAAATAAATACTTGAAGGGATGGATAACCCACTCACCACGATGTGATTATTTCACATTGTTTGCCTGTATCAAAACATCCCATGTTTCCCATAAATACATACACCTTCTATGTACCCATAAAAATTAAACATTAAAAAAGAGACATTTTAACCATGGCAAACATGTCAATGGTCATCTTTGATGAATGAACTCTGAAACTGAACACACTTGCCAACATAATCAGTAGTAACAGCATCAGAACATGAAAGTCAAGGAGTCACAAAAGGCTTAAAGTTACAGTTGTTGTGATATTCCTTGATCCAGGGGCTGCTTTTCTGAGTGAGAGTTTTGTTGTTGTTGTTGTTGTTGTTGTTATTGAAACCAAGACAAATAACATATGTAATTTTATCAGCAATCAGAAAATCAAATATTCAGTGGGCCACAGAAAATGATGTGGATAACTTGTCAACCCCACAGTTGAGAAAGACTATCAGTCCAACTAAACCAAACTCTGGTGGCAAAGACATGGCTGTCCCAAGTTCCCGAAGATAAAAGAATCCTTAAGAAATAAAAACAAATGGTTTCGATCCAAGATGGCTGTTTAGGAACAGCTCAGGATTGCAGCTCCCAGTGAAAGCGCAGAGGGTGACTGGACGCTGCATATTTATTGCCCACAGACTAGGAAATTCCCAGGCAAAGGAGCTCCACGGTCACTAGCGTGGCTGTTTCGGCCAGCGCGACTGTGCCGGCCGGCGCTGCTGCTCTGCCCCATATGGCTGCTTTGTCGGCGACCCAGAACAGCAGTTCTCCAGTTCTCCATACAAAATACACCGGTCCGGTTGCCCTTTTGGCTGGCAATTGGAGCCACAGAAAGTCGCCGATTCATCTGTTTAAAAAGGGGACTGAGCAGAGAACCAGGACAGTAGAAAAAAAAAAAAAAAAAGCGCCACAAACCTCAGTGCTGCTGTTTAAGCCAGCGCAGTTGGTGGCCGCAGGGGAAAACAAACAGAACCCGGTGCTTCTTCAACAGGCGACTGGAACACCAATTTAAAAAAGGAGCTGAGGCAGGGAGCCTGGCGATCAGGCTCGGCTGGTCCCACCCCCACAAAAGGACAGCAAACAGAAATTCTGGATTAAGACTTTCACAGCAAGCGCAACTGAACCCAGGATGGTCCAGCTCGGTGGGGGAGGGGCGTCCGCCATTACTGAGTCAGCCCGCCAGTCGGCCACTGCTGAGGCAGCCCGCCGTTGCTAAGGCAACCCACCATTGCTGAGGCAGCCCGCCAATGCCAAGGCAACCCGCCATTGCTGAGGCAACACGCTGTTGCCAAGGCAACCCACCACAGCAGGAGACTCCACCTCAACAGAGGCAGGCCACCATCGTCAAAGCAGTTCTAACTACACCCATATAAACAGGACTGCAGGGAAGTTCACTCGGCAGTGGGGCGGAGACCACAGCAGCTCAGCAAAGCCTCTACAGGCAGACAGTGACTCGGCTGCCTCCTTGCTGGGCAGGGCAGCTCTGAAGGAAAAAAAAAGAAGGCAGTAGCATAACGGAAACTCATAAAGCCCTAAATCCCTGAGACAGAGCACCTGGGAACAAAAAGCGGTTTATGAGTTCTGCTGCAACAGACCTAAAAGTACCTGCCCAGCAGCTCTGAATGAACAACAACAGAACTCACAGCTCACCATTTGAGCTCCTATAAAGAAGAGACCGTCTCCTCAAACAGCTCCCTGATCCCTATATACCCAAAGAGACACCTCATAAAGGAGAGATCAGATTGACACTAGGCGGGTATCCTTCTGGGACAAAGATAGCAGAAGAAGAAAACTGGTAACAACCCTTACTGTTCAGCAGCTGCTGCAGATGAACCCCAGGCAAGCAGGGCCTGGAGTGAACCTCAGCAGACATACAGTAGAGGGGCCAGATGGTCAGAAGGAAAACCAAGAAACAGAAATAACCTCATCATCAACAAACAGAACGTCAATCTGAAAGATTTGAGACCCAATCTGAAAGCCAGCAACTACAAAGTCGACAGG
>NW_016107432.1:2000070-2001636 GCF_001604975.1 Cebus imitator
GAGATTATTACAAACAACTCTATGCATACAAACTAATAAACCTGGAAGAAATGGATAAATTCCTGGACACTTGCCTCCTCCCAAGCCTAAACCAGGAAGAAGCTGAAGCCCTGAACAGACCCACAACAAGGTCTGACGTGGAGGCAGCAATTAAGAACTTACCATCCAAAAAAAGCCCAGGTCCAGATGGGTTCACAGCTGTATTCAACCAGACATACAAAGAGGAGCTGGTACCATTCCTTCTGAAACTATTCCAAACAATACAAAAAGAGGGAATTCTTCTCAAATCATTTTATGAGACCAACATCATCCTGATTCCAAAATCCAGCAGAAACTGAACAAGAAAAGAAAACTTCAGGCCAATATCCATGATGACCATAGATGCAAAAATCTTCAATAAAATACTGACAAGTCAATTGCAACAGCACATCAAAATCTTATCCACCATGATCAAGTAGGCTTCATCCTGAGAATGCAAGGCTGGTTCAACATACGCAAGTCTATAAATGTAATTCACCACATAAACAGAACCAAAGACAAAAACCACATGATTATCTCAATTGATGCAGAGAAGGCCTTTGACAAAATTCAACAGCCCTTTATGCTAAAAACCCTCAATAAGCTTGGTATTGATGGAACGTATCTCAAAATAATAAAAGATATTTACGGCAAACCAACAGCCAATATCACACTGAATGGGCAAAAACTGGAAGCATTCCCCTTGAAATGTGGCACCAGACAAGGATGCCCCCTCTCACCACTGCTATTTAATATAGTATTAGAAGTTCTAGCCAGAGCAATCAGGCAAGAAAAAGAAATAAAGGGTATTCAAATAGGAAAGGAGGAAGTCAAACTGTCTCTATTTGCAGACGATATGATTGTATATCTAGAAGACCTCACCGTCTCAGCCCCAAACCTCCTGAAACTGATAA
Source organism: Cebus imitator (assembly GCF_001604975.1). NCBI lineage: Eukaryota > Metazoa > Chordata > Mammalia > Primates > Cebidae > Cebus > Cebus imitator. The sequence goes on from NW_016107432.1 coordinate 2,001,003, forward strand.
GCAAGTTCAGCAAAGTCTCAGGATACAAAATCAATGTGCAAAAATCACACGCATTCCTATACACCAATAACAGACTTAAAGAGAGCTAAATCAAGAACAAACTTCCATTCACAATTGCCACAAAGAGAATAAAATACCTAGGAATACAACTAACAAGGAACATAAAAGATCTCTTCAAGGAGAACTACAAGCCACTGCTCAACGAAATAAGAGAGGATACAAACAGATGGAGAAACATTCCATGTTCATGGTTAGGAAGAACGAATATCATGAAAATGGCCATACTGCCCAAGTAATTTACAGATTCAATGCTATCCCCATCAAGCTACCAATGAGCTTCTTTGCCGAACTGGAAAAAACCACCTTAAACTTCATATGGAACCTAAAGAGAGACCACATAGCCAAGTCAATTCTAAGCAAAAAGGACAAAGCAGGGGGCATCACACTACCGGACTTCCAACTATACTACAAGGCTACAGTAATCAAAACAGCATGGTACTGGTACCAAAACAGAGATATAGACCAATGGAACAGAACAGAGGTCTCGGAGGCAACACAACATATCTACAACCATCTGATTTTGACAAACCAGACAAAAACAAGCAATGGGGAAAGGATTCCCTGTTCAATAAAT
>NW_016107432.1:2003033-2006099 GCF_001604975.1 Cebus imitator
AAAAAAAAAAAAAAAAAGAACTAGACTTAATCTACAATCAAAGTAAGTGAAAGTAAAACCTTTATCACAAGATGGTAAGATTTACCCTAAGAGTTGAGAAAGGCCAATCTGGGCTTAATGGGCACATGATATTGCATATCTTAAACAATGCAGTGTAGGTGACTCCAATAGTTGGATGGGTCTGTGTAATGTTATCTAGGTCTCCATGGTAACTGTACAAAGAAGACTCAAAGTTTAGCACTTAAAAAGTAATTTTATTTGAAAAATTTTACAAGGGGTTTTATCTTTCAGAAAAAGTAGGTTCTCAATAAAGTGTATACCAAATATTTAAATTTAAAAACGTCAAATTTTCAGCCTTTTAATTCTCATTGGGGGAAAATAACAGCTACTACACATAATTACCCTATCTACAAAAATCTTATGTAACAGTCAATACCAGCATCTTATTTAAGGAGTCATCAACTTACAGAAAATGAAATAAAGGCTTCATCTACATTAGAGACAAGAAGAAAATGCTGCATTCACATGCACATGTGTGCACATGCACAGGTGTGTGTGGTTTATCCCAGAGAGTTTCAATGTGCTTAAGCAAAATTGTAGCAAAGTAGGATATCGGTTTTGCTTCCTCACACTTCTATGACCTGATTCTATTTTCTGTTTAAAGACATCACACATAAAGCTCATATTATAGCTAATGCCACATAGAGCTTTATTTAAGTGCCAGTTGTGTATTAGAAATTATTCTAAACACTGAAAATATAGTGGTTAAGAAGATAGGAAAATCAGCTGCCCTCATCTGTGAAAACTAAGGCTCCATTCATTGTAACATCCCCCAAAGCACATTAGTCAGTACCTCACATGTACACAAAATAGATGTCTAAGAAATATTTGCTAATTTAACTGAATTTTTATTAGCAGTTAATTTCTAAGTGAAATTTTATTGTAGCAATACTATTTGTAAATGGATAGTTGAGTGCATTTATTAAATCGACCAAATGTGAATTAATTAAAACTCATTATTTTTCATACACACATACATAAACAATGAGGCTAATGTTGGTTAGAAGGAGTCAGCTAAATTAATGATTGTTAAATACTAGCACATTATTTCCTATCACAGCTGCTTTAATCTTAATCTCTTTTGACTATTTCCACTTCTAAGTCATTACAATTAAAATTCCTTTTATATTAGTCCAAAAACATCCAAACTCCTCCTTTTAAGTTAAAAATGAAGGCTGGGTGTGGTGGCTCACACCTGTAATCCTAAAACTCTGGGAGGCCCCAGTGGGCAGATTGCTTGAGTCTAGAAGCTCGAGATCAGCCTGGACAACACAGCCAACCTCCATCTCTACTAAAAGTACAAAATGTTAGCTGGGAACAGTGATGCATGCCTGTAGTCCCAGATACTCAGAGGCTGAGGTAAAAGGATCATCTGAGCTCAAGATGTCAAGGCTGAGGTGAGCTGAGATCATACCACTGCACTCCAGCCTGGGCAACTAGAGTAAGACTCTGTCAAACTACCCATCTGACAAAGAGCTAATATCCAGATTCTACAAAGAACTTAAACAAATTTACAAGAAAAAAAGCAAAAACCCCATCAAAAACTGGGTGAAGGATATGAATAGACACTTTTCAAAAGAAGATATTTATGCAGCCAACAAGCATATGAAAAAAAGCTTATCATCACTGGTCATTAGAGAAATGCAAATCAAAACCACGTTGAGATACCATCTCATGCCTGATGGAATGGCAAGTATTAAAAAATCTGGCAGCAACCGACGCTAGAGGGGATGTAGAGAAATAGTGACACTTTTACACTGTAGGTGGGAGTGTAAATTAGTTCAACCATTGTAGAAGACATTGTGGCAACTCCTCAAGGTTCTAGAGCCAGAAATACCATTCAACACAGCAATCCTATTACTGGGTATATACCCAAAGGACTATAAATCATTCTATTATAAAGATACATGCACATGTGTGTTTATTGCGTTACTGTTCACAATAGCAAAGGCTTGAAACCAACACAAATTCCCATCAATTATAGACTGGATAAAGAAAATGTGGCACATATATATCCTGGAATACTATGAAGCCATAAAAAGGATGCATTTATGTCCTTTGCAGGGACATGCACAAAGCTGGAAACCAACATTCTCAGCAAACTGACACAAGAGCAGAAAAGGAAACACCTCATGTTCTCACTCTTAAGTAGGTGTTGAACAATAAGAACAAGTGGACACAGGGAGGGGGACATAACACATCAGTGCCTGTTGGAGGGTGGAGGAGCTGGGGGGGGAATAGCAGGGGATGGGGGGATTGGAGGATAACATTAGAAGAACTACCTAATGTAGATTATGGGGTGATGGATGCAGCAAACCACCATGGCTCCTATATACCTATGTAACAAACCTGCATGTTCTGCACATGTACCCCACAAATTGAAGTAAAATAAAATAATTAATTAATTAAAAATAAATTGTTAAAGGGACTTGGTATAGAGTAATTTAGCAAAACATTTTTTTTCTTTTTTTTTGGTTTGTTTGTGTTTTTATTTTTTATTTTTTCCATTTATTTATTTTACTGCATTTTAGGTTTGGGGGTACATGTGAAGAACATGCAAGATTGTTGCATAGGTACACATGTGGCAGTGTGATTTGCTGCCTTCCTCCCCATCACCTACATCTGGCATCTCTCCCCTTGCTATCTCTCCCCAGCTCCCCACCCCCCACCATCCCTCCCCTATTTCCCCCCAGCAGACCCCAGTGTGTACTGCTCCCCTCCCTGTGTCCATGTGTTCTCATTGTTCAACACCCACCTATGAGTTACAACATGCGGTGTTTTATTTTCTGCTCTTCTGTCAGTTTGCTGAGAATGATGGTTTCCAGGTTCATCCATGTCGCTACAAAGGACACAAATTCATCGTTTTTTATGGCTGCATAATATTCCATGGTGTATATGTGCCACATTTTTCCTGTCCAGTCTATCATCGATGGGCATTTGGGTTGGTTCCAGGTCTTTGCTATTGTAAACAGTGCTGCAATGAACATTCGTGTGCATGTGTCCCTA
>NW_016107432.1:2006664-2016502 GCF_001604975.1 Cebus imitator
CAATGTCCTGAACGGTTTTGCCTAGATTTTCTTCTAGGGTTTTTATGGTGTTATCTCTTACGTTTAAGTCTTTAATCCATCTGGAGTTAATTTTAGTGTAAGGTGTCAGGAAAGGGTCCAGTTTCTGCTTTCTGCACATGGCTAGCCAGTTTTCCCAACACCATTTATTGAACAGGAAATCATTTCCCCATTGCTTGTTTTTGTCTGGTTTGTCAAAGATCTGATTATTGTAGGTATGTTGTGTTGCCTCTGAGACCTCTGTTCTGCTTCATTGGTCTATATCTCTGTTTTGGTACCAGTACCATGCTGTTTTGATTACAGTAGCCTTGTAGTATAGTTTGTAGTCTGGTAGTGTGATGCCTCCCATTTTGTTCTTTTTGCTTAGAATTGATTTGGCTATGCGGGCTCCCTTTTGGTTCCATATGAAGTTTAAGGTGTTTTTTTCCAGTTCTGTGAAGAAGGCCATTGGTACCTTGATAGGGATAGCATTGAATCTGTAAATTACTTTGGGCAGTATGGCCATTTTCACGATATTCGTTCTTCCTAACCATGAACATAGAATGTTTCTCCATCTGTTTGTGTCCTCTCTTATTTCATTGAGCAGTGGCTTGTAGTTCTCCTTGAAGAGGTCCTTTATGTTCCTTGTTAGTTGTATTCCTAGGTATTTTATTCTCTTTGTGGCAATTGTGAATGGCGATTCGTTCTTGATTTGGCTCTCTTTAAGTCTGTTATTGGTGTATAGGAATGCATGTGATTATTGCACATTGATTTTGTATCCTGAGACTTTGCTGAACTTGCTTATCAGTTTCAGGAGGTTTGGGGCTGAGACAATGGGGTCTTCTAGATATACAATCATGTCGTCTGCAAATAGAGACAGTTTGACTTCCTCCTTTCCTATTTGAATACCCTTTATTTCTTTTTTTGCCTGATTGCTATGGTTGGAACTTCCAGTACTATATTGAATAGGAGTGGTGAGAGGGCCATCCTTGTGTACTGCCAGATTTCAAGGGGATTGCTTCCAGTTTTTGCCCATTCAGTATGATATTGGCTGTTGGTTTGTCGAAAATAGCTTTTATTATTTTGAGATACGTTCTGTCAATACCTAGCTTATTGAGGGTTTTTAGCATAAAGGGCTGTTGAATTTTGTCAAAGGCCTTCTCTTCATCAATTGAGATAATCATGTGGTTTTTGTCTTTGGTTCTGTTTATGTGGTGAATTAGGTTGATAGGCTTGTGTATGTTGAACTAGCCTTGCATTCCCAGGATGAAGCCTACTTGATCATGGTGGGTAAGCTTTTTGATGTGCTGTTGCAATCGGCTTGCCAGTATTTTATTGAAGATTTTTGCATCTATGGTCATCATAGATATTGGCCTGAAGTTTATTTTTCTTGTTCAGTCTCTGCCGGGTTTTGGAATCAGGATAATGTTGGTCTCATAAAATGATTTGGGAAGAATTCCTCTTTTTGTATTGTTTGGAATAGTTTCTGAAGGAATGATACCAGCTCCTCTTTGTATGTCTGGTAGAATTCAGCTGTGAACCCATCTGGACCTGGGCTTTTCTTGGGTGGTAAGTTCTTAATTGCTGCCTCCACGTCAGACCTTGTTGTGGGTCTGTTCAGGGTTTCGGCTTCTTCCTAGTTTAGGCTTGGGAGGAGGCAAGTGTCCAGGAATTTATCCATTTCTTCCAGGTTTATTAGTTTGTGTGCATAGAGTTGTTTGTAATAATCTCTGATGATGGTTTGAATTTCTGTGGAATCTGTGGTGATATCCCTTTTATCGTTTTTTTATTGCATCAATTTGGTTATTCTCTCTTTTCTTTTTTATTAATCTGGCTAGTGGTCTGTCTATTTTGTTGATCTTTTCAAAAAACCAGCTCCTGGATTTATTGATTTTTTGATGGGTTTTTGTGTCTCTATCTTCTTCAGTTCTGCTCTGACCTTAGCTATTTCTTGTCTTCTGCTAGACTTTGAGTTTTTTTGATCTTGCTCCTCTAGCTCTTTCAGTTTTGATGATAGGGTGTCAATTTTTGATCTCCTCTTGCTTCTCATGTGGGCACTTCTTACTATATATTTTCCTCTAGAGACTGCTTTAAATGTGTCCCAGAGAATCTGGTATGTTGTGTCTTCATTCTCGTTGGTTTCGAAGAATATCTTTATTTATGCCTTCATTTCATTGTTTATCATGTCAACATTCAAGAGCAAGTTGTTCAGTTTCCATGAAGCTGTGCAGTTCTCGGTTAATTTTCGAATCCTGAGTTCTATCTTGATTGCACAGTCATCTGAGAGACTGTTTGTTATGATTTCCATTCTTTTGCCTTTGCTGAGGAGTTATTTTCTCCCAATTATGTGATCAATTTTAGAGTAGGTGCAATGTGGTGCTGAGAAGGACGTATATTCTGTAGATTTGGGGAGGAGAGTTCTGCAAATGTCTATTAGGTTTGCTAGTTCCAGGTCTGAGTTCAAGTCCTGTATATCCTTGTTAGTTTTCTGTCTGGTTGATTTGTCTAATATTGACAACGGGGTGTTAAAGTCTCCCACTGTAATTGTGTCAGAGTCTAAGTCTCTTTGTAAGTCATTAAGAACTTGCCTTATGTATCTGGGTGCTCCTGTATTGGGTGCATATATATTTAGGATCGTTAGCTCTTCTTGTTGCATTGATCATTTTACCATTATGTAATATCCTTCTTTGTCTCTTTTGATCTTTGTTGGTTTAAAGTCTGTTTTATCAGAGATTAGGATTCAACTCCTGCTTTTTTTTGCTCTCCATTTGCTTGGTAAATCTTCCTCCATCCCTTTATTTTGAGCTTTTGTGCATCCTTGCATGTGAGATGGGTTTCCTGGATACAGCACACCAATGGGTTTTGTCTTTTTATCCAATTTGCCAGTCTGTGTCTTTTGATTGGGGCATTTAGTCCATTTACATTTAGGGTTAATATTCTTGTGTGTGAATTTGATACTGCCATTTTGGTGCTAGCTGGCTGTTTTGCCCATTAGTTGATGGAGATTCTTCATTGTGTTGATTCTTTTTACCAGTTGGCATGTTTTTGGAGTGGCTGGTACTGGTTGTTCCTTTATATGTGTAGAGCCTCTTTCAGGAGCTCTTGTAAAGTTGGCCTGGTGGTAACGAAATCTCTGGGTACTTGCATGTTCACAAAGGATTTTATTTTTCCTTCACTTATGAAGCTTAGTTGGGCTGGATAGGAGATTTTGGGTTGAAAATTCTTTTCTTTAAAGATGTTGAATATTGGCCCCTACTCTCTTCTAACTTGTAGGGTTTCTGCTGAGAGATCTGCTGTGAGTCTGATGGGCTTCCCTTTGTGGGTAACCTGACATTTCTCTCTGGCTGCCCTTAGTATTTTCTCCTTCATTTCAACCCTGGTGAATCTGACGATTATGTGCCTTCGGGTTGCTCTTTTTGAGGAATATCTTTGTGGTATTCTCTGTATTTCCTGGACTTGAATATTGGCCTGCCTTGCTAGGTTGGGGAAGTTTTCCTGGATAATATCGTGAAGAGTATTTTTCAGCTTGGATTCATTCTCTTCGTCACATTCAGGTACACCTATCAAACGTAGATTAGGTTTTTTCACATAGTCCCATGTTTCTTGGAGACTTTGTTCATTCCTTTTCATCCTTTTTTCTCTATTCTTGCCTGTCTGTTTTATTTCATTGAGTTGGTCTTCGACCTCTGATATCCTTTCTTCTGCTTGGTCAATTCAGCTGTTGATACTTGTGCATGCTTTGCGGAGTTCTCGTGTTGTGTTTTTCAGCTCCATCAATTCACTTATATTCCTTTCTGTTTTGTCCATTCTCATTAGCATTTCGTTAAATCTTTTTCCAAGTTTCTTAGTTTCTTTGCATTGGGTTAGAACATGTTCTTTTAGTTCACAGAAGTTTCTTCCTACCCACCTTCTGATGTGTGATTCTGTCATTTCATCACACTCGATCTCCATCCAACCTTGTTTCCTTGCTGGCGAGGAGTTGCGATCCCTTATAGGAGGAGAGGTGTTCTGGTTTCGGGTGTTTTCATCCTTTTTGTGCTGGTTTCTTCCCATCTTTATGGATTTATCCACCTGTCATCTTTGTAGTTGCTGGCTTTCAGATTGGGTGTCTGAGTGGACATTCTGTTTGTTGATGATGAGGTTATTTCTGTTTCTTTGTTTTCCTTCTAACAGTCTGGCCCCTCTGCTGCAGGTCTGCTGAGGTCCACTCCAGGCCCTTCTTACCTGGGGATCACCTGCAGCCACTGCAGAACAGTAAGGGTTGCTACCAGTTTTCTTCTTCTGCTATCTTTGTCCCAGAAGGATACCCACCAAGTGTCAGTCTGATCTCTCCTTTATGAGGTGGCTCTTTGGATATACAGGGTCAGGGAGCTGCTTGAGGATACAGTCTGTTCTTTATAGGAGCTCAAATGGTGAGCTGTGATCTCTGTTGTTTATTCAGAGCTGCTGGGCAGGTATGTTTAGGTCTGCTGCAGCAGAACTCATAAACCGCTTTTTGTTCCCAAGTGTTCTGTCCCAGGGATTTAGGGCTTTATTTATGAGTTTCTGTTGTGCTGCTACCTTCTTTTTTTTTTTTCCTTCAGAGCTGCCCTGCCTAGCAAGGAGGCAGCCTCGTCACTGTCTGCCTGTAGAGGCTTTTCTGAGCTGCCGTGGGCTCCACCCAGCTGCCGAGTGAACTTCCCTGCAGTCCTGTTTATAAGGGTGTAGATAGAACTGCCTCTGCAATGGTGGCCTGCCTCTGTTATGGTGGGATCTCTCTGTAGTGGTGGGTTGCCTTGGCAACAGCAGGCTGCCTCAGCAATGGCAGGTTGCCTTGGCAACAGCAGGCTGCCTCAGCATTGGCTGACTACCTCCGTAGTGTCGGAGTGCCTTGGTAATGGTGGACACCCCTCTCCCATAGAGCTGGGCCATCCCGGGTTCAGCTGCGCTTGCTGTGAAACTCTCAATCCAGGGAGTTTCTGATTGCTGTTCTTTTGTGGGGGTGGGACCGGCTGAGCCTGATCGCCTGGCTCCCTGCCTCTGTCCTTTTTTTTTTTTTTTTAGTTGGTGTTCCAGTCGCCTGTTGAAGAGGCGCTGGGATCTGTGTGTTTTCCCATGCAGCAACTCACTACGCTGGCTTAAACAGTGGCACTCAGATTCGTGGCACTTCTTTTTGCCCTGGAATCTACTGTCCTGGTTCCCTGTTCAGTCCCCTTTTTAAACAGATGAATGGGCAACTTCCTGTGGCTCCAATATCCAGCCAAAAGGGCACCTGGACTAGTGTATTTTGTAAGGAGAACCGCTGTGCTGGGGCGCTGACAAAGCAGCTGTGCGGGGCAAAGCAGCCACGCCAGCCAACACAGCTGCACTGGCCGAAACAGCCACACTGGCGACCCACGGGGCTCCTCCACCTGGGAATTTCCTAGTGTGTGGGCAATAAAAATGCAGCGTCCACCCACCCTCTGTGCTTTCACTGGGACCTGCAATCCTGAGCTGTTCCTAAACGGCCATTTTGGATCCAATCTGGACCAAAACATTTTTTTAAAGCAAAGTTGGCTCACAGTGAGTACAGTTTTTTCCTCGGTCACTTATATTGACAGATCCCATCCAAAGTCACCCAAGCTGTGGGCAACTCTAAGGCAAGGACTTTCTCCTCAAAAGGTCCAGCACAGCCACCAGACATAGAACAAAACTGCAACCAATGAGTTTTAGATTGGGCCAAAATTATTGCTTTTTACTATAAAGCCAGTTATAACACAACACGGCAGCTAATGTCAGATTTCTTTTTATAGAATTTGGCTTATGATACAATGAAATCAGGAAGATTGGGGAGTGGGTCCATCCTTTGTCTCTCCCATAGAGAACAACAGGACAGTGATCCATGAATAAAAACAGCTCTGGAAGAGCTCAGGAGTCCACTTAAGAAGCTACAGCAACACAGTGGAAGAAATCCAAAAGTAACCACACAAAATGGGTAGGAAAAACATTTTTACTTTACCTGCATCATCCTATCCCCTTGTCATCACTGCCCATCACAAAGAAGGAATACTCTAGCTCATGAGTTTCCCTCAAGGATAAAAAGAGTAAGATAAACAACCGAATTCCTCAGACTTCTGGGGCACTGCCTGAATTACATTCTTCAGATTCATACCATTGAGATCACTGGGGAGACTGACATAGATAAGATTTCTGGAGACAGTTTGGAATAAAGAGTGGGCACTAACAATATCAGCCACACAGTGAGAACTACCATGGTTCCCCAAGGCCCACTCTGCACATTAATTCTGAAGTCCCCTTCATTAAGGACTTCATCAGCCCTTGAAGCCACTGTGCAGACTCATAGCTTTCACTGTTGAAGAACCACCCCAAACTGTGCCAGAATTCGCCATGACAGACCCCAGTGGCCTAATCTGCAGAGGACCCTAGCAGCTTTTGCTGGTGAGGAAATCAGCAGCCATCACAACTGAAGCAGACTCACACAACTTTTACCACCACATTGTACCTGCCACTATCCTGGCTTCTGCAGTTGTATGTGCCAAGTACCAGGTCCCAACTCCCACCACCAGTCCCCACCACCATTCTCACTTCTGCAGCTGACCCGTGCAGTCAAACATGTACATGCAAAAAGCCTGGTTCTCACAGCTGTGCACTTTTGGTCTCAAAGTCTATTTTATCTGATATGAGTACAGTTAACTCTGCTGTCTTTGGTTTTAATTTGCTTGAAATGTCTTCTATCTCTTCACTTTTAGTCTGTGTTCACTTTTTTATGCCCTTAAAAGTGAAGTGAATCTTCTTAGCAGTGTATAGTTGGATCTTATTTTTTATCCATTGAACCACTGTATGTCTTTTGATTAATGAACCTAACTTTCATCATGAGCTATCACAACCAAATATGGGACCATACCTGGTCTGTGTAGCCATGTACATAATCACCATCATTTCTGGCCCCTGCAGATACACACACACAATCAGCTAGCCCTAACTCCTATTGCCAGCCCCTACTACCACACACATGCCTGCAGCAGGCCCCTGCAGCTATATACATGCTCACTAGCAGCCCAAGCCCCATAGCTACACATGGGCATGCAATCAACCCCACCCCTATAACCTGTACCCACCAGCATGTTTGCACTCACAGCCTACCCCTGAAACCACAGGTCCACTGCTAACTTGGGCCCACAGCTCCACATACAAACACAATCCCTGTTGCTGTTACTGACTTTGGGGCATGTATTCACAGTTCTCTGCAACCACATACATGCATGCTGCCAGCCCTGGTTCCTATACCCATGCACATTTATACCAGTGGTCACCACCACCATACATTTGCCTATTGTCTGCCCTTGGCCCTGCCCCCAACTCTGGCCCTTACTGCTGTACATGTGCCCTCAGCTAGCCTCCATCATCACAAATGTGCTTCAGTCAGCCACTTCAGCCAAGTGTGTTTATAATGACAGCACCTACTGCTGACTCCCTTGGCACTGGACTCACAGGAAACATAGGGACCATAACAGCCCTCACAGCTACTGTAGACATTCTGCAGTTCTTGTCACCAAGGACCATTCAGTTGTCAATATCACAGACCTCAGCTGTGTGATGTCACCTCATTCCCTCAAGACCTGGAGCCACTGAATGCCCCCAACCTTTGTGTCCCACACCTCTAAATCTAATGTCACAGCATAGTCCAGCATGCCACCCCATAGGTAAATGTCTTTTATTACCAAAGCCAGTCCATAAAGTCTGGAAGATATAAATGCATCTTCAAATGTGCAGACAAGTGTGCAAATGTATAAGGAATATAAAATCATAATATCAGAAAAGACTACAAGGATCACAAAAAATAAGGGAAACTTGACATCACTAAAGAAATACAATAAATTTCCAATAACAAATCCCAAAGAATTGGAGATGTGCAAATTTCCTGACAAAGAATTCAAGATAATTTTTCTAAACAATCTTAGAAACCTACAAGAGAACATAAACAATTTTATAAATTTATAGAAGAATAAAATAAGTTCAACAAAAAGATAAACATTTTTTAATAAAAATTTGGAGAATGAAGAATATAATGACAACTATAAAATACAATAGAAATCTTCAACAGTATAGTAATCAAACACAAGAGAGAATGGACAACCTTGAAGAAAGATCATTTTGAATTATCCAGTCAGAAGGGGAAAAAATAATGAAAGGGAATTTTTTAAGCCTATAGGATCTATGGGACACCATCAAGAGACCTAACATTTACATTATAGGGGTTCCAAAAGAAGAAAAAAGGAAAGAAAGTTTTTTTGGAAAAATAATGCTTGATAACTTCCCAAATTTTTGGAAAGATATGAATGTCCAGATACATGAAGCTCAGAGATCTCTAACGACATTCAATCAAATAATATTTAATCAAGGCACATTATCATCAAACTCAAATATCAAAGAGAGATGTTTGAAAGCATCATGAGAAAAAAAGCATACCACATCCAAAGAAACACAAACAAAACCATCAGCTGATTTCTCAGAAGAAATCTTGCAGGGCAGGAGAAAGTAGGTTGACATATTAAAAATGCTAAAAGAAAAAGAACTGCAAGCACAAATAATTTACTCAACAAATCTGTCCTTCAGAAACTAGGGAGAGATAAAGACTTTCTGAGACAAATAAAAGCTGAGGTACTTTATTACCACTAGACCTGCCTTACAAAATATGTTAAAGAAAATATTTCAAGCCAAAGAAAAGACCATTAATTAATACCATAAACATATAGGAAAGTGTAAATCTCTCTATTAAAGTGAACTTGTACTCAGAATATTCAAATACTGTCAGGGTGGTGTATAAATTAGCTATAGCTCTATTATAAAGGTTAAAAGATAAAAGTTTTAAAAGTAACTATAGCTACAACAATTTGTTAATAATACACAATATGAAAAGATGTTAAAAGTAACTATAGCTACAATAATCTGTTAATAATACACAATATGAAAGGATGTTTTATCAAAAACATAAAATGTGGGAGGGAGAGTAAAAGTGCACAGCTTTTATATGAAAAGTTAAGTTGTTGTTAACTTAAAACAGGCTTGTAAAACTATAAGATGTTTCATCATAACCACAAAATAAAAACCTGCAGTTGATACTTAAAAAGTAAAGATAAGGGAATCAAAGCAAATCGTTACAAAAAAAATTATCAAATCAGAAGAAGACAACAAGAGAGAAAGAAAGGAATTCAGGATCTATAAAACAATCAGAAAATAATTAACAAAATGGCAATAGTGAATTCTTACCTATCAACAATTGCTATAGATATAAATGAATTAAAATTCACAAATCAAAAAACATAGCATTACGTCTACAAGAGACTTACATTACCTTTAGAAGATACAAATGCTGTGATGGTTAACATTAGTTGTCATCCTGGCTGGATTAAAGGATTTCTAGGTGTCTGGTAAAGTATTGTTTGGGGATGTGTCTGTGAGGATGTTACTAAAGGAAATTCACATTTGTGTTAGTGGACTGGAAGAGAAAGACCCACCCTCAATAGCAGTGGGCACCATCCAATCAGCTGCAAACCTGGCTAAAACAAAGCAGGTGGAAGAAGGCAGGCGGGTAACCTTGCTTGCTGAGTCTTCTGGTTCTCTCTTGCTTTCCATACCAGATGCTTGCTTCCTCTCCTACTGCCCTCAGACATCAGACTCCAGGTTTTTCAGCCTTTAGACTCTGGGACTTGCAGAAGTACCCTGGATGTGGGAAATGGAGTCAATGAAGAATATTTTGGAGCCGGGCGCGGTGGCTCAAGCCTGTAATCCCAGCACTTTGGGAGGCCGAGGCGGGTGGATCACGAGGTCAAGAGATCGAGACCATCCTGGTCAACATGGT
>NW_016107432.1:2016722-2052535 GCF_001604975.1 Cebus imitator
TGAACTTGAATGGGGCCTGTAGCCCCTTTCTTTTGGTTGATTTCTCCCTTTTGAAACAGTAATGTTTATACAATACTTGTATTCCTATTGTAGCTTGAAAATAAATAACTTGTTTATTATTTTACAGGCTCATAGGTGAAAGTAAATTGTCATATCTCAGAGCATATTTTGGACTTTGTACTTTTGAATTGATACTGGAATAAATTAAGATATGGGGAACAATTAGAAAGCTGTGATTTTATTTTGCAACGGGAGAAGGACATTAGATTTGGAAGTGCCAGAGGCAGAATGATAGAGCTTGGATATCTGTTCCTGACCAAATCTTATGTTAAAATGTAATCCCCAGTGTTGGAGATGAGGCTGGTAAAAGGTGTTTGGATCATAGGGGAGGATCTCTCATGACTTGGTCCTCATGATAGTAAATGAGTTCTAAAGCGATCTGGTTTAGAACTCATTAAAAGTGTAGCACTTCCCCCTTCCTTGCTCCTGCTTTCACATTTTGACTTGCCTTCTTCCACTTTTCCCTGTGCCATGAGGGATGGTTTTCTCCCTGAGGCCTCACCAGAAGCTGAGCAGATACTGTCACCACACTTGTACAGCCTGCAACAACAGTGAGCCAATTAAACCTCTTTTCTTCAAAAATTAATCAGTCTCAGATACTTCTTTATAGTAATACAAGAACAGCCTAATACACATGCAAATACTTAAAGAAGAGAAGATATTCTATGAAAATGAAACGCAAAAGCATAGCAGGGGTATCTATACTTATATCTAACAAAATAGATTTTAAGTGAAAACTGTAACAAAAGATAAAAAATGTCATATCATGATAAAGGAGTCAATACATCAAAAGGATATAAGAAATGTAAATACATATGTACCCAACATTGGAGAAATTGGTATATTTTTAAAATATTAACAGATCTAATGGGAGAAATGAACAGCAGTACAGTAATAGTAGAGGACTTTAATGTCCCACAACAATGGGAAGATCATCCAAACAGAAAATCAGTAAGAAAACATTGGACTTGAACTATACTTTACATGAAACAGACCTAATAGACATAAAGAACATTTAGTCTAACAGCAACAGAACACGCATTCATTTCAATTACACAGGAAACATTCTCCAGGATATATTATATATTAGGCCACAAAATAAGTCCCAAAATACTTAAGAACAGTGTAGTCATATCAAGTATCTTTTCTGACCACAATGTTATGAAACTAGAAATCAATAACAGAAGGAAAATTCACAAGTATGTGAAAATTAAGTGACATGCTCATAAACAATCATGAATTAAAGGAGCAATTCAAAAGGGAAAATAAAAAATATGTTAAGCAACACAACATACCAAACTTATAAGATGCAGCAAAAGCAGTTCTAAGAAGAAAGATTCTAACAATTAATAAGCACATTAAAAAATAGCATGGCAGATTAGAGGCTTTTAGCATCCCTTGGCCACTTGGAAAGAGCAAGATAGTACATAAAAATCAACTCTGTGTGCTTTAATTCAAAAAGGAAAATGGGAATCCACTGGAATCATGAAGGACAACCCAGATCCCAGTGAAGAGAAAGCTGAGAAACAACCACTGTAGCAGTGTCCAGCTGATAAAAATGAGTGAAGCCCAAGTATGTAAGAGAGGCAAGAGAGTGTCCCTCTGTGATTCAACTCACCACTGGTGATTAGAACAACCCAGGCCAAGGTAGAGCACTTCAATCCTCCCAAGCACTTGTGTTAACATGGGGAGAGGCTTGGAGACATCATTAAGAAAAGACACTGGGAAAAACTGTAGACATTTCCCCAGACACAGGACCCAGAGCAGGATGCCGTGTTTAATATGAGCACATGCAAATTCAGTCATTCTTTAGCATTCTGGCAGCATGGTCATGCAGGCATTTTAGTCTTGGGCCAGTATGGAAGTACCTGCTCAAGAGTAGGGAAGAAGCCTCAACAGCCTGAACTATGGAAAGAGTCTCAGCAGCAGGAGCTGGAAATTTGCTCTCACCTGTTGTAAGCCTGGGCAGGAGGAGAGAAGCTGGCATTGCAGATTCTTTTGGGTGGCAAGATTTCACCCAAGACTAGTTTTGTGTCCTGGAAACAGTCTGCATATGACATTCCTGGGTGCCCCATGCTGCTCACCGGAAAATGTGGTGGAGCAGGACCCTCTCTAATCTACCTTAGGCAGAAATTCAGGCATTTGAAGCATTTGTTTGCCTGGACCAGAAGACTGAGTTGCCCCACAGTTTATGGAAATAAATCAGGGTACTGCAAGACCCTCTCTGCCCCTTTACCAGACAGATCACCCAAAATCTGGAGCACTCGTGTGCCTACCTCAGGAGGCTGAGCAATGTCAACCTCCCATATGTAGATTGAGGTACCATGGGTCCTTCTTCACTCCATGCATATGCAGATAACCAGGGATTTGCAGTGTATAATTAACTGGATCACAAGCCTGAGCTATCCTACACTTCCTGCGCTGGGATCCTGGTGCAAGGAGGCCCTCTCTGATTCATGCTGAGGCAGATTTCCAGGCATTCATAGTACCTACTTAAGTGGTTCAGTGGCCTGAGCCACCCCACACATTCTGGATATCGATTATGGTGCAGTGAGGCCCTCTCTGCTCCACACCCAGGCAGATTTCCAGACATTCAAAGCACCAGCTTACCTTAATCAGCAGCATAAGCTGTCTCACCATTTCTTATGCAGAGATGTAGGTATGAGAGGAAGGGAGGCTCTCACCTACACACCCAGGAAGATCTTCAGGTATTCAGAGCAACTGCTTACTTAAATTAGCACCCTTAGTCAGTCTGCTCCACGGTGCAGAGATCTTGGTGCAGTGGGATCCTCCCCACAGCAAGCCGCGGCAAATCTCTAGGCATTTGGAGCACACACTAGACTGTAAGAGCATCATGAATGGCCCAAACATTCCTGTGCAAACTTTGTTATATAGGAAACTCTCCCTACTCCATACCCAGGCAGATCTCCAGGCATCTGGAACACTCACTCTCCTGGATTAGGAGTGGACAAACTCCCATTCCCATGCAAGAACCTGGGCAAAGGAGATTTCACAGATTCATACATAGGTGCACTCTGGGTGCTTAGCAGCTGCTCACTAGGTTCTCCCTTGGAACTGGTGCTTGTGCCTGTCATTTAGGGAGCTGTAGGTGAACTGCCCCAGTTCAATCCCACCTATCTTTGTCCCCACCAACCCTGGACTGAGCAGGGAGCTCAGATCACTGTGCACAGAAATTTGTTCAGTTCTGCTCTAATCTTAGTTTTTTCTTTTCTTTTCTTAATTTGGGGGTTACTTTGTCCTTATCTTTTCAGTTGCTCTAGATGTGCTATTAGATTTTTAATTTCAGATCTTGCTAATGTTTTGAGGTAGGTTTTTAACACTATACACATTCCTTTTAACACTGTTTTTTGTTGCATCCCAGAGATTTTGATACACTGTGTCTCTATTTTCATTTATTTTAAAGATTTTTTTTTTTTATTTCTGTGTTAGTGTTGTTGTTTACCCAAAAGTCATTTAGGAGCAAGTTGTTTAATTTCCATGTAATTTTTCTGTTTTGAGAGATCTTCTTTGTATTAATTACTGTTTTTATTTCACTTTGGTCTGAGAGTGTGCTTAGTATAATTTTGATTTTTAAAAATATATTGAAGCTTGCCCTATAACTGTGCATGTGTTTAATGTTAGAATTCCATGTGGAGATGAGAATGTATATTCTGTGGCTGATGGGTGGAGTGTTCTGTAGATGTCTATTAGATCTACCTGGTCACATGTTAAGTTTAAGCCCAGAGGTTTTTTTGCCAGTTTTCTGCCTCAATGACCTGTCTAGTGCTGCTTGCAGGGTTTTGATGTTCTGTAGTATGATTTTGTGGCTATCTATGTCTTTCCGTAGGTCTGCAAGTACTTGTTTTATGCAACTGGGTGGCCCCATGTTAGGTACAGATACATTTAAGATGGTTAAATCTTCTTGTTGAATTGAACCCTTTATCACTGTGTAATACCCCTCTTTAACTTTTTTTTTTTTACTGTTGTTGGTTTAAAGTCTGTTTAATCTGATATAAGAATAGTGACTCCAGCTTTTATTTGTTTTCCATTTGTAGGGTTGATCTGTCTCCAACCCTTTACTTTGTGCTTATGGGTATTAAGTGTAAAATGGGTCTCTTAAAAACAGCAGACTGATGGGTCCTTTTTTAGTCACTTTGCAACTCCTCGATTTAAGTGGGGCATTTAGACCATTTACATTCAAGATTAATATTGATATGAAACATTTTGATCCTATCATGAAGTTGTCAGCTGGTTTCTTTGTAATTTCTATTGTGTGGTTGCTTCATAGCATATATGGACTATGTACAAATGTTTTTGTGGTCACAGGTATCTTTGATTTGTTTCCATATTTAGAATTCTCTTAAGAATATCTTGTAAGTTTGGTTAGTGGTAAAGAAAATTCTGTTAGTGCTTGCTTGTCTGAATAAGATTTTTTTCTCCTTTGCCATGAAGCTTTGTTTGGCGAAATATGAAATTCATGGTTGGAATTTCCTTTTTTTAATCAATGCTTAAAATAGGCCTCCATTCTCTACTGGCTTGTAAGTTTTCTGCTGAGAAGTCTGCTCTTAGACTAATTGGGTTCCCTTTTTAGGTGATATGACATTTTTATTTAACTGGCTTTGAGATTTTTTTATTGAGCATTGACCTTGGACAGTCTGGTGACTCTACGCCTTGGTGATGTTTGGTTTATACAATATCTTGCAGGCATTCTCTGGATGTCTACCTCTGTAGTAAAATATGGGAAATTTTCTGGAAATACCCTTAAATATTTTTTCCAGGTTATTTACTTTTTCCTCTCTCTCAGGAATGCTTAAACTATAGTTTTCCTTGATTTAACTATTCCCATATTTGTCAAAGACCTTGTTCATTCTTTTTATTATTATTATTATACTTTAAGTTCTGAGATACATGTTCAAAATGTGTAGATTTATTAAACAGATATACATGTGCCATGGTAGTTTGCTACACCCATCAACCTGTCATCTACATTAGGTATTTCTCCTAATGCTAAATGCTATCCCTTCCTTAGCCCCCAAGTCCCCAACAAGCCCCAGTGTGTGATGTTCCCCTCCCTGTGTCTATGTGTTCTCATTGTTCAACACCCATTTATGAGTAAGAACATTAGGTGTTTGGTTTTCTGTTATTGTGTCACTTTGCTGAGAATGATAGTTTCCAGCTTCATCCATGTCCCTGCAAAGGACATGAACTCATCATTCGTTATGGCTGTGTAGTATTCCATAGTATATACATGCTACATTTTCATTATCCAGTCTATCATTGATGGGCATTTGGGTTGGTTCCAAATCTTTGCTATTGTGAACAGTGCCATAGTAAACATACATACGCATGTGTCTTTATAACAGAATAATTTATAATCTTTGGATAATGAGATTACTGGGTCAAAGTAATGAGATTTCTGGGTCAAATGATATTTCTAGTTCTACACACTTGAGGAATTGCCACACTGTCTTCCACAATGGTTGAACTAATTTATACTCCCACCAACAGTGTAAAGGTGTTTCTATTTCTCCACACCCTCCCCAGCATCTGGTGTCTCTACATTTTTTAATGATCACCATTCTAACTGGTATCAGATGGTATCTCAATGTAGTTTTGATTTGCATTTTTCTAATGACCAGTTATGATGAGTTTTTTTTTAATATGTTTATTGGCCGCATGAATGTCTTCTTTTGAAAAGTGTCTGTTCATATCCTTTATCCAGTCTTTGATAGGGTTGTTAGATTTTTTTCTTGAAAATTTATTTAAGTTCCTATAGATTCTGGATAGTAGCCCATTGTCAGATGGGTAGATTGCAAAAAATGTTTCCCATTCTGTTGATTGCTGGTTCACTCTAATGATAGTTTCTTTTGCTGTGCAGCAGCTCTTTAGTTCAATTTCATCCCATTTATTGATTTTGGCCTTTGTTGCCATTGCTGTTAGTGTTTTAGTCATGAAGCCCTTGCCCATGCCTATGTTCTGAATGATATTACCTAGGTTTACTTTTAGGGTTTTTATGGTGTTATGTGTTATATTTAAATCTTTAATCCATCTGGAGTTAATTTTTATATAAAGTGTAAAGGAAGGAATCCAGTTCAGCTTTTTGCATTTAGGTAGCTGGTTTTCCCAACACCATTTATGAAATAGGGAATCCTTTCCTTATTACTTGTTTTTGTCAAGTTTGTCAAAGATCAGATTTTGTAGATGTGTGGTGTTATTTCTGAGGCCTCTGTTCTGTTCCATTGGTCTGTGTCTCTGTTTTCGTATCATGCTTTTTGATTACTGTGGCCTTGTATTATAGTTTCAAGTCAAGTAGCGTGATGTCTTCAGCTTTCTTTTTCATGCTTAGAATTGTCTTGGCTACATGGGCTTTTTTGGTTCCATATGAAGTTTAAGGTGTTTTTTTTTTGTTTTGTTTTGTTTTTTTTCAATTCTGTGAAGAAAGCCAATGGTAGCTTAATAGGGTTAGTGCTGTCTCTACAAATTGCTTTGGGCAGTATGGCCATTTTTATGATATTAATTCTTCCTCACCATGAGCATGGAATGTTTTTCCATTTGTTTGTGTTCTCTCTTATTTCCGTCAGGAGTGGTTTGTAGTTCTCCTTGAAGAGGTCCTTCACATCCCTTGTTAGTTGTATTCCTAGGTATTTTATTCTCTTTGTAGCAATTGTGAATGGGAGTTCACTAATGATTTGGCTCTCTGTTTGTCTGTTATTGGTGTATAGAATAACAGACAAACAATGGTGTATTGTGATTTTTGCACATTGGTATATTGTGACTTTTGCAAATTAATTTTTTATCCTGATACTTTGCTGAAGTTGCTTATCAGCTTAAGGAGATTTGGGGCTGAGATGATGGAATCTTCTAAATATATAATCATGTCATCTGCAAACAGAGAAAATTTGACTTCTGCTTTTCCTAATTGAATACCCTTTATTGCTTTTTCTTGCCTGATTGCCCTGGCCAGAACTTCTAATACTATGTTGAATAGGAGTGGTGAGAGAGAGCATCCTTGTATTCTGCCGGTTTTGAAAGGAAATGCTTCTAGTTTTTGCCCATTCAGTATGATATTGGCTGTGGGTTTGTCATAAACAGCTCTTATTATTTTGGGATACATTCCATCAATATCTACTTTATTGAAAGTTTTTAGTATAAAGGGCTGTTGAATTTTGTGAAAAGCTTTTTCTGCAGCTATGGAGTATCATATGGTTTTTGTCTTTGGTTCTGTTTATGTGATGGATTACATTTATAGATTTGCGTATGTTGAACCAGCCTTCATCCCAGGGATGAAGCCAACTTGATCATGATGAATGAGCTTTTTGAGGTGCTGTTGGATTTGGATTGCCAGTATTTTATTAAGGTTTTTTGTGTCAATGTTCATCATGAATATTGGCCTCAAATTTTTTTGTGTGTCTCTGCCAGGTTTGGTATCAGGATTATGTTGGTCTCATAAAATGAGTTTGGGAGGATTCCATCTTTTTCTATTGTTTGGAATAATTTTTGAAGGTTATGGTACCATCTCCTCTTTGTACATCTGATAGAATTTGAGTATCATATGGTTTTTGTCTGTGAACCTATCTGGTCCTGGACTTGTTTTGGTTGGTAGGCTATTAATTGCTGCCTCAATTTCAGACCTTGTTATTGGTCTGTTCAGGAATTCAACTTCTTCCTGGTTTAGTCTTGGGAGTGTGTAAGTTTCCAAGAATTTATGCAGTTCTTATAGATTTACTGGTTTCTTTGCATAAAGGTGTGTATAGTATTCTCTGATGATCATTTATGTTTCCGTGGGCTCAGTGGTGATATGCCCTTTATCATTTTTTATTGCATCTATTTGATTCTTCTCTATTTTCTTCTGTATTTGTCTTGCTAGTGGTCTTCCTTTTTTGTTGATATTTTCAAAAAAAACAGTTCCTAGATTTACTGATTTTTTTGTTGTTGCTCTAAACTGGTTATTTTAGTTAGCGATTCCTCTAACCTTTTATCGAGGTTCTTAGTTTTCTTGCATTGGGTTAGAACATGCTCCTTTAGCTCGGAGGAGTTTGTTATTACCCATGTTCTTAAGACTACTTCTATCAGTTTGTCAAACTCATTCTCCTTCCAGTTTTGTTCTCTTGCCATTGCACAGTTGTGTTCCTTTGGAAAAGAGGAATTCTGGGTTTTGGAATTTTCAGTCTTTTTGCACTGGTTTTTTCTCATCTTCATGGATTTATCTACCTTTGGTTTTTGATGGTGGTGAGCTTCAGATGGAGCTTATGTGTGAACTTCCTGTTGGTTGCTTTTCATGCTATTCCTGCTTGTTACTTTTCCTCCTAACAGTCAGGACACTCTGCTGAATGTCTACTGGAGTTTCCCAGAGGTCCACTCCAGATCCTGTTTGCCTGTATCACCAGCGGAGGCTGCAGAACAACAAACATTGCAACCTGTTCCTTTCTCTGGAAGCTTTGTCCCAATGAGGCACCCACCAGATGCCAGCCAGAGTTCTGTTGTATGAGGTGTCTGTTGACCTCTGCTGGGAGGTGTCTCCTAGTCAGGAGGCACAGGGTTCAGGGACCCACTTTAGGAGGCAGTCTGTCCCTTAACAAAGCTCCAGGCTGTTCTGGGAAATCTGCTGCTCTCTTCAGAGCTGTCAGTTAGGGACAATTAAGTCTGCTGAAGCTGTACCCACAGCTGCCCCATCCCCCAGGTGCTCTATCCCAGGGAGGTGAGAGTTTGATCTATAAGACCATGACTGAGTTGCTCCCTTTCTTTCAGAGATGCCCCGCCCAGAGAGGAGGAATCTAGAGAGGCAGTCTAGTTACAGCAGTTTTGCTGAGCTCTAATGGGCTCTGCCCAGTTCGAACGTCCTGGCTGCTTTGTTTACACTTGAGGGGAAAACTACCTACTCAAGCCTCAATAATGGCAGACATCCCTCCCCCAACCAGGCTCAAGCCTCCCAGGTTGACTTCATACTGCTGTGCTGTTAGCAAGAATTTAAAGCCAGTGGATCTTAGCTTGCTGGGCTCCTTGGGGTGGGATCCACTGAGCTAGACCACTTGGCTTCCTGGCTTCAGCCCTCTTTCCAGGGGAGTGAATAGTTCTCTCACTGGCATTCCAGACACCACTGGGATATAAAGAAAAACTCCTGCAGCTAGCTTAGTGTGTGCCCAAATAACTGCCCAGTTTTGTGCTTGAAACCCAGGGCCCTGGTGGCATAGGCACCAGAGGGATTCTCATGGTCTGCAGGTTGTGAAGACTGTGGGAAAAGCATAGTATTTGGGCTGGAGTGCACCCTTCCTCATGGCACAGTCTCTCACAACTTCCCTTAGCTAGTGGAAGGAGGTCCTCGACCTCTTGTGCTTCCTAGGTAAGGCAATGTCCCACCCTGCTTTGGCTCACCCTATGTGGGCTTCACCCACTGTCTAACTAGTCCCAATGTGATGAGCCAGGCATCTCAGTTGGAAATGCAGAAATCGCCCACCTTCTGTATTGATCTCACTGGGAGCTGCAGACCAGAGCTCTTCCTATTAGGCCAACTTACCAGCCACCTATTTTTTTTTTAATTTCTTTTTCTTTATCTTTGTCTGATGGGGTTAGAGTTTGAAACACTAATCTTCAAGCTTTGCAATTCTTTCTTCTGCTAGGTCCAATCTATTACTATATGTTTCAATTGTATTGTCAAAGTCCTTAAGTGGGTTTATCAATTCCAGCAGCTCTGATTCATTTTTTATAGTATGCTTATGTCTCCCTATATTTCTTGGAGTGCTTTAGATGTTTCTTTGTATTTATTTTGTCTCAGATCTCGTTGAACTTTCCTTGCAGTTGTGAAAAGAAAATATCTTGAGACCCTTTAAGCTGGGAACTGCTCAGGGCAAATCTGCCCCCCATTTTATTCAAAGCTATCCCTTTTGCTCACAGGGATACATGGATATTCTGATTGTCTCCTTTGGAAAGACTAATCAGAATCTCAAAAGAATGCAACCATCTGTCTCCCACCTACCTGTGACCTGGAATCCCCCAGTGGGGGGGGCCTTGCTTTGAGCTATCTCCACCTTTCTGAATGGAACTAATGTACATCTTACTTATTGATTAAGGTCTTATGTCTCCCTAAAATGTATAAAACCAAGCTGTGTCCAAGCACATGTTGTTAGAAACTCCTGAGGCTGTGTCACAGGCATGTCCTGAATCTTGGCAAAATAAATTTTCTAAATCAGCTGAGATCTGTTTCAGATTTCCTGCATTCACACAGGCCTTTCTGTGAATTCTTTATTTGTCATTTCTGAGTTTCCATTTTGGTTAGAGCCTGTTGCTGGAGAGCTAATGCAATCCTTTGATGGTGTCAGTACATTCAGGTTTTTTGTGGTGCCAGAATTCTTGTGCTGGTTCCTTCTCATCTGAAGACATTGGAACTGTAAGGCCAGTTGCCTCGCCAGGAGCTAAATGGATACACCCATCCCTCTCCGCGCCTGATAACTACGTCATCACCCAAACTCATTATCTGGCCTCACCACATGGCTTCCCTGCACCTGCCTCTGCATACCATACCCAAGCCCACACTCAGCACCAAACTATGCACTCAACCCCCAGCCCGCCATTGGAAAACCCCACCAAAAAAATTTTAAGAAGCCCCACTAAACCCTGCCCAATAGCAGTCTGCCCCATATGCTCCCGGCCAGCCCGCTTACCCAAAGTCCTGCCTGCCTACCAATGACAGCTCGCCCTGTGCACATCCTGTTTCCCTATAGCCAATAAAATTGCCTTCACTTTGTTTCCCAAACAGCCAACCAAATGCCTCCACTCCCTATAAACCCCACACCCTGAACAGATGGGCGCGACTTCTCTGGCCCCTTTCCTGGGCCATAGAACCACGCCTGGGAACTAAATAAATTGGTTTCTCATTTTCTTATACCTGCCTCAGTTTCCTCATTTCACCTCGGCAATAAACCTTACATTTGGTGCTGAAACCCGGGAGGAGTTGTAAGACCCCCTCCTGGGGGGAAAACTGACTCCTCCACCCGAGGCCGGACCAGGAACTGCTCCGCCACGAGGTAAGACTTCTGTTGCCCAAAGCTTTTCCCGCTGCCTGCTCTGTGGACTCCCTGCTCATAATCGTGGCCACGTTGGGGACTCCTTCTCATCTCTTGCTGTGGGCCCAGGGCCCCGGCCTTGTTCCAAGGACCTGAGCATAGCAGAGATGTCCCTACACTCTTGTCTTCTCTCTGTAAGTGGTCTCTCAGGGCCAGGAATCTGAGGGAGACGTCCCCACCTTCCTGAACCCTCTCGTAGTCTCCAGTGTTTGGTGGGATGGCCCAGGATGCTGAGCCACCCTTCCAATCATTTCTGCAGCAGCAGCTAAGGTTTGGGTGATCAGAAGCCCTGTTTACAAGCCCAGGCTCTGCCCAGGGCTAAAACCAAGCCTCTGGCTCTCGATCTCAAACTCGCCCTTTGGCAGGCCAGCTCCCACGTAGTTACTTTTGGTTTATCTTTCTATTCCCAAGCGAGTACATGAGTGAGTGAGTTTATGTATAGTCCCACGGCTTAACAGCTATGGGGCTTGTGTGGGCCTCCACCTGCAATTCCACGGGGACGTCATAAGGCATAATGGTGATTCACCTCAGGACTAACAGTTCTGAGGTGACCAGGCCCGGGGGTTATACAGGTACACCTTAGCCAAGATGCCCCTAAAATATCCCTTCAGGAACATGGCCAGGAAAGCATCAGACTGGTCTCCCATCTGGGGGGCACCCACCCTTTGTCCATCAATCCTATATGTGGTTCTGTCTTTACTGTAAATTTGCTAGCTTCATTAGGCTCCTACTAGCTGACATACAGTGGTTCAGACCTGCTTCCCTTAAAATAGCAGATATCCTAAAGTGGGTAACAGACCACTGGCTACAGGGGAGCTTCACTGAATTCTTGCCTCTAAAAATAACCCTGTTCTCCTTTTTCCTTCTACTCTTCTTCTACCACTAAAACCTTACTTCCTGGTTCTGTCCCTTTCACTTCCTCTAATTCTTCCATGTGGCAAATAACTCTAGCCCTGTCCCTTTTCATTTTCTTTCTTATTATAATCGTTACAGCCTGTAGGTTCTCCCCGCCACCCCCTCCAGGAAAAGAGATTTTCTGCCCATGTTGGGTATAATACCTTAAATAACTACAACAAACAGTATGGGTAATCAGGAATCATGCCCAGACCCCAAGTCACCACTAGGGTGCCTAGTTCAAAACCTGCCTAACCTGGGTCTTTCTATAAAAAAGAAAAGGCTACTCTTCCTCTCCACTGTAGCTTGGCCACAGTATCCCCTGGACAACCAGTCCAAGTGGCCTCCAGAAGGCACCCTTAACTTTAATGTCCTAATGGACTTAGACAACTTTTGCCAAAGGAACGGCAAGTGGGTGGAGTTTCCCTATATTCAGGCTTTCAGGCATCTCCGCTCCCACCCTAACCTCTGCTCCTCCTGCAATACTGCCCAGGTACTCCTGGCCAAGGACACTCCCACACCACCCTCAGCCCCTTCGCCAACTTCCTCCTCCTCCTTCTCTGACACCAATCTGCCCAAAGAGCTCTCCCTACCTCCTTCTCAACCCACTAATCCCCCACCCTACATGGACCCCCAACCCCCTTCTGCTCCTCCTCTTCCTAACTCTAACATGGCCTCTCCTGTTAGTGCTCATACTCACTTGCACAGCACTCCCAGCAACGAGAGTCCCCTCCTTTGTCCTCTTCACAAGGTTGCTGAAAGCTCCCTCCTTTGCCCTCTCCATGAGGTGGACAGAGCAGAAGGTGTTGTCCGAGTATACGTTACCTTCTCTCTCTCTGATCTGTCCACCATTAAAAAATGCCTAGGGTCATTCTTCACCAATCCTACTGCTTACACCAAGGAATTTTGTTATTTCACTCAGGCATATGGCCTAACCTGGCATGACACTTATGTAATCCTGTCTTTACCCTTATTCCTGATGAGCATAACCACATCCTGATGGCAGCCTGGGCACACGCTGATCAGGTACATCTCACTGATTAGCAAATGCCCATGGGTGCGGTGGCAGTCCCTGAGGCCGACCCTAATTGGGACTATCAAGCTGGCCAAAATGGCCACTGTCACTGAGACCACATGCTTCAGTGCCTCCTAGCAGGCATGCAGAACTCAGCCCAAAAGGTAGTTAATTATGATAAACTGCAGGAGATAACTCAGGGTCCTACTGAAAGCCCAGCTGCCTTCCTGGACTGACTAACTAATGCTATGGTCCTTCATACCCAAGTAGATCCAGACTCTCTAGCTGGGGCGGCCCTCCTAGCATCCCATTTTATCTCCCAGTCAGCACCAGATATTAGGAAAAAACTAAAGAAGGCAGAGAAAGGCCCCCAAACTCCCATACGAGACCTGGTGAACATGGCATTTAAAGTTTTTAATGGCCGAGAGAAAAAGGCTGAGGCTGCCCGCCAGGCCCATCTACAGCAACAGATAAGCTTCCAAACCCAAGCTCTTGTAGCAGCTCTGAGGCCAGCAGCTCACCAAGCGTCTGGTGTAGGGGGCCTATCAAAGCCCCTCCAAAAGGGTACCTCAGTACCCACCAAGACTGCTTCAAAGGTACCGCCTGGACCCTGTTTCAAATGCAGCCAGGAGGGACACTGGGCCCGACAGTGCCCCTGTCCATGTCTGGCCCCTGGACCCTGTCCGATCTGCAAGTGGACCGGGCATTGAAAGGTAGACTGCTCATCCCGGATTTCAGGCTCACCCCCCACATCTCCATGTAAGGTGCAGGCCGGTCCAAAGGAGTCGGTCCCTTCGTTTGAACTCCTCGGCCTCCTAGACAACTGACACACCCCAGATTCAGAGACGCCCATCACCCTGACCGAGCCCAGGATAACGCTACGGGTAGTGGGTAAGTCCATTTCCTTCTTGGTGGATACGGGGGCTACTATTCTGTATTGTCTTCCTACTCAGGACCCAGGTGTCAGTTATGGGAATTGATGGAAAGCCCTTCTGTCCCAACGAGACTCCTCCTTTAGCCTGTAATCTTGAGGGGCACTTATTCTCTCACTCCTTCCTAATCATGCCCTCGTGCCCAGTTCCCCTACTAGGATGGGACATCCTCCAAACTCTAGGGGCCACCCTCCAACTCACTGGCCCCTCACTGCCAACCCCATCCCCCACCCATCTTCTAGTACTAACCCTGACTGGTAATGCACCCGGTCATGATCCCTCACCTCAACCCCCTATCCCTCCTGAGGTAGATAACCCCTCTGCATGGAATACCTCTAAGCTTGTAGTAGCTACACATCACATGCCAGTTAAAATATTTCTCGTTCTACTATAAGGACACGTGCACACGAATGTTCATTGCAGCACTGTTTACAATAGCAAAGACCTGGAACCAACCCAAATGCCCATCGATGATAGACTGGATAGGGAAAATGTGGCACATATACACCATGGAATATTATGCAGCCATCAAAAACGACAAGTTAGGGTCCTTTGTAGGGACATGGATGAACCTGGAAACCATCATTCTCAGCAAACTGACAGGAGAACAGAAGATCAAACACCGCATGTTCTCACTCATAGGCGGGTGTTGAACGATGAGAACACATGGACACAGGGAGGGGAGCACTACACACTGGGGTCAGTTGGGGGGAAATAGGGGAGGGAGGGTGGGGGGAGGGGAACAGGGGAGAGATAGCAGGGGGAGAAATGCCAGATGTAGGTGATGGGGAGGAAGGCAGCAAATCACACTGCCATGTGTGTTCCTATGCAACAATTTTGCATGTTCTTCACATGTACCCCAAAACCTAAAATGCAATAAAATAAATAAATGGGAAAAAAAAAAAAAAATATTTCTCAAAGACCCTACCTGCTTTCCCGCCTGTCCCCAGTTTCCTATCTCAAAAAACCACCATCAAGGCCTAAAACCTATCATCACTCGACTTTTGGCCCAGGGACTCCTTATCCCCACCAGTTCTCCTGTAATACTCCTATCTTACCGGTCCAGAAGCCATCCGGTGACTACTGCCTAGTCCAAGATCTACGCCTTATCAATGAGACGGTAGTACCCCTCCACCCAGTGGTCTCCAACCCTTATACCCTATTATCTAACATTCCCTCCATGACCACTCATTTTATAGTCCTGGACCTCAAGGATGCCTTCTTTACCATTCCCCTTCACCCAGGGCCTTACTTCCTCTTTGCCTTCACCTGGACTGATCCAGACACTAACCTGTCACAACAATTAACCTGGACAGTCCTGCCCCAGGGCTTTAGGGACAGCCTCCACTTTTCCTGGCAAGCATTAGCAGCTGACCTCAGCTCTTGCCCCCTTCAACCCAGTCTTCTTCTCCAGTACGTGGATGACCTGTTACTTTGTAGCCCCTCCCTCTCCGTGTCACAGCAGCACACGACTATCCTCCTTAATTTTCTTGGGTCTTGGGGGTACTGGGTATCCCCCTCTAAAGCACAGTTGTCAGTAACCTCCGTAGTCTATTTGGGCATTCTCCTTACCCCAGGGACTAAAAGCTTAACAACAGACCACTGGCAGGCACTTATTTCACTGCAGGCACCAGAGACTGCTGACGAAATCCTCTCCTTTAGGAGTTATCAGATTCTTCCGTCACTGGATACCTAACTTTGCCACTCTGGCTAAGCCCCTGTATGCGGTGGCTAAAGACACACTCACAGGACCCCTCTCCAATCCGAGGGTTGTAAAACACACCTTTACAACCCTACAGACTGCCTTGTCCACGGCACCCCCACTCCAACTGCCGGATCTTAACTGCTCCTTTCACTTGTTCACTGATGAGAAACAGGGGATAGCAGTTGGGGTCTTAACCCAACCCCTGGGCCCCACATATCATCTGGTGGCTTATCTGTCAAAACAGTTTGACCCCACAGTCAGGGGGTGGCAGCCTTTCCTGTGAGCTCTAAGAGCAGCAACAGAACTAACCAAGTAGTCCCTAAAACTTACCCTAGGCCAGCCCATCTCAGTTTTCTCTCCTCATCAGCTAGCTGACCTTCTCTCTCACAAGTCACTCACACAGTTAGGACCCTGTCGCTTACAGGAGTTTCATCTGCTCTTCATTAAAAATCCTTCAGTCGGTCTCCAACCTACTTCTCCACTCAACCCTGCTACTATGCTTCCTCTTCTGTCTCACTCTCCCTCCCCAGCCCACTCCTGTCCTAAACTCATAAATAAGTTTACTAAGCCTCAGGAGGGCCTGACCGACCTTCCTCGGCTGGACCCAGACCTCACCTTGTATGTAGATGGGAGTTCCATAGTAACAGCCGAGGGGCAGCAAAAAGCAGCCTATGCAATAGTCACTAATTCAGTCACCCTTGAGGCACATCGCCTCCCTGATGGAACCACATCACAGAAGGCAGAACTCATTGCCTTAACCCAAGCTCTCACGCTAGCACAGGGAAAGCAAGTAAATATCTATACTAACTCAAAGTATGCCTTTCTTATCACCCACTGCCACTCTGCTCTCTGGAGAGAGTGGGGATTCCTCACCACAAAGAGGTCCCCCATAATCAATACTACCCAAATCTCTAACCTCCTGCAGGCTCTGTCACTGCCCAAAGAAATTGCTGTTATCCACTGCTGGGGGCACCAGGCCCAGCAGGATGCCGTTTCTTGGGGCAATGCAAGGGTAGATGCTGCCGCAAAATCCTTAACCAGCAACAGGCTAGCACCCACTCCGGTTCTGTTCCTCACCACAGCCACACCACCGGATTAGTCACCTTCAAAAAAGCAGGCCCTCATATTAAGAGGAAGAATTGAGTCAGATCAGGGCTGGATCTTCTTGAATAACAGGATCGCCCTTCCTCAGGAACAGGCCTGAAAAATTATTACTGAAATCCACCAATCCCTACGTATAGGGCCCAAGGCATTGCACTGCTTCATGCAGCCTCTTTTTTTCTTACCCAGTCTGCAACAGACCATTGAACAGGTACACAAGGCATGTGTAACCTGCTCTAAGGTCTCATCTCAGGGAAGCCTAAGGCCACAGCTTCCTACTCGTCAGATGCATGGCAACCTACCTGCCCAAGACTGGCAAATTGATTTTACTCATATGCCCACTTGCAAAAAAACTTTGCTGCCTCATAACCTTTGTGGATACATTCTCTGGATAAATTGAAGCCTTCCCCACCTCCAAGGAGACCGCGGATATGGTGGCCTCCCTTCTAATTCAGGAAATCATCCCTTGCTTCAGCCTACCTGTAACCATCTAGTCAGACAACGGCCCAGCGTTTACCGCTCAGGTAGTCCACCTGGTCACTAAGTCTCTCAACATATCTTGGAACCTACACATCCCCTACCACCCTCAGTCATCCGGTAAGGTTGAACAGGCTCACGGCATCCTCAAGAACAACTTGACCAAACTTACAATTGAGGTAAAACTCTCTTGGCTCACACTCTTACCTCTTGCTCTAGCCCGAGTCCTAGCCACCCCCACAGGGGCCAATGGGTCTCAGCCCCTTTGAGTTACTGTATGGCCGACCTTTTCTTGTCTCACAATCTCCCGGTACAACCACCTCCTCTGGCTTCCTACCTCCCCTACCTCTCTCTCCTCCATCATTTACTCAGGGAACACGCGGACCGCACTCTCCCCATGGTTTCAGGACCCGAGGATTCCCACCCAGCAGCACCTCTCCAACCAGGCAACAGTGTTCTCCTCCAGGAGCTCAAACCAGAATCTTTGCAGCCCAGGTGGTCGGGTCCCCACATTGTCATCTTAACCACTCCCACAGCCGCCAAACTCCTGGGTCACACTCTGTGGTACCATGTGTCCCACCTCAAGCTTGCCCCCAAAAATGACCAGTGGAGATCTGAACCCTTGGGCCCCACTCGTCTTCGCCTCACAAGTGGTCTCCGCCCACCACCCTCTAACCCTCCAGGCCCTTCTCATAACAATCCTTCTAGTTTACCCTCTTAATGCCAACCCCTGCTACACCTGGTGGTTCTACCTGCAGGAGTCCTGGACAGAAGGTAGAGTCACCAAAACCCAGTACCTTGACCAGGCCGACTGCCCGCCCACAGGCTGCCAGTCAGCCATAGTGCTTCAACTCCACCAGTTGAAGGCTGTTACCCTCAAATATGCCTGGGGAACTATGGCCTCTGCTTTTTGTTTGACCAAACCAAAGACTACTGCCTTAGGTAAAATACTACTTATGGTGGATGTCCATATAGTTCCTGTGTCATGCACACCACTAACAGTCACCAGCCCAGCAACCCACAAAAAAGAATGCTCTACAATACCCAATAACATGGCTCTCAGGGTATCAAAGTAATCCTTATCATTCACGATCCCTGGGACAGCCGCTGGGAGAAGGGAACTGCTGGCAAAATATACCCATGGACTACTAGCAAGCTTCCCAGCAGCACATGGTTAATATTCCGGTCATATACCCGTATTGTGCCAGTAGAAATAGACCAGCTCAACTCATTAGGTAACTCCATCTTACAAACTGAGGCCTCCTTAACTAACCAGCTCAAGCCCTCAAACAACACTCCCCAGCCTTTCTCCTGGCTAACTCTAGTACAGCAGAGTGCTAACATGTTAAACCTAACTAGTGCCATAAATTTCACTAACTGTTTTCTATGTGCCTCCCTCAACAAACCCCCCTTGGCTGCCGTTCCCCTCCCGACCAGGTTCAATTTGTCTCAATCGCCTGCAAAGTCCAGCACCACCCTAACGGGTATTCCCTTGTTCAAAGTACATTCCCAAGATCTCCTTCTCTGCTACGGGACGGTCAACAGCTCTAGCTGCAACACTACAGTAAGAGTGCAAACCACCCTTTAAGCACCTTCGGGAGGATACTTTTGGTGTAATGGCACCCTAATCAAAGTTATAAATACCTCTCTCCCTTTCCCTTGCATGTCAGTCACCTTAGTCCCGCAGTTGAAAGTATATGGACAAGCTGAGTTCTTATCCCTCATCAAACCGCCCCCAAACCACCGGAAAAAATGAGCAGTCTTCCTTCCAATAGTGGTTGGCCTCTCCTTGGCTTCCTCTCTAGCAGCTACTGGAGTAGGGAGTGGTGCCCTAGGCTACAGTGTCACTTCAGCCACTCAACTAGAAGACAAGCTCCGTGTGGCCACTAGGCATCAGCCACCTCTCTGGCATCCCTCCAGCGACAAATCACATCGCTGACTCAGGTTTTTACAAGCTCGCATGAGGGAAATTTCCCAGGTGGCCATAAACCAGATACTACTTCACCCCTATGTCCGACTCCCAACCGAGGCACTGGCCAGCTGACCTCCCTACTCCGCCCCTGTTCAGCAGGAAGTAGCCAGAAAAAAGCAGCGTCCTATATCATCAAAGAGGTCGGAATGTAAGGCTGGTTGCCTTGCCGGGAGCTAAATGGACACACCCATCCTTGTCCATACCTGATAACTATATTATCACCCCAAACTCATTATCTGGCCTCGTCACATGGCTTCCCCGCAACCGCCTCTGCATACCATACCCAAGCCTACACCCAGCACCAAACTATGCACTCAACCCCCAGCCCGTCGTTGGAAAACCCCACCAAAAAAATTTAAAGAAGCCCCACTAAACCCTGCCCAATAGTAGTCTGCCCCATACGTCCCTGGCTGGCCCGCTTACCCAAAGTCCTGCCCGCCTACCTATAACAGGTCGCCCCATACACATCCTGTTTCCCTATAGCCAATAAAATTGCCTTCGCTTTGTTTCCCCAACAGCCAACCAATTGCCTCCACTCCCTATAAAACCCCAGGCCCTTAGGGCGGGACTTCTCTGGCCCCTTTCCTGAACCATGAAATCTTGCCCAAAAACTAAATAAATTGGCTTCTCATTTTCTACCTGCCTCAGTTTCCTCATTTTACCTCTGCAATAAACCTTACAGGAACTTCTAACTTTTATATTTATTTTCATAAGCATGTTTTATTTAATTTTCTTTCTTTTCCCAATAATATTATTAGGGTTTTTCCCTTTCCATCTCTCCCCTCATCCTCCCCCCATCCCTCCCCCCTCCAGTGAATGTGACTGTAGAGAATGCTGGGTAGGGTTTTTTGGCTTTGCTTTTGTAGCCCTATGTAGTTCTGATGGCAGGTTTTATATTGGGCTGTGTAGTGGACCTGCAGGACTGTAGATGGTGCTTATAGATAACGGTGAGCTGCAGCCAAAGTGGCTGGGTAAATACTTGATCCTTGTTTACTGGGAGAAGCTCTCTGTCACCCCAGGCAATGAGCTGATCCATGAAATGCACAGTGGTCTGAGCTCCCTGCTCAGCCCAAGGTGGTGGGAACAAAGATGGGTGGGATTGAACTGGGACAGTCCACCTACAGGTCCCAGATGACAGGCACAAGCACCAGTGCCAGGAGATAATCTAGTAAGCAGCTGCTAAGCATCCCGAGGTGTGCCCAGGCGTGAATCTGTTAAACCTCCTTGGCCCCAGGTTCTTGCATGGGGATGAGAGGTTGCCTACACTCTTAATCCAGGAGAGTGAGTATTCCAGATGGAGTGTTTTCCACAATCCAGTGCATTCCCATTTTCATCTTGAATTAAAGCTCAGTTTATGTATTATCTTGCTCTTTCCAAGTGGCTAAGGCATGCTAAAAGCCTCTAATCTGCCATCTTGGGGGGGAGGTGGGGAAGGTTCCTTATGATTTTTAAAAGTAACTCAAAAGTAGCTTTGGTTTTGTGATTTGGGTCTCCTAGATTATATTAGATGACTCAAGTTGTTTCTTAGGAAAAAAAACTCAGACTCTTCATGATTATTTCTTTGTTCTGATTTGTACTGAAAAAAAAAAAAAAGAAATCCTTATTTCTGTTTCTCCTGGATGCAAAGCTATTCTTCTCTCTAATACAAAAAAAAAAAAGGAACTCTTGACTAAATATGTTTCACACTATCACTTTCTTGAAATGAGGAACACTCTAAACATAAGTATTAGGATAAATGCCCATATGGTCAGATGTGCGAAAAGCAGATACTTATTCTTTTATAACAACATACTTTCCTTTTTCCTATGAGAGATAATATAATCTCAGGCAAATTTGCTAAATTGGGTATTGTAGTTAAAATTCAAAAAACTTAGTTTAAAAATAGGCATAGGCCGGGCGCGGTGGCTCAAGCCTGTAATCCCAGCACTTTGGGAGGCCGAGGCGGGTGGATCACGAGGTCAAGAGATCGAGACCATCCTGGTCAACATGGTGAAACCCCGTCTCTACCAAAAATACAAAAATTAGCTGGGCATGGTGGTGCATGCCTGTAATCCCAGCTACTCAGGAGGCTGAGGCAGGAGAATTGCCTGAACCCAGGAGGCGGAGGTTGCGGTGAGCCGAGATTGTGCCATTGCACTCCAGCCTGGGTAACAAGAGCGAAACTCCGTCTAAAAAAAAAAAAAAAAAAAAAATAGGCATAGAACTTTCCTATCACCATTATTTCCCTTCAGCACTCTTTTTTTTTCCCCCGAGATGGAGTCTTACCCTGTTACCTAGGTTGGAATGTAATGGCATGATCTTAGCTCACTGCAACCTCCTCCTCCCGGGTTCAAGGAATTCTCGTGCCTCAGCCTCCCAAGTAGCTGGGATTACAGGCACGCACTACCACACCTGGCTAATTTTTGTATTTTAGTAGAAACAGGGTTTGACCATGTTGGCCAGGCTGGTCTTAAACTCCTGACCTTGTGATCTGCCTACCTTGGCCTCCCAAAGTGCTGGGATTACAGGTGTGAGCCATCACTCCTAGCCCCCATTTAGCATATTCTAAGCTTCTGAGGCAGGCATCACGTAGCATCATGGCACGTGAAAGAGGCATTTGTGTGTGCTGGATTCTCTGTCCAGGCTAGATTTGTTTTCCATATTAGCACCCGGTGGCCCTTGGATGTGGTCTTTTATCTACAATGGCATCTGTACAAGTGTCTACACTCTCAGCCAGACTCTGGTTATATATTCTACTTTATTTCCACCAAAATCATCATTTATCACAACTCTAAACCACTCCTAGTTGGCCATCTCTCTTTCTCGGCCTGGACAGGGAGAAAATCTGACAGGACAGTCTTGGGCCCTGTCAGTTCCTCATACTGAAACTCTCTTTGTCTGCTATATCACTGATTATCTCTACTTTGTTGCCCCCACACCAAGGTGGTAACAGGAACTGCAATGTCATGGTTTTAGACAAAAAGAAAAACCTCCCTACTGTTCTCAGATTCTCACACATATTGATGGCTCTTTTGTCCCTCCTTGGCATGAATCTGATGGGGAGGGGCAAGAAACAGAGCCTCCATTTCAGAAACTTTCAAGAGCTTCTAAGTATCTTGCTTTTTTCTCCTACAGTTTTTGCCTCATCCTCACCTTTCAGAATATTTATATAGTCAGAGAGAGGGAGAGAGAGAGACAAAATACTTATTGTTTATGAGAAAAAAAAATTGTGACCTGATACCTCTGCATTTAAGAAACCAAAATTCAAGGTCTTAAATCTCAATATTTTTGTCTCTGCTTTGGTCCTCAAAAGAATACTTTAAAAATTAAAAAACACTTATCAATAGTCTTTCTCTCCTATACTTCCACAGAGACAATCTAACTTGAAGACAACAATTTTAGAATGTTTCAGCTATCCTAAGCTAAGACACATGCACAATTCAGAGTCCAGGATGTAAAATTGATATTTCAAATACAAGAAGTTTAATACAGGAAATTGTTTAATAGGTGTTGGAACGCAAAACTAATAGAACAAAAATTACAGTTTTGGGTAATTCTAGAAAGCAAACACCACCTCTAGGGCTTGGAGGGCAAAAGAGAAAAGATGGGGCAGAAGAGGTGGTGCTGTGCAGCTGAGGTTCTAACCATAGAAGAGGTGCTCTCAGCTCATGTACACCCCTCTGGATCTGGATGGGCGCCACACAGATGGCACTTGGACCTCTGATGGGATGCTGCAATTCAGTGCTTGGACTCCTGAGGATGGCACCTAATGTTAGGCTTTCAGACATAGAGGAAAGCACTGCTCATCTGGTGATTGGACCTGAGTGGGCTCCTTGAACAACTGGTACTCAAATCTTTGAGACAACACTGCCCATCTAATCCTTGAGGTTTTGTGGGAAGGGGTATTTGTATCTTACAGAGGCACTCAGATCTCTGAATCAGAGTTTCTTGGGGCTATTTTTCAAGTTATGTGGAGGAAGTACTGCACATCTGGTGCTTAGCCCTTTTAGGGGAGTGCCTTGCAGCTGTTGTTTAACATACTAAAAAATGCAAAAGCTGGAGTTGTCTGCGCCTCCTTTAACTACTGCTGCTGGGATTCTCACAGGACCTGGGAACAGGAGGAGTGTTCCTTCTCTCTTCCTCCTGCTTTTGAATCTCCTGCCAACTCCTCCCAGTAGAGCTACAAAGGAGTCTGGAAAATTCAGTTTGCAGATTCAGCCTGGCATCATGAAGCCAAGGATAAGTTAAGAAACAATAAGTGAGTAGCTAGCACAGCAAAAAATAAAACATGTCACTAGAGAGGACAATGAGGATACTCCAAAATATTGTGAAGGACATACTTTTCAAACAGATACTGAAGAAGTACTTAGACCCTGGCATGAATTTTTTCTCATTTGCTTTCAATTGAAGGAGCTTATATTTTTATTTTTATTAACAAAAAGTTGGTATTTGCTGTCTTAAACTACTGAGACAACTAACACTTGGCTATGCTAGGCATTCAGTAACATCCTAATAAAATGAGACACAGGACCAGTATGTTTTGCTGGAGAAATAAGAAAAATAAACTCCTAGCCTCTGCCCACTTGAGCAAGACCTGCAGGGGGAAGCCTAGGAAGTTTTGATCTATGATTTTTACTGTCACCCAGTAAACTAAATCAAAAAAGGCATGATGGGGTCAAGATCAGCATCAGTACAACTTATATCTTGTGCCTTTCCAAGACATAGCTGTTCACTTCCCATCACAGACACTGAGTTTGTCAATGGCTCTTCTCAGGCTCCTGGCCTAGCTCTGCCTCTTGATGTGGGCTTTCACTGTTCCTCTTTTGGTGCCAATGGTGGTTAATTTTATGTGTCATCTTGGCTAGACTATGGTGCCCATCATTTTGTCAAACACTAGTCTAGATATTCCTGTGAAGGTATGTTTTAGATGTGATTAACATTACAATCAGCAGACTCTAAGTTAAGCAGATTATCTTCCCATAGTATGAGCGAGCCTCATCCAATCAGCTGAAGGCCTTAAAAGAAAACAGGCTGAGATTTCCTAAAGGAGAAATTCTGCCTCAAGACTACAACATAAAAACCCTGACTGTCTCCAACCTGCTGGTCTCCCCTACAGATTTTGGACTTGCTAGCTCCTCAATCACATTAGCTAATTCTTTAAAATAAATAAATCTATTTATTTATTTATTTATTTATTTATTTATTGTGTGTGTGTGTGTGTGTGTGTGTGTGTGTGTGTGTGTGTAACCAATAGAAGATGTAGATAAATGTATCTCCAATCAATTCTGCTTCTCTAGAGAACTCTAACTAATACAGTCACAATATATCTGGCACTTCTCCCTGCTCCCTCCCACCCTTATTAATTCAAGTCATCTCTGGTTCCTACTATTTGAGGCTTCCAGTTTCAGCTTTCAGCACAATTTTTGAAATGCACCTTGCTAAGTATATCTTTCATCTGATCCATATACCTCAAAATACTTGCAAGGTCTCCAGAAGCCCTAACTCAGCTTCCTGTTCACCTGAGAGACTGGGGATGGAGAGTCATTTGTTATTATTTTTTGGCTCCTAATCACTGTGATATGACCTGTGTAGGGTTCTCACATTCTGTCTGAAATTAGCTATGTGGCTGCTGACAGCCTCTTCTCTTCCCTGGTCTACACTGAGCAGCTGGGGCCCCGGCAGTCTGTTAAAGAGTAACAGGAGATGTTGAAAGGAGGGGTTTGGGGACTTAAGCAGAAACCAGGCAGAGTGATGATTGCTGACGGGAGCTTCACCTGCTACCCCACTGTGTGCCCCCAAGGTTTTGGAGATGAACCTGTCATGAAGAAAAGAATTGTGGCTTCATACCTATATTTTTTAACATAACTCAAAAAGCCAAAGATTAGGTACTATTCTCATGATGAAACATCCAGCTGCTAAATCATTTTTACTTTTCTTTAGAAAAGAAAACAAGCCTTGGGTGTTTTCAGACTGAATTACAAAGGTTTTGCTCTGAATTTTATTGAAGCAGATGCATTTGGCTGCTTTTTTGTGGCTAAAAGCCATGCTCACCCAAATCACTCATATTTTTCCGTCACTCTAATTGCTCCACAATTCACTTTGATAAGCTCTTAACAGCTTTTCTTTCTATTTTGAAGTACTGCAGAGAGAGGTGAGGTTGGTGTTTAAGCATGCAGGCTTACCTTCAAGCCTCTCAGAGCCCAGACTGTGAAAGTTAAATATACTTACTGAACCTCCTCTCCTAAGGTCAGCAGAGGCCTTCATAAAATCAAATTCAATGACCTTTTATCTGTTCTTTTTCTATTCAACCTCTTACATTCATTCAAAAATAAATTACTGAAGGCTACTGAGTATCTGACTTTAGGCAGTAGGGACAAAGAAATTAACAAGAAAGACAAAGTTCCTATTCCCAAATAGAGTAAAAGAAGAAGGTTGAGATAAACATTAAATAAATAATGTTGAGATAAGCATTAAAATATAATGTGATGGCTCCACAAGAGCATACGAATTAAAGATATACATGAAGGGGCACAGAGAAATACTAGCTTGTTCAGGCTGGGATTTAAAGGGATGACTTCCTGGTAAGGGTAGCAGGAAATAATTCATAAACCATAATTCAGAATTAGCTCAATGGATAAGGTAAAAGAAGGTGAGCCAAAAGAATAAATCACCTGTGTAAAAGTAGCAAGGCATAAGAGAGCAGGAAGTACTCTAAGAACTACCAGAAGAATGACTGGAGGAAAACAAGCTTATGGGAAGCGGCTGATGTGAGACAGGATAAAATGAAGGTAGGGATGGGGTCCAAAGGATTTTAAAGAAGCATTCTGACAGCAACATGGAGACAGATTTCTATAATATGGGGGAATAGGAAGCAGAAAGATTCTTCAGCAGGTTACTAGGGTAGTCCATGTGAGAAGTGATGAAAATCTGGCTTAGGGTATTTATAGTGGGAGTAGGAAGAAGGACATGGAGAGGAATTGGTAGTGGTTTGGACTGACAGGTTTGGAAATGGGAAGGTAGGAGGCCTACTTTGGGGGTGCTGGGGAAAGAAGGAGTCTAAGGTGTCAGTGTGAAACTGGTTGAATCTTCCCACCATTAAATGAGATGGCGCACACAAGAGAAGAAAGCGTTCACTGGTGAATGGGTTCAGTGTCTCGACTTTGAGGAGCCTGCAGACCAACTAGATACAAGGTTCAGGGTTAGAATATAGATTTGGAAAATAAGGGCATGTTTAGAAATTACGATAGTTAGTATGGTTAAGATCATTCAGTATAGAGAACGAGAGGAACAATGGCCTGTAAATGGAGCATCCAAACTGACAGAAGAGCAGAAGATCAAACACCACATGTTCTCATTCATAGGCAGGTGTTGAACAATGAGAACACATGGACACAGGGAGGGGAGCACTACACACTGGGGTCAGTTGGGGAAAAATAGGGGGGGGAGGGTGGGGGGGTGGGGAGCTGGGGAGAGATAGCAAGGGGAGAGATGCCAGATGTAGGTGATGGGGAGGACGGCAGCAAATCACA
Organism: Cebus imitator; assembly: GCF_001604975.1. Taxonomy (NCBI): domain Eukaryota; kingdom Metazoa; phylum Chordata; class Mammalia; order Primates; family Cebidae; genus Cebus; species Cebus imitator. Next base: position 2,043,447 of record NW_016107432.1, read on the forward strand.
CTGCCACGTGTGTACCTATGCAACAATCTTGCATGTTCTTCACATATACCCCAAAACCTAAAATGCAATAAAATAAATAAATGGGAAAAAAAAGAAAGGAGCAATATTTCATAGAGGCACAAAGGGTGATGAGCCTGAAAATTAGAGAAAGAGCATCGAAGAGGAGAAAAACCAAGAGATAGCAATGTCAGAGAACCATTTAAAAACACCTATCACCTAGGAGAGGAGGGTAGAATATGCGTCACAAAGGTAATTATTTCAAATTTTACAAATGTGTTTTGTTCTTTTGCTTTCCTGAGTATATCATATTTTACATTAGGCACCCATGTACCAATGGGTAGTTAAATTTGTTATATAAGAAATATAAAGAAAAGAACAAAGAGAAAGCTTGTTGTTGTTTGTCTGGTTTTTTTTTTTACCTCTACATACAAATTGGACATGCAGCAAGACAATAAACCTTGCTCACCAGAATGTTATCTTGGGGAAGAATGTTTTACTGTCTTTATTCCCTTCATTAACTTATCAACAACTTAGGCTGATGTATTTAGAATACAAGGTTTGCTAATGTGGAGGAGTGTCTCATACTCCTACCAACAGCCAGGATTGCTCTATAGAAAAAAAGAAAAGATAAAGGATAAATAAAATAAGCATCTGGCTTGGAGGACAATGAGAAGAAAGAGAGAGATTGAAAATTTGGGGACAATGAGAAGAGAAGATAGAGAGAGATTTAAATTGATGTATCCCCTTCTACCCTCCCTAGATTTTGGGGGATGTGTGTTACATAAGTAAAAATAAGATAAATGTTAAAGATAAGAGCTATAGTGACCTACATTTCATGGAAGACTCTGGAAAATGAGCACCTTTCCAATTGTTCCCTTCTCCCTAAATACAAAGATCTGGGATGCAGCCACAGCTACTTGGCTATGCGTTATGTGCAAAAAAAGAAAGATTATAAGGTTAAGTTTTCCCGAACCTCTTCAGTTGCTGCATGTTTGCAGTTGAGAGACAGTAGGCCTGCCACAGGACCTGCTGGGCTGACAAGTGAGCTCACAGAGGAGATTTGGTGGACACCAGGGTGGCAGGCTCACTGAGGAGCGAGGTGAGGCCAGGTCAGCCACGAGCCCTACTGAGGGACAGCAAATACAGCTGCATTAGGTGTACACTGTCTATAATAGGGCCAGCAGTACCCAGTCATCCAAGAGACACTGCCCTGAAGACCAGCAGAAAACAGCAAGCCTACAACCCAGGATGAGCACCAGCCAGGGAGCCCTGTCCTTGACACACCTTAGGGAAAGAAGACAAGGCTGAAGAAGGCCATCTGAGAGATTGAGTAAACATATCCCAAAAAAGAAATCAAAAACTCATTATATTGGCCTTTGTTTATCACACATGATATGATTCCATTTGTTTGCCTGCTACTTCACAGATAAAATCTTGGGAAAAAGAAGAGATACATCGTAGATAAAATAATTTATTTGTTCCCTATGTTACGGTGTCAGACACAATACAACCATTTTGTACAACTAAAAATGAGGAATACTATTTCCCAAAAAATGTTCCACAGAGCACTAATTCCTCAGAACACTGAAATATGTTATATAGCCCCCCCCAAAAAAAACCCAAAACTGTGGTCATTTAAATTGGGGAATTGTTTTAAAAACAAGCAAAAAATTTAATGCCAAGTCTTCAGAGAGCGTAGAGTAATATGGAATGCCTCATTTCCTGAAGATATTTATCCACAGAACTTCATTTTCTTTTTCTTTTTTTGAGATGGAGTTTCACTCTTGTTGCCCAGGCTAGAGCGCAATGGCATGATCTTGGCTCACCGCAACCTCCGCCTCCTGTGTTCAAGTGATTATCTTGCCTCAGCCTCCCAAGTAACTAGGATTACAGGTGCCCGCCACCACGCCTAGCTAATTTTTTGTATTTTTAGTAGAGATGGGGTTTCACCATGGTAGTCAGGCTGGTCTCGAACTCCTGACCTCAGTTGATCCACCTGCCTCCCCACGTGCTAAGATTACAGGTGTGAGCCACGGCACCCAACCCAGAACTTCATTTTCAAAGACCATCTCTCAGAAACACTTTTGGAAGTAATTCTCACATTTAAAAATGGATATACCTCCTAATCTTTAAAACTGTTAAGATCATGAGCCCTACTCCACTGCTTCCCCTATGCTATAGTTCATCAGTTGATGACTTAAGATATTGCCAAATAGAGGCCAGGCCCAATGGCTTATTCCTATAATCCCAGCCCTTTGGGAGGCTGAGGTGGGAAGATGGTTTGATCCCAGGAGTTCAAGCCTACAGTGAGCTATGGCCATAACCCTACACTCCAGCCTTAGCAACAGAATGCAACACTATCTCTAAAATAAAATAAAACAAAATAATAATATCTTGCCAAACAGGAAAGTACAGCCTTGAACAAAATGCTGAGGCACAAAAACGAACATTTGATGAGCACAGAATTTCACCAACTCCACTTCGGGCACATTTCCTCCCCCTCCCTGCCTCCTAATAAAACCTGACATCTCAGATTTCTCATTTATTCTAAACTACATTGGATCCATTTATGAATTGGGACAGTGGACCATCCACACAAATTTGCCTCACTTTTCCCATGGAAATCAAAGGCAGTATTGTGTAGTGGGTGAGAGCTGGAAGCAGGACTACCTGAGTTTCAATCCTTCCTTACCACTTCCTAGCTGCATGATTAACTCAGGAAAGTTACTTCTCTTATCTTAAGTGTCCTTATCTTCAAGTGGATAGAAAAACAGTACTTATCTGTTGTACTGAGAACAGCTGTTCTCTGTTTATTAAATAAGAGAGAGAGAGAGAGAGAGAGAGTGTGTGTGTGTGTGTGTGTGTGTGTGTGTGTGTGTTTATGTTTATGCTACACACTTTTTAGCTTTTTTTTTTTTTTTTGAGATAGGCTCTTGCTTTGTCACTCAGGCTAGAGTACAGTGGCAAAATCACAGTTCACTGCAGCCTCAACCTCCAAGGCTCAAATGATTCTCCTGCCTCAGCATCTCAGGTAATGTTTTATCTATTTTTTTAAGCTTGCCAAAATATTAGCAAAGAAATAAAAGTGAAATGAACTGATGATGACAAAGACAATAGAAGGAGCCATCAATACAGTTATAGCAACAAATTTATAAAAGACACAAAGGAGATAAAAGAACACTACTGACAGAACAGAGCAGAGAATCTACTATCTAGTGTCAGGGATGGCAGACTGTTTCTCTAAATGCCATATGGTAAATATTTTAGGTTCTATGGGCCAAGAGGCAAAATAAAGGATATCATTTAAGTCTCTATTGCAACTACACAATTATATCATTGTAGCATGAAAGCAGCCATAGACAATATAGACATGAATAAACATGACCGCATTCAAGTAAAACTTCACCTATAGACACTGAAATTTTAATTTTATATAATTTTTATGTCACAAAATATTATTTCTTTGATATATTTTTAAAATTTAATTTAAAATATAAATATTAACGTGTAATTTAAAATATAGAAATTGCCGGGTGCAGTGGCTCATGCCTGTAATCCTAGCACTTTGGGAGGCCGAGGTGGGTGGATCACCTGAGGTCAGGAGTTCAAGACCAGCCTGGCCATCATGGAGAAAACCCATCTTTAAAAAAACAAAAATAAAAAATAAAATAAAATATAGAAACCATTCTTAGCTCTCAGGTTATACAAAAACAGATGTCTGGCAAGATTTGAGCCATGGAACACAGTTTGCCAATCTCTATGCTATGACATATTAATGTGAGAAATCGCTAAGAAGTTTCTGGACTTAAAAAAAAAATCAGATACCGTGGAAAGCAGGAAAAAAGGAGACTAAAATCAGGGAGATTTACTGAAAGTCTATACATGGAACAGTCATTCTCCTGACCCTACCTAAGCTCCGGCGAAGGAGTTGACTCGAGAAATAAAAAAAACCACTTCGATCCCTTTCTCTGCCATTAATTGGAGGGACCATGCACCTTTAGTTACTTGCTAAGTGTTTATCTTGCCATGTGATAAAAGGTTTGGTTTCTTTCTCTTTTTATTTTAACATGCTCCTTTTCATTGCCTGTGCTGATACCTGAGTAAGTGTCATCTTTGCCTGATTCCTCTTTGGGTTATTTTCAGCACTGCTGACATTAGGGAACCTCTGGAAAGACTTTCATCCCTCCCCTGCCCACTTAAGCTCTTCAGGGCTAGAGAGCAGCTCAAATTAGAGCTCCCCATGGCAGGAGCCTATCAGGCACCTTGGGGGATTGCTCTCCCCTGTAGCATTTCTCTTTGCTTAGCCTTAGGCTCTGGTTCTTCCCTCTCCTTTATGAAATCCTAGAGAACATTACTGAGATTTGGGAGATGCACATATTCATATACAAGTGACATTAAAATTATACTACCGTTTGATAATTTATAAACACTATTTGAACATTTTGGGAAATTCAAAAAGGGGTCAGAGAGAAATATACTTTTTCTTTTCTATAGCAGAGAAGGAGCAGAGTCCAAGAAAAAGGGAAATAGTGAAGCTATATGAGATCAGGAAAGCTACCATCCAGGAAAAGGGAAGGGGCTAGGGGAGGTTGATTTTTAGAATCACGGATATACCAGAACCTAAAAATTATTTAAACGCCTTATAAAGAATATGAAATAAATACAATGCTCCTAGAATTGATTAGTACAAGTGTTAGAAAACTACTAGAAAATCACGAATATCATAGATTTAAATATGTTAATGTCTTTTTTATTATGTTATTCATTTTCCTTTTTCTTATACAGCTACAAATACATTTCATTGTTGTGAGAGACTAGTGTACCTTCCCAACCAGCTAAGGTTGCAGTTACAGTTTAAAAATCCTAAAAACGCCAGGCACGGTGGCTCACGCCTGTAATCCCAGCACTTTGGGAGGCCAAGACGGGTGAATCACAAGGTCAAGAGATCGAGACCATCCTGGTCAACACGGTGAAACCCCGCCTCTACTAAAAATACAAAAATTAGCTGGGCATGGTGGTGCATGCCTGTAGTCTCAGCTACTCGGGAGGCTGAGGCAGGAGAATTGCTTGAACCCAGGAAGCGGAGGTTGCAGTGAGCCGAGATTGCGCCATTGCACTCCAGCCTGGGTAACAAGAGTGAAACTCCACCTCAAAAAAAAAAAAAAAAGAAAAAGAAAAAATCCTAAAAACAAAAATCCTATCATCATCTCAATAGATGCAGATAAGGCATTTGATAAAATTCAATATTACTTTATAATAAAAACCCTCAACATACTAGATATTGAGGGAACATGCCTTAAAGTAATAAAAGCCATATATGACAAACCCACAGACAACCTCCTATTGAACAAGAAAAAGTTGAAAGCATTCCCCCTAAAAACTGAAACAAGACAAGGATGCCAGCTTTCACCACTGCTATTCATCATAGTACTGGAAGTCCTAGCCAGAGCAATCAGGCAAGGGAAAGAAACAAAAGGCATCCCAACAGTGAAAGATAAAGTAAAATTAGATCTGTTTGCTGTTTATAAAATCTTATACCTAGAAAACCGTAAAGACTCCTCCAAAAGACTCCTAAATTTGATAAAGGAATTCAGAAAAGTTTCAGAATACAAAATCAACATAAAAAAAATCAGCAGCATTTCTATATAATAGAATTTATTATATTAAACTGAGAACCAAATCAAGAAGTCAATCTCATTTACAACAGCTACTATTAACAAATATATTTTTGGAATATATATATATATATATCTAAGGTGGTAAAAGATCTCTACAAGGAAAACTACAGAACACTGAAGAAAGAAATTATGGTTGACACAAATGGAAAAACATCCCATACTCACAGATGAGGAGAATCATAACCATACTGCCCAAAACATCTTCAGATTCAGTGCAATCATTATCAAAATTCCAACATCATTTTTCACAGAATTAGAAAAAACAATCTTAAAATTGGTTTTTAAATTCAATTCATGTTGAATCACAAAATAGCCCAAATAGCCAAAGCAAAAAAAATAAAAATAAAAAATAAAATAAAACAAACAAACAACAAAAGCAAAAAAAACAAAGATGAAGGCACCACATTATGAAACTTCAAATTATGCTATAAGACTATAGTAACTAAAATAGCATGTTACTGGTGTAAAAATAGACATGTATCAATGGAATGGAACAGAAATAAAACCACATACCTACAGTTGACTGACCTTTGACAAAGTCAGCAAAAACATACACTGAGAAAACGACATTGTATTCAATAAGTGGTGCTAGGAAAATTGGACTTCCATATGCAATAAAAAATAAAACTAGACCCTATCTCTCACCAAATACAAAAACTAACTTAGGATAGATCAAAGATTCAAATGTAAGATCTTAAACAACAAAAATACTAGAAGAAAACCCAGGAAAAACTCTTCTGGACATTAGCATAGGCAAAGAATTTATGACTAAGAACCCAAAAGCACATGCAACAAAACCAATAATAAATGAATGGGAATTAAACTAACAGCTTATGTACAGTAAAAGTAATGGTAATAATAATCAACAGAGTGAACAGACAATCTGCAGAATGGGAGAAAATATTCCCAAACTATGTATCCAAGGGACTAATATCGAGAATCTACAAGAAAATCAAACAATTCAACAAATAACCCCATTGAAAATCAGACAAAGGACATGAAGAGATATTTTTCAAAAGAAGACATATAAGTAGCCAACAAGAAATAATACCCAACATCACTAATCATCACAGAAATGCAAATTAAAACCACAATGAGATACCACTTTACACCAGTCAGAATGGCCATTATTAAAAAGTCAAAAAAAATAACAGCTCTTGGTGAGGAAGCAGAGAAAAGGGAATGCCTATATACTGTTGGTGGGAATGTAAGCTAGTACAATCTGATAGAGATTTAACTAATAATTATTAATCCAAATTGTATGACCTAATTTTGTTTTTATGACTTAAACGTTTTCTCTAAAATGGTACTATTTTGAATGTCTTATCTTTACAGAATATCTGATAAAAGAAATATTTTGCCACAGTTTTTCTGCACACATTTCCTTTTTTTTAACCCAATCATCATTTTGTAACCACTTGTTCTGAGTGAGGTGGGTTGCTTTAGTTAAATCTATGGACCTGGGTTACTTTAAGTTACTAAAATTACAACTTCACTATAGATTTTTCCACTAAACCAGATAATATTTATTTGACGTGCCTAGAATCATGAGCGGGATGGTTAGGCTAAAGTGTCACTGAGAATATTTCTTAATCTCACTCAGTTTGTTCTACTGTAGAGATGTTTGGTTATCAAGTATAGGAGTCAAAACATTCATAAAAGAGTGGCCTTCTTTATCAGACCCTTGTTTAATTTGGATTGGTACCTCTCTAATTGAACACTGAGGGTACAGTGGGAAAACAAAAGGAAGCTTTTCCCTAAACCCTTACTGCTGTCCCTTTCCTCTCTCTCAGAACCAGTTTTCCATTCCCTGGTGACTGCTAGAGACTTCTGCCCAGATATTCCACTAAAACCTCAACTCAATATGACTGAAACTAAACCTTCTTTCTCAACACACTCATTTTACTTCCTCAAATATCTATTGACTCACAAAAAAAAAATCCCATAAAATACTTTCTTCATCTTGTTACCCAATTCTGTTAACTTGGTAACCAATTTATAGAAAAAGCTGGACTCTTCTAAGCAAACAGAATTTCCTCTGTGTTAAATCAGATTTGTTGAGAAATTATTTCCACCCTCAGATGAGATCTTGGGCAGATCTCTTCATTTTACAATCTCTTGTTAACAAAAAGTCATCTGATCATTTAAGATAACAGAGCCTAGAACCATCTAATAATCACACAACTTGTTTAATCCAGTGAATGCTTACAGCTCTGCATGCTGATCTAATATGAAACTTCCTTTCTTCTTTGTCCTGACATAGGCTTGGAAGTAGACAGTGCATGCTGTTCAGTCTCAACCTACATCTCCCAGCTTTCTTTGTTTCTAGAGGAGCCATGCAACTAAGTTCTGGCCAATGGAATACAGGGAGAAGTGATATTAGTCGTTTTCCAGTCTGAACCACAAAATCTCCTCTAAAACCCTCCACAGTCTATCATTATTCATACACTGGCTTGAAGCTAAAAATTCTGAGTCCCTACAGGAAGGTGAAATCATGCAACAGAAGAGCCTGGGTCCCTAATTCACTTCAGGGAAGACTGCCCATTGAACACCCTCTAAACAAAGGGATTGAGAAATAAATCTCTATTTTATTATGCTGCTGATAGTTCAGGAGCTATCTGATTTAAAACTAACATTGCCATAAATATTTTTCCTATGCCATTCTGTTGCCAGGAATACCTATCCTATTGTATCTGACTGTCAAAATGCTTAAAAGTCTGGATCAAATGATACTTATTTCTCTGGTTTCACAGTCAAAATTATCCTTTCTTCTAACATTGAATAAACTATTCTTTTATCTTTTTATAGCACTGATCAGAATAGACTGTATGCTTCCAGAAAGCAAGGGATATATTTCATTCACCATTATATGTCCCATGGTATCCAGCAGAGTGACTGGAACACAGACACTGCACACATATTGAATTATACAGGCAGTCTGTGTTACGCATTATTTATCTCCCCTAAGTCATCTCAGCAAGAGAAGACCATCAGACTGGTCCTCCTGAGTCATAGTTTGTACATTGGAACCTGACTTTCTATTTCTTGAATGTGATCTCCACCATTTTTTCTCTGTCCTTTTCTCAAAAAGCATCCAGGCGGCCTTCTTACCTAAAACTCCTTTTAAAAGCTAAATTTTTTCTATATAGAAGTTCCTGCTTCTTACTGACATTTGACTCAGAAAAATTATTTTCTTAAAAAAAAAGATTCATTAGAGAAACTCAGTAGATTCCCCATACCTTCCACCAGGTCTGACAAGAATTAATCACAGTATTCATCCCTTAGCTATACTGTTGTCCAGGGCATCTCTTCATGTACTAACTTCTAGTACATATAGAGTCAAGTTTTATTCCCTAGTATTTCCACAGCCAGTTAACTTTGTTTCTCTTCATTACCCTAAGGAATAAGCTT
>NW_016107432.1:2052736-2055487 GCF_001604975.1 Cebus imitator
ACCATGCCCAGCTAATTTTTTGTATTTTTAGTAGAGACAGGGTTTCACCGTGTTGACCAGGATGGTCTCGATCTCTTGACCTCGTGATCCACCCACCTCGGCCTCCCAAAGTGCTGCGATTACAGGCTTGAGCCACCGCGCCCGGCCTATCTTATTCTTATCTCTTCTCAAGTCTAATTCTTCTTAAAATATGTGTTATATAAACTAAAAGTAGATCTACTATTCAATCCAGCAATCCCACTACTGGGTATCTACTCAAAGAAAGAGAAGTCATTCTATCAAAAAGATACTTACATGCATATGTTTACTGTAACACAATTCACAATTGCAAAGAAATTGAACCAACGTAAGTGTCCACCAACTGATGAGAGGATAAAGAAAATGTGGTATATATACACCACAGAATACCATTCAGCCATAAAAGATAATGAAATGTCTTTTGCAGCAACTTGGATGAAACTGGAGCCCATTATTGTTAATAAAATAACACAGGAATGGAAAACCAAATACTGTATGTTTTCATTATAAGTGGGGGCTAAGATGTGTGTACGCAAAGACATACAGAGTGGTACAGAGGACACTGGAGACACAGAAAGGAAAGGTAGCAGGGGAGTGAGGGATTAAAAAAAACTACATATTGGGTAAAATGTACACTATTCAGCTGATAAAAACACTAAAATTAGAGTTCATGCCTCTACAATTTATCCGAGTAACCAAAAACTGCTTGTATTCCCCAAGCTATTAAAATAAAAAATATATATTAAAAATAAATGAGTGTACAAAAATAAAATATTGTGTTATTTATCTGATGTTCACCACTTTAAGTATACAAAGTACGTTGTATTTATGATCTCATTTAATCCTAATTATAATCATAGAAGGAATTATTCCTTTGTGTTTTTTTGACATTTTCTTTTTTATTATTATTATTATAGTTCAAGTTCTGGGATACATGTGCAGAAGGTGCAGGTTTGTTACAGAGGCATACAGGTGCCATGGTGGTTTGCTGTACCCACCAACCCATCATCTACATTGGGTATTTCTCCTAATGCTATCCCTCACCTAGCCACCCAACCCCCAACAAGCCCTGGTGTGTGATGTTCCCCTCCCTGTGTCCATGTCTTCTCATTGTTTAACTCCCACTTATGAGTGAGAACATGTGGTGTTTGGTTTTCTGTTCTTGTGTTAGTTTGCTGAGAATAGTGGTTTCCAGCTTCATCCATGTCCCTGCAAAGGACATGAACTCATCCTTTTTATGGCTGCATAGTATTCCATGACACATAGGTTTCACATTTTCTTCATCTAGTCTGTTATTGATGGGCATTTAGGTTGGTTCCAAGTCTTTGCTATTGTGAATAGAGCTGCAATAAACATATGTGTGCATGTATCTTTATAATAGAAATAATTATGATCCTTTGGGTATACAGGAATTGATCTACTTACGGCCTATGCTACTTATGACCATTTGACTTTACGACCACAATCACTAGCCATGACTGCTCTGCGTCTGGCAGTGCAAACGTTGCCCAGATGGGTGTACGACAGTGTGGACCAGCTTCCGGCAGCACTACCATCTCTGCGTGCACCATTTCAACTGTTATCCCAGACTCAGTACAGCAATTTGTGCTTTGTGTCTTGGATATTTTTCATCAAACCCCTCCCAAGATGTCTACCAAGAGGAAATTGTCTTTGTCTACACCTCAGCCTGCCAAGAAGGAAAGAAAGGCCATTGATCTCGACACGAAAATGAAGGTAATTAAGCAGTATGAAGAAGGAAAGAAAGTGAATGTGATCGCACATGATACGAAGTTATCACACTCGACTGTGTCAACAATTTTGAAAGATAAAGAAAGAATTCGTGAAGCTGTGAAAGGTTCTGCACCCATGCAATCAACAGTTATAACAAAGCAACGATGCGGGCCCATCCACGAAATGGAGAAATTGCTATATATTTGGAAGGAAGATCAAATTCAAAAATGGCCAATAAAATGTTTTGTACATGTTTATATATTTTGATATGTTTTGCAATTGGGAAAATGTTTCCTATGGTATTTTCTACACCTGTATTTTGTATTTTTGTATGCACCTGCATTTTGTAATTTTGTATGTTTTGCAAATATTAAACCAGTTGTACTGGTAATGCAGTGTTTTACTTAAACCTGATGAATGTAAAAATAAGAAACAAAATGGTGTAGAGAAGATAAAAATGGCATAAAATGAACAAAGAAAATTATGATATATAACAATAATGAAAGAAAATTATGATAAAATATGACAAAGATTTTTATAACATCATTTCACAGTACTGTACATATAGCCTACTCAACTTATGACCAAATTGTGTTACGACCAGTCTGGCAGAACCAATCATGGTCGTAAGTCGAGCACTAGCTGTATACCCAGTAATGGGATTGCTGGATCAAATGGTATTTCTATTCCTAGATCCTTGAGGAATCACCACACTGTCTTCCACAATGGTTGAACCAATTTACACTTCCACTAACAGTGTAAAAGCATTCCTATTTCTCCAGATTCTCTCCAGCATCTGTTGTTTCCTGACTTTTTAATGATCACCATTCTAACTGGTGTGAGATGGTATCTCATTACGGTTTTGATTTGCATTTCTCTAATGAGCAGTGATGATGAGCATTTTTTTTATGTTTGGTGGCTGCATAAATGTCTTTTTTTGAGAAGTGTCTTTTCATATCCTTCACCCACTTTTTGATGGGTTTTTTTGTTTTTTTTTTTTTT
>NW_016107432.1:2055582-2089562 GCF_001604975.1 Cebus imitator
TTGTAAATGTGTTTAAGTTCTTTGCAGATTCTGGATATTAGCCTTTTGTCAGATAGGTAGATTGCAAAAATTTTCTCCCTTTCTATAGGTTGCCTGTTCACTCTGATGATAGTTTCTTTTGTGGTGCAGAAACTCTTTAGTTTGATTACATCCCATTTGCCAATTTTGGCTTTTGTTATCATTGCTTTTGGTGTTTTAGTCATGAAGTCTTTACCCATGCCCGTGTCCTGAATGATATTTTTGCCTACGTTTTCTTCTAGAGTTTTTATGGCTTTAGGTCTTACATTTAAGTCTTTAATCCATCAATCCATCAGAGTTAATTTTTGTATGAGGTGTAAGAAAGGGATCCATTTTCAGTTTTCTGCATATGGCTAGCCAATTTTCCCAATAGCATTTACTAAATAGGGAATCTTTCCCCATTGATTGTTTTTGTCAGGTTTGTCAAAGATCAGTTGGTTGTGAATGTGTGGCATTATTTCTAAGGCCCCTGTTTTGTTCCATTGGTCTGTATATCTGTTTTGGTACCAGTATCATGCTGTTTTGGTTACTGTAGCCTTATAGCATACTTTGAAGTCAGGTAGCATGATACTTCCGGCTTTGTTCTTCTTGCTCAGGATTATCTTGGCTATATGAGCTCTTTTTTGGTTTCATATGAAATTTAAAATAGTTTTTTCTAATTCTGTGAAGAAAGTCAATGGTAACTTGATGGAAATAGCACTGAATCCATAAATTACTTTGGGCACTATGGCCATTTTCGTGATATTGATTCTTCCTAACCATAAAAATGGAATGTTTTTTCCATTTGTTTGTGTCCTCTCATTTCCTTGAGCAGTGGTTTGTAGTTCTCCTTGAATAGGTCCTTCACATCCTTTGTAAGTTGTAATCCTAGCATTTTATTATTTTTGTGGCAATTGTGAATGGGAGTTCATTCATGATTTGGCTCTCTGTTTGTCTGTTATTGGTGTACAGGAATGCTTGTGATTTTTGCACATTGATTTTGTATCCTAAGACTTTGCTGAAGTTGCTTATCAGCTTAAGGAAATTTGGGTCTGAGACAATGGGGTTTTCTAAATATATAATCATGTTATCTGAAAACAGAGACAATTTGACTTACCATATGAGAAATTATTCTTATCCCCAACCTATAAATTTTTTAAATTGATGCTCAGAAATGTTAAGAAGCTTAATCTAGGTTACACAGCTACCAAGTAACAGAATAAGATTAAAATAAATAAATAACTTCTCTGCTCAGCTCATTTTTCAACTGTTCATCTTTATTGCTCTGCTTTTCCAGGGAAAATTTCTGTGTCCCACAGCTTAAGTCCAGTAGACTATAAGTGAGAACATGCGGTGTTTGATTTTCTGCTCTTGTGTCAGTTTGCTGAGAATGATGGTTTCCAGGTTCATCCATGTCCCTACAATGGACACGAACTCATCATTTTTGATGGCTGCATAATATTCCCTGGTGTATATGTACCACATTTTCCCTGTCCAGTCTATCATCAATGGGCATTTGGGTTGGTTCCAGGTCTTTGCTATTGTAAACAGTACTGCAATGAACATTTGTGTGCATGTGTCCTTATAGTAGAACGATTTATAATCCTTTGGATATATACCAAGTAATGGGATTGCTGGGTCAAATGGAATTTCTATTTCTAGGTCCTTAAGGAATTGCCACACTGTCTTCCACAATGGTTGAACTAATTTACACTCCCACCAACAGTGTAAAAATATTCCTATTTCTCCAGACCCTCTCCAGCATCTGTTGTCTCCAGATTTTTTAATGATTGCCATTCTAACTGGCGTGAGATGGTGATTTGCATTTCTCTAATGACCAGTGATGAGTATTTTTTCACATGTTTGCTGGCCTCATGTATGTCTTCTTTTGTAAAGTGTCTGTTCATATCCTTCTCCCACTTTTGAATCAGCTTGTTTGTTTTTTTCTTGTAGATCTGTTTTACAATGAGAACACATGGACACAGGGAGAGGAGCACTACACACTGGGGTCTGTTGGGGGGAAATGGGGGAGGGACTGGGGGGTGGGGAGGTGGAGAGAGATAGCATGGGGAGAAATGCCAGATATAGGTGAAGGGGAGGAAGGCAGCAAATCACACTGCCATGTGTGACCTATGCAACAATCTTGCATGTTCTTCACATGTACCCCAAAACCTAAAATGCAATTTTAAAAAAAAAGTCCAGTAGACAACTTTACTGAGAGAACTGTTTCAACCAAGTGATCTGAAGTAAAATAGCCAAAAACAGTGTCCTGGAGAACTAGGAACATGGCCAAAAAAATCTCTCCAAACATAACATTTCAAGAGTCAAAAGAGAACAAAAATGGGAAGATAGGCATGAAAGTTAATAGGACAGAAGAAAGTGCAAAAGGAGATCACAGAGGCCAATGATGCCTTAGAACTCACCATCTATGCAGCACCTGGAGGACAGCAACTAGACTTGAGAGGTTTGGTTTTTGGTTTGGGAAGATAAAGCTTTTAAACTCCTGTATAGACCTAGACACGAATTTCCAAGGTTTTCTTAGAATTCTGATATCCTTTAGACTTTAAGGAAAACAACATTGATTTGTAGAGAAAAAGACGTTAAATATTAGTCATATTACCTTATGTGTCTATTTTTGAGATTGAATTTGAAAAAACACTTATATAAAATCTACAGTTCTCCAGCTTATTTAATGGAATAAGATTTGGGGCAGAATTTTATAATTGGGATATCCAACATATTACTCTTACCTGCCTTTGAAGATCTGTGTAGAACAAGTTTAATATAGACCCTGAATATCTTTTCAGCTTCTACTTTTATCACTAGCATTTTAACTTTCATTATGTTTCACATTCAAATTCCACATCTTTGCTGGATAGACTCTGGGTTTGACCACCTCAAGGACCACTGTTCAGCTGATCCATGCACTAGCCTTGGATCAGACCTGTTCTGTGTTTTCTTCCTGCATCCTATGGCAAGATGTTCATGCTATGTTGTGTAGATCACGGCCACTTGTTCATTTTTGAAGATGATTTTCGATGAAGAGTTGTTCTACTAGGCAAAAATTTTTATATCAAAGAGTTCCCTTAAAGGTCTCTATATTCCAGTATATTTTGTAAGTATAAACCACTCCTTTTGAGGAAAGGGAAATGCCTTATTTAAACTGGAAAATGATTAAGCTTTATGATTTTAAAATTCATTCATAATAACATGCTGAGGGTAAGGCCAATGTGAATTTATAAACAAACATTTTTAGGTTGCCATGGAGTTGTTTGGATATTATTTTAAAAGTCTAGTTTTTCATATGTGTTTTTCATAGCTACCCAACTGAAAAATCCTTGAAGGAAAGAACCACAGTTTATTACTTTTTATCTCTGACAACATCTAAGATGCTGTGCTCATCAAGCATGTTTAAGTTGCTGAGTGACTGAGCCTCAGGATCTCTGAGAGTTATTGAATAGTTGACTTTAACTGCTTCATTAGCTGCCTGTATCCACAGAAAATTGACATCAGCTGTTTGGAATAATGCACACAAAAGCCTTCTGTTCTGTAATGTCAGTAAAAGACATTGACATTAGAGCAATGGGGTCCCAAATGTGAACCATAAAAGAAATTATTTCCATTCTATGTGAGAAGACATGAATGTTCCTTATTTCTTTGTAATCTACTAAAATTTTTGATAATAGGCCAATAGCATGTAACTGAAATTTTCTAGGCCCAGAACAAATTTTGTTTAAATTAAAGTGACCCAATCCTGTTTCTTAAGCTTCCAAAGAAAAGGGAACAGTCAAGCAGGGAAGGGATTTTCTTTTCATGTCAGGGGCTTCCTACTTTAAATGAATCTTGCTTGTGTTTGCAATTTTGTTTTTCAAAAACATGCCAGCCCAGCAGAAAATTATTTCAGACATTTAGCCAATCCACCAATCTAGAAGACTGTTAATAGTAAAATAAACTTGGTTTATGGCAGTGGCTCTCTTGGGCCTTACCAAAAGTACATATGCCTAGTACTCAAGCTTTATATACCACTAAGAGTAATCTGAATTTATATATATATATATATATTTATATAATATATAATATTATATAATATATAATATAATTATATCTATAATTTATATATATATATAAATTATATATATAATATATATAAATTATATATATAATATATACAATTATATCTATAATATATATAATTATATATATATAATTATGCTTTAGGTTCTGGGGTACATGTGCAGATCATGCAGCGTTGTTGCATATATACATGCATGACAATGTGGTTTCCTGCCTCCATCCCCCCGTCACCTATATCTCGAATTTCTCCCCATGTTATCCCTCCCCAACAACCCTACCCCCTGCTGTTCCCTCCCTAGTCCCCCCCAAATAGATGCCGATGTGTGATGCTCCACTCCCTGTGTTCTCATTGTTCAACATCCACCTATGAATAAGAATATGTGGTGTTTGATTTTCTGTTCTGTGTCGGTTTGCTGAAAATGATGGTTTCCAGATTCATTCATGTCCCTATGAAGGACATAAACTCATCATTTTATTTGGCTGCATAGTATTCCGTGGTGTATATGTGCCACATTTTCCTTGTCTAGTCTGTCATCAATGGGCATTTCAGTTGGTTCCAGGTCTTTGCTATTGTAAACAGTGTCACAATGAACATATGTGTGCATGTGTCTTTATAATAGAACAATTTGTAATCCTTTGGATATATACCTAGAAATGGAATTGCTGGGTCAAATGGATTTTCTATTTCTAGGTCCTTGAGGAATCACCACACTGTCTTCCACAATGGTTGAACTAATTTATACTCCCACCAACAGTGTAAAAGTGTTCCTATTTCTCCACATCCTCTCCAGCATCTGTTGTCTCCAGAGTTTTTAATGATTGCCATTCTAACTGGTGTGAGATGGTATCTCAGTGTAGTTTTTATTTTCATTTCTCTACTGACCAGTGATCACGAGCATTTTTTCATAGTGTTTTGATCACTGTAGGCTTGTAGTATAGTTTGAAGTCAGGTATCAATATGCCTCCAGCTTTGTTCCTTTTGCTTAGGATTGTCTTGGCTATGCTCTCTTTTGGTTCCATATGAACTTTAAGGTGGTTTTATTCCAGTTCTGTGAAGAGGGGCATAGGTAGCTTGATGGGGATAGCATTGAATCTATAAATTACTTTGGGCAGTATGGCCAATGTCACGATATTGATTCTTCCTAACCATGAGCATGGAATGCTTGTCCATCTGTATCCTCTCTTATTTCCTTGAGCAGCGGTTCGTAGTTCTCAATGAAGAGGTCCTTTACATCCTTTGTTAGTTGTATTCCTAGGTATTTTATTCTCTTTGTAGCAATTGTGAATGGGAGTTCACTCTTGATTTGACTCTCTTTAATTCTGTTACTGCTGCATAGAAATGCTTGTGATTTCTGCACATTGATTTTGTATCCTGAGACTGCCAAAGTTGCTTATCAGCTTAGGGAGATTTTGAGCTGAGACGATGGGGTCTTCTAAATATACCACCATGTCATCTGCAAACAGAGAACTTCTTTCCTAATTGAATGCACTTTATTTCTTTTTCTTGTCTTATTGCTCTGGCTAGAACTTCCAATACTATATTGAATAGGAGTGGTGAGACAGAGCATTCTTGTCTAGTGCCAGGTTTCAAAGGGAATGCTTCCAGTTTTTGCCCATTCAGTATGATATTGGCTGTGAGTTTGTTGTAAATAGCTTTTATTATTTTGAGATACGTTCCATAGATAACTAGTTTATTGAGAGTTTTCAGCATAAAGCCCTGTTGAATTTTGTCAAAGGCCTTTTCTGTATCTATTGAGATAATCATGTGGGTTTTGTCTTTGGTTCTGTTTATGTGGTGGATTACATTTATAGACTTGTATATGTTGAATGAGCCTTGCATCCCCGGATGAAGCCTATTTGATTGTGTTGGATAAGCTTTTTGATGTCCTGTTGCAATCAATTCGCCAGTATCTTATTGAAGATTTTTGTATCTGTGTTCATCATGGATATTGGCCTGAAGTTTTCTTTTCTTGTTTAGTCTCTGCCAGGTTTTGGTATCAGGATAATGTTGGTCTCATAAAATGATTTGGGAAGGATTCCCTCTTTCTGTATTGTTTGGAATAGTTTCAGAAGGAGTGGTACCAGCTCCTCTTTGTATGTCTGGTAGAATTTGGCTGTGAACTCATTTGGAACTGGGCTTTTTTTGATTGGTAGGCTATTAATTGCTGCCTCAACTTCAGCCCTTGTTATTGGTATATTCAGGGTTTCTACTTTTTCCTGGTTTAGGCTTGGGAGGGTGCAAGTGTCCAGGAATGTATCCATTTCCTCCAAGTTTACTGGTTTATGGGCATATAGTTAGTTGTAGTAAATCTGATGGTAGTTTGTATTTCTGTGGAATTGGTGGTTCTATCCTTTTCATCATTTTTTATTTCATCTATTTGATTCTTCTCTCTTTTCTTTTGGCTGGCGGTCTATTTTGTTGGTCTTTTCAAAAAAACAGCTAGAGGATTTATTGATTTTTTGAAGGGTTTTTTTGTCTCTATCTCCTTCAGTTCTGCTCTGATCTTAGTTACTTCTTGTCTTCTGCTAGCTTTTGCGATTTTTTAATCTTGCTCCTCTAGCTCTTTCAATTTTGATGATAGGGTGTCGATTTTAGGTATTTCTTTTCTTTTAATGTGGGCATTTATTGCTATAAATTTCCCTCTAGACACTGCTTTAAATGTGTCCCAGAGAGTCCGGTACATTGTGTCTTCATTCTCGTAGGTTTCAAAGAACATCTTTATTTCTGCATTAATTTCATTGTTTATGTGGCCAACATTCAAGAGCCAGTTGTCCAGTTTCCATGAAGTTGTGCAGTTCTGAGTTAGTTTCTTAATCCTGAGTTCTAATTTGATTGTACTGTGGTCTGAGAGACTGTTATGATTTTCGTTCTTTTGCATTAGCTGAGGAATGATTTACTTCCAATTATGTGATCAATTTTATAGTGGGTGTGATATGGTTTTGAGAAGAATGTATATTCTGTGGATTTGGGGTGAAAAATTCTGTAGGTGTTATTAGGTCTGCTTGGTCCACATCTGAGTTCACATCATGAATATCCTCGTTAATTTTCTGTCTCATTGATCTGTCTAATATTGACAGTGGAGTGTTAAAGTCTCCCACTATTATTGTGTGGGAGTCTAATTCTCTTTGTAAGTCGTTAAGAAGCTTTATGTATCTGGGTGCTCCTGTATTGGGTGTGTATATATTTAGGATCATTAGCTCTTCTTGTTGCATTGATCCTTTTACTATTGTGTAATGCCCTTCTTTATCTCTTTTGATCTTTGTTGGTTTAAAATCTATATTATCAGAGACTAGGATTGCAACTCATGTTTTGTTGTTGTTGTTGTTTTCTGTCCATTTGCTTGATAAGTCTTCCTCCATCTCTTTATTTTGAGCTTATTTGTGTCCTTGCATGTGAGATGGGTTTCCTCAATACAGCACATTGATGGGTTTTGACTTTTTATCCAATTTGCCCAGTCTGTGTCTTTTGATTGGGGCATTTAGCCCATTTAGATTGAAGGTTAATATTGTTATTTGTGAATTTGATCCTTCCATTTTGAGGCCAGCTGGTTCTTTTGCCCATTAGTTGATGCAGTTTCTTCATTGTGTCAATGCTCTTTATCATTTGGTACGTTTTTGGAGTGGCTGGTACTGGTTGTTCCTTTCTATGTTTACATAGAAAGCTTCTTTCAGGAGCTCTTGTAATGCAGGCCTGGTGGTGATGAAATCTCTCAGCAATTCCTTGTTCGTAAAGGATTTTATTTCTCTTTCGCTTATGAAGCTGTTTGGCTGGATATGAAATTCTAGGTTGAAAGTTCTTTTCTTTAAGGATGTTGAATATTGGCTCCCACTCTCTTCTAGCTTGTAGGGTTGATGCCGAGATATCCGCTGTGAGTCTGATGGGCTTCTCTTTGTGGGTAACCAGACCTTTCTCTCTGGCTTCCCTTAGCATTTTTTTCCTTCATTTCAACCCTGGTGAATCTGACGATTATGTGCCTTGGGGTTGCTCTTCTTGAGGAATATCTTTGTGGTGTTCTCTGTATTTTCTGGACTTGAATGTTGCCCTGCCTTGCTAGGTTAGGGAAGTTCTCCTGGATAGTATCCTGAAGAATGTTTTCCAGCTTGGAGTCATTCCCTCCATCACATTCAGGTACACCTATCAAACGTAGATTAGGTCTTTTCACATAAAGGGTTTGTTCATTTCTTTTCACTCTTTTTTTCTAATCTTGCCTTTTCATTTTATTTCATTGAGTTGATCTGATATCTTTTTCTGCTTGGCTGATTCAGCTATTGAATCTTAAGCATGCTTAGCAAGATTCTCATGTTCTTTTTTTTTTTTTAGCTCCATCAGGTCATTTATATTCTTCTGTAAGCTGTTTTTTCTTGTTAGCATTTCATCAAACCTCTTTTCAAGTCTTTGCATTGGGTGAGAATATGTTCTTTTAGCTCAGAGAAGTTTGTTATTACCCACCTTCTGAAGCCTGTTTCTGTCAATTCATCAGACTCATTCTCCATCCAGCTTTGTTCCCTTGCTGGTAAGGAGCTGTGATCCCTTGGAAGAGGAGAGGCATTCTGGTTTTGGGTGTTTTCATCCTTTTTCCACTGGTTTCTTCCCATCTTCATGCATTTATCTACCTGTGGTCTTTGTAGTTGGTGACTTTCTGATGGGGTCTCTGAGTGTACATCCTTTTTGTTGATGTTGAAGTTATTTCTTTGTTTTTTAATTTTCCTTCTATCAGGCCTCTCTGCTGTAGGACTGCTGGAGGTCCACTCCAGAACCTGCTTGCCTGCAGATCTTCTGCAGTGGCTGCAGAACAGTAAAGGTTTCTTCTAGCTTCTTCTTCTGTTATCTTTGTCCCAGAAGAGTACTCGCCAGATGTCAGCCTGAGCTCTCCTTTATGAGGTGTCTCTTTGGATATACGAGGGTTGGGGAGCTGCTTGAGGAGACAGTTTGTCCCTTATAAGAGCTCAAGTGCTGAGCTCTGAGCTCTGTTGCTCCATTCAGGGCTGTTGGGCAGGTACATTTAAGTCTGCTGCAGCAGAACTCATAACTGCCTTTTTTCCCAGGTGCTCTGTCCTGGGAAGGTAGGGCTTTATTTATAGGTTCCTGATGTGCTGCTGCCTTTCAGAGATTCCCTGCCCAACAAGGTGGTAGTCTAGTCACTGACTGCCAGAAGAGGCATTGCTGAGCTGCCATGGACTCTGCCCAGCTGCCGTGTGAACTTCCTTGCAGTTTTGTTTACATAATTATAGTTAGAACTGCCTCAGTAATGGCAGCCTGTCTCAGTAATGGGACTGCCTCTCTAAGGGTGGACTGCCTCAGTAAAGACGGATTGCCTAGGTAATGGCGGATTACCTCAGTAATGGCAGACTGCTTTGCTAATGGTGGACTGCCTCGGTAATGGTGGACTGCATCATTCATGGTGGACTGCCTCAATAATGGCTGACACACTTCCCCCCACCTAGCTGGACCATTTAGGGTCTAGGTGTGTTTGCTGTGTAACTCTCAATCCAGAGCATTTCAGATTGCCTGTCTTTGTGGGGGCAGGACCTGCTGAGCCAGATCACCTGGCTCCCTGTTTCAGCCCAATTTTTTTTCAGTTGAATGGGCTGCTCTGTCTCCCAGGCATTCCAGGCACCAGTTGAAACAACCGCTGATTTGTGTGAGTTTTTGTGCAGAGACCCATGGCGCCAGCTGAAACAGCCATGCTGGTCACTCATGGCTCTTTTCAGCCCAGGAATCCCCTGGTCTGTGGGCAGTAAAAACTCCTTTGGAAATGTGGTGATCACTCACACTCTGCATTGTTCTCACTGGGAACTGCACTCCAGAGCTGTTCCTATTTGGTCATCTTGGATCCTCCTGAAATTCTTTTATATATAACATTTTAATTGCAAAGTCACATAAATTTTTAAAAATACTCCATTTGTTTTAGGTAAAGATCTTTGCTTGGAGACACCCTCCCCCCCCTTTTTTTTTTTAGATGGAGTCTCTATCTGTCACAGGGTTTGAGCGCAGTGGCAAGATCTTGGCTCACTGCAACCTCCACCTCCCAGGTTCTAGCTATTCTCCTGCCTCAGCCTCCCAAGTAGCTGGGACTACAGGCACGTGCCATGCCCAGCTAATTTTTGTATTTTTAGTAGAGACAGCATTTCACCATGTTGGCCAGAATGGTCTCAATTTCTTGACCTCGTGATCCACCTGTCTTGTTCTCCAAAAGCGCTGGAATTACAGGCATGAGCCACCTCGCCAGAGTGACTCTCTCCCTCTTAAAGAGCTGTAGAGATTTTTCCATCCAATTGAAATACTGAGTTTTCCCTCTTATTGAAGAGACTAATAGGTTTCTTCGCTGTTAGCAGAAAAAAAAAAATCTGACGTTTTTAATCTCAGTATATCGGGGTTATCTCAATATCACAATCAGCAAATAACATGAGTTTTTGTTTTTCAATGTGGAATCAATTCTCCCATATGAAAGTTGGATATAAAATTAGATTCTTCTTTTAATCTGTCACATTGGGAAGGATCTTCTTGCCAAAAATCTTCAGCTCGGAAGTCATGACCTCTCCTCACTACTTTTTATAACTCTACTCACAAACAAGTAATACAAAAGGAAGAAAAATTAAACATAATATATAAAAGTACAAACTACAATCCTATGCAGAAAGCTACCTGTAGAATCATTGTTAACTCTTCCTCAATTGTAGTATACCATGCATCAAATGTATAATACTACAAACTAGATCATAAGTTCCTCCAAGCCAGGGTTTTATCCATATTTTATCATTTCACTGCTTCACAGTACCCTTTTCTCTGGCAATTAGAGCAGAGCCTCATATACTGTAGATACTGCTTAACAAATACCCTTGAAATGCCATTACAAGGAAACAAACTAAGTTACTAGTACAGTTATTTGTTTTGATACAGGAAGAGAAAGAGAAGGTTATCCCAGCATTCCCTCAAACCATGTGCCTACATATTCTACATAAAATAAAATAAAATAAAATAAAATAAATGGTAGTCAATTTGATTTTGGGTACTTCATACACTAGATTACACTCTTGGAAATTCGCAATATGTATAAGCATATTGTAGGCTTCAAGGAACATTTTAGTTAAAAAAACACACACACTTGTTAAAGTTGATTTAGGACATTATTTTCCATGTGTATTTGACAACACAGCCCTTTGAAGAGGATAACTACTAACATTTAGAGGAAAATCAGTGCCCTGTGGAGTAAAATCTGAGAAATCTTTAGTTGTCCAGTTTTTTTTTTTTTTTTTTCAGTTTGTCCAGCTTTTTGTTCTTCTCCAAGGGAAAGACTACCCATTCCTTTTAGGAGGAGAGAAGAAAGAGGAAAGTATCATTCCCTTAGGATAGTAGTTACTGACAGATGTGGGAAAATTAGGAACAGTTAGGAATCAGTTTTCTTCTCCTACAATTAACTGAAAAATCAAAACACAAAATATATTCTAAAATACTAAATTATTCATGCTAAGAGAAGTACAATAGTAAAAGCTAAAGAAGTGGGAGATATGAGAAAGAATCTTCTCTGCCATGCATATGAAGAAGTAAACTTCAGAAAACTGCCTGTGGGTTTGTAAAAAAAAAAAAAAGAAGAAGAAGAAGAAGAACAGCATTTGTATCTAATTCAAATTCTCTGAACATCCTGCACACTTCAGAGCAAAACAGACTGAACACAAGGTTTTTGTGACCTAACGTTGGAGATTTAGTACTAACTCTACTTCATCAACTGAAGAAATACAGTTCAACCAAGATATTCAGTTTCTTTTCAAATGATATTGATGTATGGTAACAATATCTCAGTCCTTGACAAAAAAACAGCCAGCCTGCACGACAGACAGAAAAAAACTCCAAAGCATTACAATTGGAATGACAGATTAGAAAAATTTAGTCACCAAATCTTCAACTGCTACATGAGACTTGTCAGCATGTTACACAGGGGTTTAATTTAGTTGCTTTCTGACATATGGGCAACAATAGAGTCTCAGTGGTTCCCTGCTACTGGCATGGTTGAGGAGGAGGGAGAAATAATTAGACATCTGACAGGCAAGTGACTGCTCTCACAGCTCAGCCAAGGCTTTTGCAGAAGACACTAGATATTTTTAAACCACATTTCCATGACAGCTAAAGAAATGGTACATTTTCTTCCAGGTAAATAGATACTGGTTTCTTTCAGAGTCTGATGATGAAGAAGTAAAAAAAAAGTAATAAATCCTCTAATCCTAATTCTTTCATATAGTTTCCCATGAAAAATTATATATGCTGCATATAATTCATGAAGTGAGATACGTGGCATTATTTTTACTCTCCCCTTCTTGAGAATGCATGCATCTAAACAACTTGTTTTTCATTGTCGGAATCTTCATTTTTTACGTTAAATGAGGAGGAATCTGAGGATTCTGTATAAAGCCAGCAAAACAAATCATAGACATACAGGGGTAAGAGCTAGGACAACAAATGCTTTCCTCAATCAATCTGTAAAGTGCTCAAGGCCAGTGAATCTGTCTTGATTTCCACCCACAACAGTGTCACAACCATCAGCTACCAGCACAGCACTGGGTATCCAGCAGCATTTCACAAATATTGGTCAATGTATTGATATTTATTCATTATCCAGGCTCTGCATGCATGAATTCTTGGAAAGTGCAGTAAAATCATGCAAGATAAAAGTGTAATGCTTTTTCTTTTTGCTTGCCCATCTTATCACACACAACAAGACCTGACAGAAGGTCAGCCCACAGGGAGGTTTAATTTATCTGAGATCAAGCACTTTTTTGAAAGTAAACAGGATTTTCTCCAAAGAAACCCACATATAAATTTCAACCAAGTTTTATTTCTTATGCTTTCTTTTATAACCGAGAGTATATATTTTTATTATCTAAACAAGAATATTCCTTGTCTAATGCTCATCTCTTGTTCTTATCCAGTGTTGTAGACAATATTTGTGACTCCCCAAAATTCATATATTGTAGTCCTAACCCCCCAGTGTGATGGAATTGGAACATGGGGCCTTTTGGAGTTAATCAGGTTTAGATTAGCTCATGAAGATGATGCCCCCATGATGAAACTGGTGCCCTAATAAGATGTTGCTCCTCTTTCTTTCTATCATGTGAGAACACAGAAAGAAGTCCCCTTCTCCAAGTCAGGAAAAAGGCCCTCACAAGAACTCAATCATGCTGGCACCCTGCTTTTGGACTTCCAGCCTTCAGAACTGTGAAAAAATAAATGTCTGTTGTTTAAACCATTCAGTCCATGGTATTTTGTTGTAGAAACCCAAGAAGACTGACATCCAGTAAAACAATGATTAAGAGACATGATTAAGGATAGAGCTAGCGGTCATAAGGGAAAGGACAACAGTGATACGTATACTCATAATACCAGGATATGTTTTTTCCAGACTCTTTTAAAAGATGAGTAGTTATGGGAGGGAGAGTCAGAAAAAGTTAGTCTGCCTTTGTCAGAGGTCACTTTGTTACAGGGTTAGGTATTACTGCTGTGAAAGTTAAAAGTTCTGTGACAGAACACAAAACTTAGTGAGGTTTTAGGTGAACAAACAGGTCTCCAACACCAACCCTATGAGACAGATACACAACAACAACATTTGAAAACGCAGATCTTTGGTGCAATTTCCAGACTCAATGGAACATAGTTCTATGGATTCAAAAGTCCAATCAGGCTGGAGGCAGCAGCTCACGTCCAGCACTTTCGGAGGCCAAGGCAGGAAGATCACAAGGCCAGGAGTTCGAGACCAGCCTGACCAACATGATGAAACCGCATCTCTACTAAAAATACAAAACTTAACTGGGCATGGTGACACATGCTTATAATCCCAGCTACTAGGGAGGTTGAGTGAGGAGAATCGCTTGAACCCAGGAGGTGGAGGCTGCAGTGAGCTAAGATCGCACCACTGCACTCTAGCCTTGGGGACAGAACGAGACTCCATTAAAAAAAAAAGTCCAATTAATTCTCTGGCTTCTACTTTCATAAAGAGGAATGAGAAGTCATTATTATTTAATATGACCTAAAGCATTTTACTTGTCTCTATAAATTTGCTCCGGAGAATGGCATTTTATTAGTCAGGTTCTTCAGAAAAACTGAACCAATGAGATAGGCATAGGTACACACACTCACACATACATGATAGATAAATAGACAGATAGATACAGAGATACACAGAGAGAGAGAGAAATTTATTTCAGTGAATTGATTCATCTGACATCGAGTCTGGCAAGTCCAAAACATGTAGGGCAGGTTAGGAATTTAGGTAAGAGTTGATGTTGCAGTCTTGAGTTTAAAATCTGCAGGATATAAGGTTAGAAACTCAGGCAGCAATTCTGAATTGCATGCCTGAGAAAGAATTTCTTCTTTGGGAAAACTCAGTCTTTGCTCTTAAGACCTTCAACTGATTAGATGAGACTTATCCATATTGCAGGAGAATAATCTCTGCTTTACTCAAAGTCTACTGGTTGAAATGTTAACCATGTCTAAAACATACCTCCACAGTAATGTATTAACTAGTGTTTAACTAAGCAACTGGGCACCATAGCCCAGTCAAGTTGACACCTAAAATTAACCATCAAAACATAAAATGTGAAGTAAAAAGGAAAACAAGCTTCCAAATTCTTCAAATTTTTCATCTGTCCTCACTAGCAAATATTCTTAGGTATATATTTTATTCATTATCTGATTAAACAGCTACCTATATGCAACATGGTCTATTATGTCCAAATGGGTACCTTGCATTTTTACTAATGTCAACATTGCAAGTGCAAGATCAGTTACTGGAATGCAAGAAATAAACATGGTCAGTCCTGAACCATGAGACATTGAAAGATAGTCAACTAACTCAAAGCTTTAAAAAAAAAAAAAAAAAAAAAAAAAAAAAAAAAAATTAAAAAAAAAAAAAAAAAAAAAAAAAAAAAAACTTCTGCTTATGAAGGCTTCTCTGTTCAGCATTTTAGCCTCATGGGCTAGCCTTATGCCCTGGCACATGGTTGGTGTCCCAAAATGTTTGTTAAATGAATACATGAATGAATTAGGGAGGTAAAAGAGCTTAATGTCATTGAAGGTGCTTACTACTTTTAGACAACATAGCCAATACAGGACTACTCTGCTTTTTTGTTAACTTGTTTTTGCACCTTATTACAAAATAGACATTAATAATTACTTCTACCAATTCTCCAAGTTATGAGTTTACTGTAACTACTCTTAGTTCTCAAGTCAGTAAGATATCTTGAGTATTTTGGACCTATAAACTTTCATTCCATGTCATAGCATTTAGAATTCAGTAAGCATTTTTGTTAGCTGTGTGACCTTGGCCAATAACAATAACAGTTAACATTTATTGGTCATTTACAAAATGCCTGGTCCTGCTCTTATTGTCTATATTTGCCCATTATGTTCTCATGGTATGAGTTTTATTATTAACTGCCTTTTTACAGAGAGGAACTACAGTACAAATAACTTAAGAAACTCAATCTGAAGTCAAATTAGTCAGTGGCTGGTTTGGAATTTGACCTCAAACAGTTCCACACATCTCTACACTGCAAGTTACTTAACTACTCAGAGCCCCACTGTGCTGACCTACAAAAAGAAGACAATAGTTCTTCCCCTGCAGAATTATCTTAGGATTGGAGCCAATTTATATAATGCTCATAGCACTGTCCCTGGCTGACAACTTATAGACCCTGGGTAAATGACAGTAGTCAATAAGACATGTATCATCTCTACAGCTTGAGTCATAAAGTTAACAATAAAACACATACTAATACATGTGAATTCAGGAATGCAGAGTAATCACTTTAAATTTGTTGTCATGCCACTCACTGTTAACAAAAAATTTTAAGCTAAAATTTTAGAATGTGGTAGATTAAAGATGACCACAAATTTTTTGCTGCTCCTCTTACTCCTCTCATTGAAGGCTAGATTCTAATTTCCTTCTTCATGAATCTGGGCTAGCCTTAGTGAGTGGCTTGGCCAATAGAACTGACAGTTTGCAAATTCTAAGTCTAGGTCATGGGAGCATTTCAGCATCCTCTTGGGCCACTTTGAATAATTGTCCTAGGAGCACTGAGCTTCATGTAGAGAGTCTCTTACCTTGAGTAGCTAAGGTCAGTCTTCTAGTTATGTTCATTAAAGTGACAGACAGGCTGATCTGAAGAACCCAAGATGACTTTACTTACCTGTCTGCCAGCTGAATACCAGCAAGTGACTCCCATCAATGCCACAGGAAACAGCTGCATCGCCCAAATTTCCAAATTCCCGATCAGGAAAATAGTGAGCTGTAATAAAACAGTTCTTTTAAGCCTTTCGTTCTGTGGGCAATTTGTTAAATAGTTTGTTAACTGGACCAAAATAATTCCAAAAATTACCAAATGAGAAATTGCACAGTACTATGCCTTGAGAGAGAATACTCCTGGATTCAGCTGCCAATCAATAAAATCTACATGAATGATGTTGAGAAGACAGCTTTTAGGAGAGGAATATTTTTATTGGAAAAACATTTAACAGGATTAGTAGGAGTAGAATATGTGATGCCAGTAAATTCAAGGTAAGGCTTACAAGTCACCAAGACCATCTGAAGATAAAATAAGAGAGCAGAAACTATATGTTTTCATTCTTGCTGTCACAAAATTGAAACAAATCTAGAACAAAATTTGATCAGATGGAGGGTCACACTAAAATGTATGTGTCATGTCGATTCCTTTACAAACAGGACTATCTTAGGTTAATGACACTGCAATGAGAGAGTCACATGCAAATTAAGTTTATAGTAATTAAAGACAGAGATGCATGTGTCTTGCCAATGCCACTTTGCAGAGGGTCTGGAGAGGAGTGAGGGAGCCATTTCTGCAGCAGACAGATGATGAGTTCCTGAGTATAAAAATTTAAGTTATACATAAGAGAGTTTAAATAGGGCCCACATGTTCTAGAACTTTTTTTGTGGCAGACCTGTGATGTCTCTCTCTGACTTGGAAGGAATCAGTAAAGGAAACAGGCCAAGTGAATTTTCATGCACAGAGGATAGGCTACCTGGCCTGCCAGCAGCTGCTTCTGTAGAGAAAGAAATTGGGCAGAGTAAGGTATGCAAATTCATACCCAAGTAACCTAAAGAAGTTTGCAGTTCCTTTACTTAATCATAACACTCTTCTTTCTGGGGGGTAAATAGGTATCTTCATTTATGCGATTATGAATAGAGCTTCTAGGCAACTTACTTAAAGTAATGTAGTATCTCAGACAAGTTTGGAACACGAAATGGAGTTCCTTCCAATTTGTAGGAATGTATTAATCTCTCTTTCTCCCTCCCTCCATCCTTCCCCCTTTCCTCTCTCTATTTTTCTTTCTTTCTTTTTTTGCCCCCCCCCCAAAGTTAAGAGATTTGGCATATTAAGAAAACCTTTCCTGCGAATTGTTACACAGTGTTACACAGATATTTAGATATTTCAAGTAACCCTGATTTCTAGTATTGCTAAGCAGCCCCACAACAAGGAGAAAAGACAGCTGACTACCACCCAATAAAAAGAAACTGAGGAGAACTTCATTCCATAATATTATGGTTGATATTTTATTACAGGGAATTTCTGTCTACAGAAAGGTTCTGCTGTTGACTGTTCCTGAAGAGTACTAGGTTGCATTCCAAGGTTAAAGACAGCTGGGACAAAAGTTAAAAGTAGCATTTCACTACAATCCAATACCAAATTATATATAATTTCCCAGCACTATGAAACCTAAGAAATTCTGACCCACAAATATTGATTTCTTTATTTGCAAAAATTTTTTTAAATCACATTTGAGGAGATATACAGCTTCAGAAATGTCTTTTTCTGTTTTTAGTAATCAGAGACTAAAGATTTTGCTATAAATAGACAGTCAAAAATCTTTGAGTCACAAACCATTTTCTAAACTATCTTAGAAAAATATTCTGTTCCCTATGTGATATAAACACAGGCTTAAGACAGCCCCACAGAGAAGGTAAAAGATTTCGTTTTTAAATGTTAATTAATAAAACACCTAGCTTTACCTTGTAACTTAAAACTCAGTATATAAGTTGCCAGTAACTTACTATTTTCTTTTGGATCCATAATCAATTACTAGATAGTTGTCAGTAATTTTCTGTTTTCTTCTGGATTTTTACTCAATTACACTGTCATATATTATTTCATCTTTCTTTCCTCTCCAAGAAGGTTTTGAACTCTGAAGTTCAGGAACTGTTTCTATTTGAATTCTCACTGCAGAAAGTATTGTTCTAGACATACAAGATAATCTATTTTTCTTAATCTAAAATTCACACAAATTGATATAGTATATATTTGATAATGTGCAAATATGGTGTATTTTTAGAAAGTTGAGGAAGGATTGTTTATACAACTGTTTAAAAAATGTTATTATTGTTTATTAATAAGAAATTTACATAAACATATTAACATTTTTATCCTAGAAAAAAAAGTTTCACTAAGGTCAGATAGTATTACTAATTCCAAGTGCATATGCTAAGACCATTTAAAACACTAATATAAATATTAGAAATATTTCATATTAATATTTTTAATATTAATAGGAAGTATTTCGCTAACAAAATAAATGGAAAAAATAGAAGGTGAGATATTTAGGCTGAAATCATTAATGAAAGAATGAGAAGCAAATTATAATCTACTAAATTCTCACAGAGATGTCCAGGAAAAAAATGTGACTTATATATCATTATGATTTCTAGAAGCCTTATTCTTTTTATTGTTATTATTATTATTATTAGAGAGGAAGTCTTGCTCTGTCAACTGGGCTGGAGTACAATAGCATAATCATAGCTCACTGTAACTTTGAACGCTTGGGCTCAAGCAATCCTCTGGCCTCAGCCTCCCAAGTGGCTATGTCTACAGGCATATGCCGTTATGCCCAGCTAATCTTTTTAATTTTTTTGTAGTGACAGAGTCTCATTATGTTGCTCAGACTGGTCTGCAACTCCTGGCCTCAAGCAGTCCTCCTGCTTTGACCTGCCAAAGTGCTGGGATTATGGGCATGAGCCACTGATACTGGCCTCTATGAGCATTTTAAATGACTGAATTTGGACTTCCAAGTTAACGTATGCACAGATTTTTACATGATAAGGCTTCTTCAAGACTCTTGAAGACAGGCAAAAATGTGAAAGCTGGACTTGGAACCCAATGGTAAAAGATCTTGGGAAATACTGGTGGAATTTTCTCTAAATGCGTCGTTATTTAAGGTAAAGTAGTTTATTACTGAACCACATATTACATACTCTATCCTCTGAAATAGAAGAGAAGGCCACCCCATCCTCAGCAAATCAGTACTGAAAAGCAAGAAGCACGAAAGGAAAACAAAAAGAAGAAAACAATGAGAGAAGATAATATATTTGGAAAGTAAAGGACAAAAAGCCAGTTGAGATCATAAATGTTTCAATAAAAGAAACAATATTCCTTCTCTGATGTGCTGGACAAAAAGAAGAGAATAATAAAACAGAAATAAGAATCAACTAGAAGAAAATAACTTAGTTGAAAAAAATACCTGAGCCTATATGTTCTTAGAGTCCTAGGAAATAGAATAAAATGCCGAAATTATATATATACGTATGTACGTATATATGTATATATGTATATGTATGTATGTATGCTTGCAACATTTCATAATTTCAAAGATAAAGAAAAGGAAACGCTATAAGCATCTGGAGAAAATATCTGACTTCATATTTTTCCACAACCCTAAACACACCAGAAGACAGTAAAGCAGTTAAAGTCTACTAAATGATGAGATAAAATAGATGTGACCTAGGAATTACATATTCATCCAAGTAATTATTTATTTGTGACAACAACAGAAAGACTTCCTCAAATAAAGTAAGGAGCAAAAGATATACTACTGAAGAATGCCCTTTTTTAAATTTAAAGAAGGCAATCACAAGCATGTTGCTTAAATAATAAATCTGCAGAGTAATTTTATTTTACCTCAACCATGTGAAATGAAAAGGAAATATCAATGCTCTCCTTCAGATTTCCAGAGTTCAGAAACTGGTTACCTTTTATGAGAAAGTGATGTCGACATCCAAATTATCACCAAAGAAACACATTATTAAGTAAAACAACCAATCGAAATTAGTTACTAACTTCTCAGGGGTTAAAGGTTACTGTCAAAGTATTTAGCAACAATCTCTGAAGACCAGGTATCTTATAAGAATTCTTATCTGGCATTAATATAAATGAGAATAGTTCCTATTTTTCTCTGCAAGTACAGGGAAAGAATATAGTAGAAATGAGAGTAAACAGGACCTTTAAGATTACTTTCTTAATCTTCTTTTGGGGAAATAATTTCACACTTGAAAGAATAATACCACAAAGATATGCATTCTCTTTATCCTGAGAATGACATATTTGTCTAGGACCTGAACAGACAACTGTCAAAAGAAGATATACAAATGGCCAACAAGCATATGAAAAAATGCTTAACGTCACTAATTATCAGGGAAATGCAATCAAAACCACAGTGCAGTACCACCTTACTCCTATAAGATGGCCATAATCAAAAAATAATCGATGTTAGTGTGGATGTGGTGAAAACACTTCTACATTGCTGGTGGGAATGAAAATTAATACAACTACTATGGAAAACAGTGTGGAGATTCCTTAAAGAACTAAAAGTAGAACTATAATTTGATCCAGCAATCTCACTACTAGGTATCTCCCCAGAGGAAACGAAGTCATTACACGAAAAAGATACTTGCACATGTATATTTATAGCCACACAATCTGCAATTGCAAAAATATGGAACCAGCCTAAATGCCCATCAATCAATGAGTGAATAAAGAAAATGTGGCATGTATATATATACCATGAAATACTACTCAGGCATAAAAAAGTAACGGAACAATGGCATTTGCAATGACGTTAATGGAATTGGAGACCATTATTGTAAGTGAAGTAAGTCAAGAATGGAAAACCAAACATTGTATGTTCTCACTCATAAGTGGGAGCCAAGTTACAAGGACGCAAAGGCATAAGAATAATACAATAGACTTTGGGGACTCTGGGGGAAATGGTTGGAGGAGAGAGATGGATAAAATACTGCACATTGGCTATGGTGTATGCTGCTTGGGTGAGGCGTGTACCGAAATCTCAGAAATCACCTCCAAAGAACTTATTCATGTAACCAAGCACCCCCTGTTCTCCCAAAACCTACTGAAATAAAAAACTTTTTAAAAATTAAGATTAAAAATAAATGAAAGTTATTTTTTTTTAGAAAGGAAGAAAAAGAATATAAAAAAAGAAAAGAAAAAGAATAAAGGAAAGGAAGAAAGAGGAAGAGGAAGAGGGAGAGAGAACAGGGGTGTTGCTTTATTGCCCGGGCTAGAATGCAGTCTAAAACTGGGTATGCCTGTAATTGTGTTTAATAATAAAAAAAAAAAAAATGAGGGAAGAAAATAATTAACAAGCAGCCAACCAATATTTCATTTAAACCTGTAAATACGTGTGATGTAGTACTAATAAGAGTGTATATTTTGTGTATTTAAAGTGGAGAGTTCTATGAATGTTAATTAAGTCTACTTGTTCCAGATCTGAGTTCAAGTCCTGGATATCGATGTTAACATTCTTTCTCATTGATCTATCTAATATTGATGTTAAAATCTCCCGCTATTATTGTGTAAGGGTCCAAGTCTCTTTGCAAGTCTTATATATCTGGGTATTTCTGTATTGGGTGCATATATGTTTAGGATCTTTAGCTCTTCTTGTTACATTGATCCTTTTATCTTTATGTAATATCTTTCTTTGCTTCTTTTGATCTTTGTTGCTTTGAAATCTATTTTATCAGCAAAAATTGCAACTCCTGCTTTCTATTTATTTATTTTAGCTCTCCATTTGGTTGGTAAATTTTTCAACCAACCAAATGAAAGTTATAACAGAAAAAATCAAAAGAAAAGTGGTTGGAGCATAGAGGATGGTAAAGTTATAAATGAGTAAAGTTGTAAATAGGTAATCATTCCCAAAGAATTGACTGCAGAATGGTCATGAGGAATGCAAAAAGACAAAGAACAAATCTGAGAGCAAGCAGGCCAAGGACAGCACACCAGCTTTCATCAAATCTTGGTTTTCAGCCTTGCTGTCTCAAAGAAGAGCTGTGGAAACACAACATATTGAAGAGGACATGGAGCAACCAGGATCCTCAGACATTGATGATAGGAGAATATAATATTGCAACCATTTTGAAAAACTGAAAGTTCCAAATAATGAAACATACATCACACCCTACAGCCCAGAAGTTCTACTCCTAGTTATTCAAAGGAATTGAAAACTTTTTTTTTTTTTTTTGAGATGAAGTCTTGCTTTGTTGCCAGGCTGGAGTGT
The DNA here is from genome assembly GCF_001604975.1 of Cebus imitator. Classification (NCBI taxonomy): domain Eukaryota; kingdom Metazoa; phylum Chordata; class Mammalia; order Primates; family Cebidae; genus Cebus; species Cebus imitator. Next base: position 2,078,003 of record NW_016107432.1, read on the forward strand.
AGTGGTGCAATCTCAGCTCAAGTGATTCCCCTGCCTCAGCCTCCCAAGTAGCTGGGACTACAAGCACCTGCCACCACGCCCAGCTAATTTTTTGTATTTTTAGTAGAAACAGGGTTTTACCATATTGACCAGGCTGGTCTTGAACTCCTGGCCTTGTGATCTGCCTGCCTCGGCCTCCCAAAATGCTGGGTTTACAGTCATGAGCCACTGCACCCAGCTGGAAATGAAATTTTATGACAACAAAATGCTTGCACAAGAAGTTTCATGGCAGCTTTACATATAATAGCCAAAATCTAGAAACAAACCTGATGTCCATCAACAGGAGAATGGATCAATAAAATGTGATACTGTTATACAATAAAATACTAGTCAATAATATAAAGAAAAAATAGGTGATAAGTAAATAATTAGATAATAGATAGAGATATACATGCAACAAGGATGAATCTCAGCATTATGCTAAGTGAAAGGGAAGAGTTTACTTAAGATCTGAGCATTTCATTGCATGTAAGTTGTATCTATCAGATTCCAATCAGGAAATAGAACCACACAGTAATTTGAAAAGGAGAAGTTTAATATAAAAAATTATTAACTATGTATGGTAATTACCTACTAATAGGTAAAAACAAACTTAAGGGATAAATACATAGAAGATATACACAGCAACCAACACCTCTAGAACTGAGGCATAGCACCGAGGGATGAATCCAATACAGAAGATGCCTCCTCCAGGGCTGAGATCTAAACTTTCATTGGAAAGACACCATCCACCTGTTGATGGTGGAGAAGTTCATGCAGACGCCATGCTGATAGAATTTACTGAGAAGCTGCCTTCTGGGGTGCTGGAGGAAGCCCTCAACAAGGTGTCATACCTCAGAACTCACTGCAAAGCCTCCCAAAGAGATGGTGACCTGGGAAACTACTTCCTCGGTTTCTGGGTGAAGCTGCCCACAGAAAGATGCTATGCTGCAGAGCTCACTGAGAAACTGCCCATAGGGGTGGCCCAATAGGAAGCAGTCCCCTGGGGTGCTAGGAAATGCTACCCATGAGGAAGTAAGTATCAATTGTCCTACCTGCTCCTGGCTGTCACACACTGTGGAAGCAACCCAGCAGAGCACACTAGGAACCAGAAGCAAAGCCTTTTCATCCTCTAGCATACCTCCAGTGCCCTCTAGTGACAAAACTTAACATTGTTCCCCTGATGATGAAAAAAAATGCTTCAGTGTGACAAGCAGGTCAATGAAGGATAGATCTCAAACTGAGAGGCAACAAATAGATTACTAACACATGCCACAGAAAATGAAGAAGGGGACAGAAGGGGAAGAGAAGGAAGAGGAGAAGGAGGAAGAAGAGAAGGTCATCTATGGGATTTAAGGTATTATGGAAGATCAGAGACTTAAAAAGAATAGATACAACTAGCTGAACATGAACAATAAATGATAGCTGGTGAATCTTGAGTATTTGCAAAGAGTGTACTAGGCACTGTAGTTCATTTAATAAAACATTTCCATAAGTTAGTTATTATTATTCTCATTTTAGTGAAGAAACTGGGACTCAAAGGCGATGGACAACTTACCATAAGGTCACACAGCCAGATAGTAACACACCCAAATTTTTCACCCATAACTCTGACTCCAAATCCTCAATACATTGCATCTCATTGATGATATATGACCATGCCAATGCCAAAATGGAAAGTCGAGATTCCGGCCCCCAGTAATTGCTTTTGTACTTATCCCTAAGTCTGTCATTTAACACAAGAAGCTACAGGACTGGTTTCAGGTGGGCTACATTTTTATAATCTTATTGCAGAACTGGAAAGAGCAATTTGCCCATTCACCCAAGACTAACATCTGGCATAAACTGAATTGCTTCTGTAGACAGTAAATGAGCATAAGCTGAAATTTTCTTCTAAGTCAACTTTAAGACAGCTTTTCAAACAAATATACATTGCCTTCATTCCAAGGACAAAAGCCAGAAACTCTGCCCAGTAGTCCCTGGCTGTTAAAATTTTGATGCTTGATATACTTCTATGCATGTAAGCCATATCACACACCTTCCTAATTAGGCAAGGAATAGTGAATAGCATCAATTATATCACAATCGTTTGTCTTATAAAGTTAACTAATATCAATAATGGTTATTCTGATTGGAGTTAACATTATCATTAACTTATATCATTTAATACCTATTCTGGGAGTCAGAGAGCTATAATGAAGGTGGAGGAGTGCTTGGAATTTTCTTGTATAATCACCAGTTACCTACGAGTACACAGTGAACTGTTAAAAACATAAGATAATGCTCTATACTCAATTATTATGCCATACTGAATTATAATGTTTATTTACTTTCTCCCTGAAAGATTTCATCTAATTTCTAGACTTTACATATCTATGCTGATGATTTTCAGATTTGTATTTTAAGCACTGAACTTTCTTATGAACCAGATGTCTTATATCTTATTGACTACTTAGATCTCAAATATGCCTCTCAGATTTGATAATTCCAAAACAGAACTTTGTCTGTTTTCCTCCAGTCTTTTGGAGCTCAGTGAATGGCATTATCATCCACCTACTTGCTTGAGCTGAAAACCCAGAAGTCATTCTCGATTCTTTTCTTTCCTTTATCACCTAAATCCAATTCATCAGCTAGTCATATTAGCCCTACCTCAAATAATGGATTACTCTATCCATTTCTTTCTAGCTACACTGCTACTTTTCTAGTCCAATTTACTAACATTTCTCACTTAGACTATTGATATAGAACTGCTTGCCTTGCTTATATCCGCGACTGTCCTAAATTCATTCACATTACTGCATGCTGCCAAAAATTATCCAAAAGATTCTTAATGCATTAAGAATAAAATCCACATGCTTTATCATAGCCTATTAGTCCAAACATAAATTGCCTCCCTGTACAGGATTCAATCAGAGAAGAGATCCACTATAAGTGATATGGAATAAAGTTTATCATAGGGGCTTGATATTGAGCTTCTAGCAATTGTGAGAGCTAGTAACAAATCTATATAAGGATGTTGCTTCTATATCTGATGCTAGACTGGAAAGAAGGATGAATGGGAAGTGTGAAGTGGGGAGTGCAAGAATGAGCTGAAACCTGCAAGGATGAGCTGGAGCTTATGAATATGAACTAGAACTTCTATCTTTCGCTACATTCCAGCCTTAATTTCAATGTTGTGGGTGACTTGCAAATGAAGATAACACTCTTTATTATATATTTAGGCCACATACCTGGCCTAGGATTAGGAGGAGCTAAAGAAGGCACGTGAGCAGCAATTGAAGTAGCTGTAGGCTTGCCTGCTGTCCTGTGCCATTAATGTGAACCAACAGAGCAGAGACGATGTGTGTGAACTGCAGCAGAACCTGATGCTACACAAACCTTCTGAACACAAACACAACTGATGCTTTGCTTATGCCTTCCAAATCTTATGCAAATTTTTCTTGTCACCGACCCTAAACAGAACTATGCAGGAAAGGGAATTCTTTTAAATGTAGTTCCAGCTTAGCTAGGATAACAAAGAATAAAGCCACTACTAACCACTCTTGTCAACCTGGCCCAAATATGCTTCTTTTAACCATACCTAATTTCCAAATAAAGACAAATTATGCTTCTGCCTGATATAATACAACTTTCCTTTGTAAAACTTAAAATATGTTAAACCTCTCAAGAGTCTATAAAATTTCTTTGTCTATTTTTGGGTGGTATTTATTCTTTTCATAGCTTAGTCACACTCTCCCTTTGATATTCTGCAATTTAAACACTGAGCTATAAGAACTGGTTCACTGATAAACGTTTAGCAACCAGTTGTCCAAAGGGGAAAAAGTGTTATATATAGATTTTGCCAGTTTCTGTGGTATTAATACTCCCACAGGGCCAATTTTATGCCACCAAATGTGATATCACTGAACGCAGAGTTGGGAAGAGGTTGCACATTAATATGTAGAAGTTTCATTATATAGATACAGTATACATAAATAACTTCAGGAGTACAGATAATACTAAAATATCATAAAACAATTAGAAAATGATGAGACTTTGGGAGTGAAAAGTCTATCTGTAGGGCAAGCTTACAGGTTGGAAATTTAGGTAAGAATTGATGGTGCAGTCTTGAATCTGAAATCTGCAGGGCAGACCAGCAGGTAGAGATAGGCAATGTATCTATGTTATGGTATTGAGACAAAATTCCTTATTTTCCAAGAAACCTCAATTTTTGTTCTTAAGGACTTCAACTTATTGGATGGAATGCACTATTTCATGAAGGTAATCTTCTATACTTAAAATCAACTGACAGCAAATATTTGCCATGTTTATAAAATAGCTTCACAGTAGCATCTTTACTAGTGGCTGACAAATTAAGTGGACAGTAGCTTAGTCAAGCTGACAGATAAAATTTACCTTCACACCATCTGAATGCAAATTGCTCCTAATTGTCTTTACTAACAAATACAGAGAAAAAGGCATTCATCAGCTCGATAGCTACATACCATGTGTCTGGTGATATATGTTGATTCCTTCCTGTTGAGAGACAATTCTCTAAGGATCTCTCACGTTTCTGCACATTTTGTATTAGCTTTTGTTATACAGTATCTTTTCAAGAGTGTGTGCTTAAAAACATTGAAAGCAATTGCAACAAAAGCAAAAATTGACAAACAGGACCTAATTAAACTAAAGAGCTGCTACACAGCAAAAGAAACTATTATCAGAGTGAACAGGCAACCTATGGAATGGAAGAAAATTTTTGCAACCTATCCATCTGACAAAGGTCTCATATCCAGAATCTACAGAGAACTTAAATAAATTTACAAGAAAAAAACAAACAACCCAATCAAAAAGTGGGCAAAGGACATGAACAGGCACTTCTCAAAAGAAGACATACATGTGGCCAATAAACACATTTTTAAAAGCTTGTTTTTTTTATTTTTATACTTTAAGTTCTGGCGTACGTGTGCAGATCTTGCAGGATTGTTACACAGGTATACACATGTCATGGTGGTTTGCTGCCTCCATCCCCCCATCACCTACAATAGGTATTTCTCCTAATGTTATCCCTCCCCGATCACACCACCCCCTGCTATCCCTTCCCTAGCCCCCGATTCCCAAACAGACCCCAGTGTGTGATGTTCCCCTCCCTGTATCCATGTGTTCTAATTGTTCAACAACCACTTATGAGTGAGAAAATGCAGTGTTTGGCTTTCTGTTCTTGTGTCAGTTTCCTGAGAATGATGGTTTCCAGATTCATCTGTGTTCCTACAAAGGACATGAACTCATTCTTTACATGGGTGCATAGTATTCTGTGGTGTATATGTGCCATATTTTATTTACCCAGTCTATCACTGATGGGTAATGTTGTTTCCCAAACCAACCAATTTGGGTTGGTTCCAAGTCTTTGCTATTGTAAACAGTACTGCAATAAACATATGTGTGCATGTGTCTTTATAACAGAATGATTTATAATCCTTTGGGTATATACCCAGTAGTGGGATTGCTGAGTCAAATGGTATTTCTATTCTAGATCCTTGAAGAATTGCCACACTGTCTTCCACAATGGTTGAACTAATTTACACTCCCACCAAGAGTGTAAAAGCATTCCTATTTCTCCACACCTTCTCCAGTATCTGTTGTCTCCAGACTTTTTTAATGATCACCATTCTAACTGGCATGAGATGGCATCTCATTGTGGTTTTGATTTGCATTTCTCTAATCACCAGTGATGATGAGTACTTTTTCATATATTTGTTGGCTGCATAAATGTTTTCTTTTGAAAAGTATCTGTTCATATCCTTCACCCACTTTTTGATGGGGTTGTTTTTTTCTTGTAATTTGGTTTCAACATCATTGACCATTAAAGAAATGAAAATCAAAACCACAATGAGATATCATCTCACATCAGTCAGAATAGTGATTAAAAAGTCAAGAAACACTGGGCGTGGTGGCTCAAGCCTGTAATCCCAGCACTTGGGGAGGCCGAGGCGGGTGGATCACAAGGTCAAGAGATCGAGACCACCCTGGTCAACATGGTGAAACCTCGTCTCTACTAAAAGTACAAAACATAAGCTGGGCATGGTGTTGCGTGCCTGTAATCCCAGCTACTCAGGAGGTTGAGGCAGGAGAATTGCCTGAACCCAGGAGGCGGAGGCTGCGGTGAGCCGAGATCGTGCCGTTGCACTCCAGCCTGGGTAACAAGAGTGAAACTCCTTCTCAAAAAAAAAAAAAAAAAAAAAAAAAAAAAAAAAAAAAAAAAAAAAAAAAAAAAAAAAAAAAAAAATAAGTCAAGAAACAACAGATGCTGGATAGGCTGTGGAGAAACAGGAACATTTTATACTGCTAGTGGGAATGTAAATTAGTTCAATCACTATGGAAGACAGTGTGGCAATTCCTCAAGGATTTACAAGCAGAAATACCATTTGACCCAGAAATCCCATTACTGTATATATATGCAAAGGAATGTAAATCATTCTATTATAAAGATACATGCACACATATGTTTATTGAAGCATTATTCACAATAGCAAAGACATGGAATCAACCCAAATGCCCATCAGTGATAAGCTGGATTAAAAAATATGGCACATATATACCATGGAATACTATGCAGCCATAAAAAGAAATGAGATTATGATTATGTCCTTTGCAGAGACTTGGATGGAGCTGGAAGCCATTATCCTCAGCAAACTAACACAGGAACAGAAAACTAAACATTGCATGTTCTCATTTATAAGAGAGAGCTGAACAGTGAGAAGACTCAGAACACATGGACACAGGGAGGGGAACAATGCACACTGGAGCCAGTAAGGGGGTGGGGTAGGAGGAGGGAGAGCATCAGGATAAACAGCTAATGCATGCTGGGCTTAATATCTTGGTGATGAGTTGATAGGTGCACCAAACCACCATGGCACATGTTTATCTATGTAACAAATCTTCACGTCCTGCACAAGTATCCTTGAACTTAAAATAAAATAAAATAAAATTTATGAATGAAGCTGTAAACCATCATTCTAAGTAAACTGACACAAGAACAGAAAACCAAACACTGCATGTTCTCACTTATAAGTGGGTGTTAAACAATGAGAACACATGGACACAGCCAGGGAACATCACATGTGGGGGCCTTTCAGGGGGTGGGGGTGGTTAGGAAGAGACAGCAGGGGTTTGGGAGATTGGGGAGGGATAACATTAGGAGAAATACCTAATGTAGATAATGGGGGTATGGATGTAGCAAATCACCATGGCATGTGTATACCTATGTAACAAACCTGCACAATCTGTACATGTACCTCAGAACTTAAAGTATAATAATAATAAAATGTTTGCTTAGCAAAAAGCCTTGGAAGATAGAAATAGCGTTTCCCTCTGAGACAGAGGACAGATTTGTTTGTTGTATAGAATAGTAAAGAAAATGTCTCCTTCCAGATAAAATATTGGACAGGTTTACCAGCAATACAATTAAAAGGTCAAGGGTCCCTAAGCTTAGGGATCCTCAGCTCTAAAATAAATCTACTGAATATTCATATTTTACCCAGGGTCCTCCACATTGCCTTATGAGACTTTTAAAGCAAGGAGAGCCAAGGCAAACATGAAACACATGCTGTTTGCTGTGATGTGAATCATACAAAGTCCATAGACTCTGATGAAGGAGTCTCATATCACATGCCAGCATGTATAAAACTGTAGTATACGAACCTATTACACTGCAAGTATAGTAAAACCTCAGGCACTTTAAAGTTCTTGATAGTCCCAGCTGTAAAATTATATTTGGAATAACAGTTGTAATTGGTTACATTTATGATAATTTGACATTATTCTCCAAGACCCCCTATCTTTCGTACAGGACCAAGTAACAACTTGAATGAGGATGTGGTAAGAATGACTGTCCTGCATTCTTAAGTCTTTGATTATTCATTAATGTCTATATCTTTTACAGAAACACAAGCTTGCATGTCGCTTACCATTGATAGGTGGAGACAGTTCTAAGGGCTTCTACCTGGCCTTTCCTACCATAAAAACCCTAAGTCCATGGAATAGGGAATCAATGTGGAGATTCCTCCAGGTGCCAAGTATTCTGGAACTGAAGAAATTCAATTTCATTCTGGAATTGAAGAAATAAACCACACAGTGGTTTCTGAGACCCACTTGATTCACTGTGAGAAAAACCTGAGCTAGAACTGGTCTTATTTTGACTGGTGGACACAGCAGTATTTTGGGTCTATAGAAATTAGTATCAGTAGTGAGTATCCAGTAATATCCAAAAAGTTTCATTAGTCCCCTTTTCCCAATGCCCACTCAACTTGGAAAATGGCTGAAGGTCCATTTGGGAAAGACTAGAAGGAAGATTTTCAATACAAATTTTTGTCACGAAGCAGGGTCTTTTCTCAAGGTAAATGGCCTCTCTTCCATTTACTTCTAGGTCATGAGCTGACTCAAACCTGGGAATGATTGAGAGCTACAACTCTGTATTGTGATGCTTCAGTCAGACTTCTATCCACCAGACCAAGAGCTTTTCAGCAGCAACAAATCCAGGAAGACTTTAAAGGCTGCCTATTTTAGTTTTAGATAATTCATGATCAATTAGTCAATGCCAAAAAATCTCTGTGAGTTAAACCGTTTTGATTACTACTTCCTTCTATTGCCGATTATGATAACCACTCCCAACTTAATTCTGGAGATTCAGCGACCCAACCTGGTCCCTGCCACTCCTTTCCATCATAACCATTGAATAAGGAAGCCAAGTTCACTGGCAGGGCCGCTATGCCCAGCCTACAAAAATTAAGCACCACAGAAGTCTTCAATGATGCTGAAGCTCCCCTCACAAGTGTATCTCCCACCACCTTGATGAAAGAAGTGTGTCCTCTGGACTCTCTCAAAGCAGAGGTTTAAGTGGTAGGTAAGCAGAGCTTACAGGATAAATCCACTCAGCATTCCAAATCCTCTGAGTCTTTGGATATCCTCTTCTGCAGGATATTAAGAAAGTTTTAGTTTTTCACATTCATTTAGTATATATTGCCTTTGGATTCAGGTTTTGGTCACAATTAAGCCAACAATAAGAGCCACTCCCAAATGTTCATGCTGATAACTTGAACCCAGAATCTGAACTAGTGAACCCATATTAATAAATTCAGCCTTCATTATATTTTTTCTACCCTGATTCAACATCTTTAAGATGTACTCCCACGTTTCCCAGATTTCTTTCTATACAAATTGGCAAAATACTGCAAATCTTTTACTATATATTACACCTCCATTTAGGTAACACTTTTTGCCTAGCTCTCTGGAGCCTGTAACTTCAGTTTAGTAATAGGTCTGGAAGCAATGACAGGTATTTGGGAGAAGCTCCTGATGAGGATAATCAGTCCCTTGCAAATACATCAGTAGAGGCAGGAGAGAATCTAACATTCTCAAGGAGGAGAAAGGCTGCTCCTTTTGAAAAGAAATATGTAGCATAATTTAGAAGCTGGAGAGCTTTACCTTCATCAAAATGTACCCATATTTCCATATCCCAATTTTTAGGGTACCACTCCTTTCCAATCAATGTTCTAACATTAATATAAAATACCAAGAAAAACTAGAAACCCAAGTTATCCTGTCAGTCAGCCCCTCCTATGCTCAGACTTTAGATTTTGTTTTCAGAACATAGGAGATAAGTGTGTTTTTAGAACAGCTATAGAAGTTTCCAGGAACTTGAAGGCTTGAGCTCATTTTCTTTCTACTTATACTCTAGTCCATGTAGAATCAACTACCCAATCCCATTACACTCCTTGTTTTCATTTAAATATTCTATGGCAGGTAATGGTGACTCGCCTAAAGTCTTGCCTTCTATAGGTATTAAATTAGAGATGTCTACACATGGTAATTTAAGTAAGTGTTTTACGTCAACATGTTATGAACTAACAGTGTCTCCCTTACCACTGGAGAGGATTATTGTGCCTCTAAATCTAATGTGAAGAGAAAACCAATTTCAGAGAATCCAGAACCAATTCAGAGAGCCTAGAACTCACTCAGAGAACCCTTCCTTAAGCTTCCATTCCTCTAGAACTACTTCGTGTACCAAATTGTGTCAGTTTAGGTTTGATCATTTATTACAGGAGTTTGACTATAAGCAATTATAGAAGGGAAAAAGTCTATATAAGGTTGTTGCCTCTACATCCAGCTGGAGTTACCAAAGCAGGTAATCTGGAAGAAATTACAACTGGTGGAGAACAGGAACTAACAGCAACCCCAGAGAACAAGCTGGACCCCAAAGAACAAGGTAGATACCAACAGATTAACTGGTACATGTATCTGTTTCTTATCACCTCTAAGTTTCCAGCTTGGATGATATGAGTGACCTGCAGGAAAATCTAGTGCCCTTCACCACATACACATACACATGAACATGTACACAAACACACACATGACCCAGTATTCAGAGAAACTTAGGAAAGATTCTGGCAGGAGCTAAAGGAGCTGCAAGCTGTCTCACACCATCAAGTTGAGCCAGCAGAGAAGCAGGCCTAATTTGTCTCTTTCTATCTTTCAGTCCATAAGTGGTGGCTTCATCTTAGGGCTGATGTTCTCAGGTTTAGAGGATGTTTCCCAACAGTCAGGATCCAATGCTTTTTAGTTCATGTTCAGCAGGGCTTCCATCAGAGCATTCTAGTAAAAGGGACTGGATTCATTAACTTAGGTCTAATGCTCATGGCTGTATCAATGACTGCAGCCAGGAATAAAGATCTTCTGATTCATTTAAGCCAGTTGGGGATCTGGAGATAGTGAGAGACCAATCCAGGCACTGGAGCAGGGAGAGAGGGGCTGCAAGGAAAAGAGTTCCTGAAAAAGATCTGCCTACTATTAGTAAGAAGAGAGGGAAGGAATTTGTGCTGGCCAAGCCACTAAAAATGTTCACTTCAGAGAGCAGCCGGGAGCAAGAAATACTTTATATAGGGGAAAGAGATTATATGAAGGTGGAGAAGTGGATGATAAGAAAAAGCTATGTAAGAAGATATCTGGGGAAATAACACTTCCGGCAAAAGAAGTACCAAGTACAAAGGCTCTGAGGTGGAAATGAATTGTTACGTATTCTAAGAACAGATAGATTTTGGTATGATTGGAGTGGTGGGCAATGTCAGAGAGATGGAGCAGTGTGATAACTTAGTATTAGGTCAATTTAGCTAAGCTGGAGCTACATTTTCCAAAATTCCCTTACCTGTCTGGTTTCAGATTAGGGCTGGCCATATGCAACATTTCTGCAAGATTTAAAAAGCAGAAATAAAGCAGAAGCATGTTTACAGCTCTTGTCCAGAATCTCCCCTAAGCCTCTCTGAATACTGGACTCTGGGCCCTGGGCTGTGGAAGTTGGGGAGGAGCGGGAAGGGCACTAGCTTTTCCTGGAAGTCACTCACATCATCCAAATTAAAGACCTGGAGGGGGTTGGAGACAGCTGCAGGCACCAGTTCATTGACTGTTTTTTGTTTTTTTTTTTTTAACAAAAATCATAAATGATGCACTCTTATCAGATTACTTCAGTACCTGTAATTATCTTATTTACTTTTTGTCTTTTTTTTTTTTT
>NW_016107432.1:2089857-2102318 GCF_001604975.1 Cebus imitator
TACTTTCTGTCTTTTTTTTTTTTTTAACTTCTGCATCCTCTGCTAGAATGTAAACTCAATGAAAGCAGAGACTTTGAGTCTTTCAATCTAAACTCTCAGAGCAACACCCAACACACATAAGAATTCAAAAATACCTAAAGAATGAATGCATAAAATGGATCTAGATAAGGTCTTCTCTTTCTATAGAATGTAAAGTGCAGAAGAGGTACAATGCTGCCATCAAACATTGACATCTTTTAATGTTTGGGTCAGAAATCCCAAATGTGCCTTTCTTTTGTTCTGATTTGATCATTTTCTTTAGAGCTGAGTTCTACATGAAATAGTGACCATAATGTAATCGCCAAGTAGGTAACATGCCTGGCATTGTAAAGCATCATGGGTGTTCAACTGAAAATTTATAGCCAATGATTCATATTGCTATGTAATGAAGCAGCTAACCTTTTAATGTTTCTCAATTCTCTAAGCAGCAGGTGCTAATTTTCCACGTAGGCATCCTAGAAACACAGGCATTGTTTTTTTCCATTAAAGAGTCTTTAAAGACCCTCTAAGAATTTCATCAGCTGACTATATTTGTTACAGTTTTGAAAAGGAAGGCAACAACAGAGACTACAGCTAATCCTTAGGAAGATAAAGAAAGAAGCATGCTCAACCACCCTCAGGATTTATTTTCTAATTTTCCTTTTGCTTTTCATCACCTGATTTTTATACAGCTTAGAGAAGTACACAGTAAAGAGGATCACAGTTTCCAAAACAAATGCTTTCTCAAGCAATCTTTAATGTGCCAGAAACTATGGTAACTAGAAGTACAAACTCAAGAAACATAATGATCAACTCTATGGCTCTGCTGCAGGACCTCTATGCGGGAGAATGCTTCTAATCTTGTTTTCTTTCCTCCCATGTTGTGGAGTCCTAAACACTGAGATTTTCATAGTTCCCTGAAGCAGTGTGTGACATTTGATAAACATTTTAACAATGATAATCATACTTGTCTGAAGAATCAGCCATCCCAAGAAGAATGTAGATTTTAGATACCTGAATTCCAACTAATTTGTTCTTAAAGTCATATACCTATATGGCTTTCTCTTGAAACAGAAGCAAGATACCCTCCCCCAAAATTCTAGGTATAACAGGCAAAAGAGGATAAGATAGAATTGAAGCTTATTTGAAATTATCAATACCCCAATTTCAGACAATTATACACTAAACCATTGCACACATGTGCATCTCAACACTATTTCCAACACCTCTAAAAATGATCTCGTTTTACTCTCTCATTTTCCTCCATAACCAGGAAATGTCTTCTTAGATAGCTTATAATTTTGTTTGGGATGGTAGTTGTTACAATTAAATTGGACAAGGTGCATAGAAAGTGCTTAACTCAGTGCCTGTACCAGGATATTCCTTTAAAAAGACGTAACAATCCTCTCTCAGCTATAGTGATTAAGAGGATGATAGTAAATTGTTAATTAGGTCTATCTGCCACATTGCTTTTATATAATTAGTGTGTTTATTATAATATCAAAAATTTTCAATATTTTAGAGAAAGAAAAAGAGTAACATAAAATTTTGATATTTTAAGTAAAATCTGCAGTGTTTCCTATGAATCTAAAGCTATAGCAAATAAAATCATAGCTCAGACAAGTTGGAAAAAAAGAAGAGTGCTTTTGTCTTTCTTCTGCAGTTGGCCATTTCCTGTTCTTTTGTACTTATACAGAAGAAAATGAACTACCATTGGTGCTTAAAAATTATACTCCTAAGTAACTGCTACAGACTGAATGTTTGTGTCCCTCCAACATTTATATGCTGAAGCCCTAACTCCCAGTGGAGTTAAAGAATAGAAATTTATTGTCTTACAGTTCCAGAAGCTAGAAGGTAAAGTTCTGGCAGGGTTGGTTTCTAGTGAGGACTCTCTATGTAACCTGCAGACAGCAGCCTTCTAACTGTGTTTTCACAAGGCAGGTGAGTGAAGAACACTTTCTGCTGTCTTTTCCTATAAGGAAACTAATAATTTTGACCTAATTTAACCTTAATTATACTCCTTAAGGCCTCATCTTCAAATATAGCCCTGCCTGGTGAAGGATGGATCTAGGTCACACCTACAGAAGCAGTCTGGCCACAATCTGCTACAGCCATTGTGCTGTGTGGTGGGGAATACTGCCTAGTCCAAACTGCCCAGTCTCCCTAGCACTGGCAGGGGAAACCACCGACTAGAGCTGCAGTAATGGCAGTCATTTCTCCCTCTCGGGACTCAGTCTTCTTAGGCAGACTCCAGACTGCTGTACTGCCCAGCCAGGACTCCACGCCAGTGGGTTTTACCCTGCAGGGATCCATGGCAGTGGGACATGCTGAGCAAGGTTGCTTGGCTCCCTGGCTTCAGGCCCCTTTCCACAAGAGTGGACAGATCTCCTGCCTTTCTGGAGTTCTGGGAGCCACCAGATTATGTAAAAAATCCTGCAGCAGGAGAATCGCTTGAACCTGGGAGGTGGAGGTTGCAGTGAGCCAGGATCGTGCCACTGCACTCCAACCTGGCAAGAGAGTGAGACTCTGTCTAAAAACAAACAGACAAACTGCAGCTCAGTGCCTGCCCAAACAGATGCCAAACAGAGCAGTTCTGCCATGGGTCTGCCCAGTTTTGTGCTTTGGACCAAACGCTCTGGTGGTGTAGGCTCACGAGGGAATCTCCTGACCCACGGTTTGCAAAAATCCAGAGGGAAAGCATGGTGCCCCAGGCAAGTAGTACATTCCCTCACCACCTTCCTTGACTGGGGAAGGAAGGCCCCTTTATCCCATGCAGCTCCCCTGAAGCTGTCACCCCATCCTGCTTTTCCTTGCTCTCTGTGGGTTCTACCTACTGCCTAATCAGTACAAAAGAAAAAATCTGGGTACCTCAGTTGGAAATCCTGAACTCACTCACCTTTTCACTAGTCTCAGTAGGAGCTGCAAATGGACGCTGTTTCTACTCAGTCTTCTTGGCCCCTTCCCTCTTTTCTTCTTATAAAGCCACCAATTCAATCATGAGGGCCCCACCATGATGGCCTTATCTAATTCTAATTATCTTCGAAAGATCATACCCCCAAAATACCATTAACATACAAGTTTGGAGGTTAAGTTTCCAAAACACGAAATATTATAGACACATTCAAACAATAGTCCAAGCAGATTCATATGGCAAACATCACCAGTTCTTTTTTCTTATTTAAAATTTACAGTCCATGATATATTTGAGATAATATATATGAAAGTGCTTTGAAAGAGAACAAGTGCAAGAATGGAAGATGACAGTCACATTGAAAATGTGAGTTAACTTTTAAAAGCAGCTTCTTTTCCCTAATAAAGTACTGTACTTTATAATACATACCCTATAAACATTTTCATTAGTAAACGGTGATTGTGGTTTCTTTTAGGCAAGCCTTGGTTCCTCTGCCTATGTGATTCATGCCTTCATCTTGACACTGCAGGAAATCATTTGTCTAATCTAAAATTATTTTCCAATGTGAATAGCAGTATTCAGATCTACTGCTCCCTCAACAGCTGAAGAACTTGGGATTCCCTAAATAAAGTCTAACTATGAAGGCTTTCAAGCTCAGAATATATACTTCACCAACTTTACACGAGTTTATCATACTGGATAGATTTACAGAGATTACATTATTCAACAGTGTTCTGAACACAGCTTGTGACTTTTACCCAAAACATATTTTCAGAATTCAAGGTTCTTCATAAAAACTGTAAGGGGAAACAAATCAGATAATATGTGCAAGATAGCCTAGAAATCTTTCTAAAATGAAGTTACTGATATTGTGGAAATATTAAATACAACAGTAGGTTTCCCATCAATAGCAGTAGTGGTGATACATTTGTATTCCTATTGTTAATAATAATAACATGGCTAGCACTTACTGAGCAGTTACTATGGACTGGGACTATGCTAAATTCATCACAGGAACTAATACAATTAATACAAAAATTTTTTGAGTAGATAATACTATTATACCCATTTTAGAGGAAAAGAAGCTAATGTAGAGAAGGGTTGCATAACTTATTGATTGAGGGTCAATAGTGCTAAATAATAAAGCAATATGCCATGAGAAAAGATACTTGGGTAAAGGAGGACGTCAGGGAACTACTGCTCTGGGACTAGATAGTGCCAGACACACTGGTACAACTGGTATCTGTAACAAATTCCCCTCTGCCACTCTGTGTTCAGGAAGCAGTTGTGTGTTCTGTGTTGCTTTAGATTAAACTCTACTGCCAGCATCGTGCTTCAAACCTGGGCTTCTCATATTTTTGCATTCTGCCCCTGCATCTTCTCCCAGGCTATCTGAGGTCACTATGTCCTCTTCCTAGGGCAGCAGAGAAGTTAACACTGTCAGGGCGAAACCCACAACCAATGGAAGATGGAACCAGTGGACAAGTGCTCTGGCCACCACCTTTCAGGTGCCCAATTTGGAAGGCTTTCTGTACATCTCAGAGGTCCCAGGAGGATCAAGCCTTGTGGCCTATCACAGAGACAGGTAAGGTACCATAACTGGCTGTTCCTCTATCCCTGCCTTACTCTGCCTGCTCCCTTACTGCTGTTTGCTGAATTACCTCCCAAATAAACTACCTCTCCCACAGGTGCTTATCACAGGCTCTGCTTTGGAGGATCCTAAACTATGAGACATTTAACCTTTTAACTAAATAATGTAGGATATCTAAACATACAGGTTTAAACCCTTCACTTTAGGATGCTCATTATATGGTGCTAGTAATTTTTAATAATTTGTTTTTTAAATCCCAGGAACCAGCAGGAGATTTGGGAATACATAGATTGTAAGGCTTTTTTAAAAAAAAACTATTTTTAGTACTTGCCGAAACGTTTCACATTGCAGAGAAAATCCTTTCACTCAGCAAGATACTGATTAGATCTTCAGGTAACTGTTCCTATAGCAACAGTTTACTCTGCAATACACCATTATTTTTCAAGCCTGCCTTCTCAACCAGAGAGTAGAGTTCATTACACATAGCCATCTTTTCCAACTTTGCCAGTCAGTGACATGCTTCCCATTCTTTAGCTTATTTCTACAAGTTTTCTTTATTTCTTCTTTTATTTCAAGAGTAAATTTAAATAATTGAAAGAAATTCACTAAAGCTGGTCTGTATATTTTGTATATTGGCATGCTTAATGACATAAAAATAACAATAATAGCAGTTTCTTAGAAACCAAATATTCAACAAATATTCTACAAATGTGTTCCACCCTACCTTTACTAGCAGAGAGAGTGAAGAATGTGACAACTCACAGGAGTGGAAGGCTCTCTAGCCAGGATGATTAATTAATTCATTCATTTATTCAGTAAATATTACTAAACACCAATTATATTCCAGTCCAAGTGGTCAAATCCAGTAGGAAGTTGGATATATAGGTATAATGCTGTGGTTTCTCTTTAGAACAAATAAATAATATTTCACCATTTACTAAAGACATGTAAGTCTGGAGCTCAGAGGAGAAATCTAGGCCAAAGATACAAATTGTGAAAGTGACTGTATATAAATACCAACTAAAGCCATGGAAATGAGTGGCATCCTGAGGGAAGTGCATAACATGAGTCAGAGCCCACAGAAAAATAAACACTTAAAGCACAGGAAACATGTTCTCCTCTCTCAGCCCTCATTTTCTGCACCTACAAAATAGATAAAATAATACTCCCTAGTTGATAAAGTATTCTAAAAATTAAATCATATTATTCCATTTAAATATTCATGTAAATATTTAGTACAATGTCTAGTATAGAGAAAGTGATAAGTAAATGTTTCTGTTCTCATCAACCTTGGGGTTGCAAACAGCATGTGGCATTGGGCACAGTGGCTCACACCTGTAATTCCAGAAGTTTGGGAGGCTGAGGCTGGTGGCTCATTTGAGCTCAAGAGTTTGAGACCAGCCTGGGCACATGACAAAACCCCATCACTACAAAAAAAAAATACAAAAATTAGCTAGGCATAGTTGCCTGAACCTCTAGTCCCAGCTACCTGGGAGGCTGAGGTGGTAGAATGGCTTGAGCCCAGGAGACAGAGGCTGCAGTGAGCAGAGATCACACACTGCACTCCAGCCTGGGAGACAGAGTGAGACCCTGTCTCAAAAAAAATAAATAAGAAAAGAAAAGACCCTGTCTCAAATAAATAAATAAATAAATAAGAAAAGAGCATGTGGCATCATGAAAACTAAAGAAAGAGAACAAGAAGAGAGGTGCTATTTACAATGTGGAGTGTTGCTAAGAATTAATTTAAATTTTTTTGTGAGGCCTGCAAGAACTTCAAAGAAATATATTTTGCCTTCCTTAATGCCTTCCTTTAGTCCTCTGTCAAGGCTGAATGCTCCTGACACCCCAGCTGGTACATGGATCACTTTTGTCTTTCCTAACTATAAGTGGAAAGGCAGAAGTGGAAACAGCCTCAGAATATTTGCTTGGCTGATTTGACTGCCTAGTTTACAATGATTGCCCCTCCTCTTGCAAATATCTTTCTCCTAGTGGGTGAAATAATCGAATTAAAGGGGCCCAGAACCTAATTAAAGTAATACACTCCTCCATTGGCCTTGTGATTGCCACAACCAGTGGGCAACTGACCCCATGATTGACCAATGGGGGTACTATTCCTAATAACTTAAAAAAGTAAGAATGAGGAGCACTTGCTCTTTCTGGAGGCAGGAAACTTGAGCTGCAAGATATACTTGTGTGCTGTTAGCAGCTGTGAACCTCAAAAATTGAGACAGGTCTCAGTTAATTTAGAAAATTAATTTTGCCGAGGTTGAGGATGCCCATCTGTGACACAGCATCAGGAAGTTGTGATGACCTGTGACCAACATGGCTGGGGCACAGTTTTGTTTTACACATTTTAGGGAGACATGAGACATCAATCAATATATTTAAGAAGTACATTCGTTTCATTCAGAAAAGTGGAAGCAACTCAAAGTAAGTCCCCACTGGGGAACTTCCAGGTTACAGGTAGGTGAGAGACAAATGTTTGCATTCTTTTGAGTTTCTGACAAGACTTTCCAAAGGAGGCAATCAGACTATGCATCTATCTCTATGAGCAGAAGAATGACTTTGAACAGAATGGGAGACAGGTTTGTCCTCAGCAGTTTTCAGCTTCAATTTTTCTATTAGCTTAGTGATTTTGGGGGACCAAGATATTTTCCTTTCACATTCCCCCATCCCCCACCCCACTTTTTTTTAAGTGCTTTGGAGAAAGCATTTTAGAAGAAAATGAGTCTCTGGTCTCAGGTTTTATCTGATCTATCATGGTTAGGATGGTTTATTCCTAGATGGGTTAGGTCTCAAAAGGTCATTTTTAGCAGGTTGTGAAGTCTCATATCCAATGAAGAGAAAATAGGGGAAGGAAGGGAGAAAAACAACAAGAACCAAAGAACAGTCTTAAAAAAATCAATATAGTCCACATTACTCTGAAGTCCACACATTAGTAAGCATGTTTGAAGGTGGCATATGTATGTAAATAAGTTGCTGATATTTTATTCTGAAGTTTAATTTGATCAGGCTTCAGTTCACAGGGCTTTAAGAAATCACAGCTTAGTTTTCAGTGGCTTCAAATTAGGAAAAATGGGGGGGAAAGAAGGAAAAAAGTTGAAAACATTATTTTGAAGATATGTAGCCAGGAAAAATTAAAATTTGGTCCAAACTGTAGAAAATAATAAAAATTGAAAAAATATTAGACAAGACTAGAGTCTACTAACAGGTGTATTATAGTTTTGAAACATAATTTTTCTTGCTTCAGTTTCTCATTTTTACTAAAGACAAACTATGATAGAAATGATTTGCTTTATTATGCTTGGCCTAATTATTTATATACAGTGCAGCAAGAATAATTATTTTTTACATATGCTTTCAAATTGGCTTTGATGGAACTTGTTCCATAGGAGGAATCTCAGATAAGACTTAAAACTGAGCCCAGCCATGGATTTGTATCATCAAATATCTATGAGTTGAATGAATTTCTTCTCCTTTGAGGTTTTAAGATAAACCTGTGGTTTCTGGGCCCATCAGAAAGTAACATTATTTTCTTACCACAGGTCAGAAACCCTCCCTGCACAGGGACTGTGTACACAAAATATGAGGTCAGTTTTGTCCCAAGACTCTAAAACAACAAAACAAAGGATTAGCAATGTTTGAAGCAGAAGTTAAAAAGATTGCTTTAGTCATGTATGGTTCAGTTTAGGCAGTTAACTCCAATTCTGTTTGATATTCATGAACATTTCAGCTCCCTGTGAGTCCTGAAAGTTTTTTTCCCCCTCTATTCTGATGTCACAATCTCCAAAGTTATCAGAAACCTTCATTTAAGAATACTTGTTAGAGATCCATAGCTGATTATAGAACCACCTTCTAAAGGGGACTAAAACAAGACAACAATTGCCCATAGATGACAAAAAGTTTTAGGGCAGCCTTAGTCAAAAACACAATTGACAAGGAAATTTGTAACCTCTGTGGCATACAATAATTTACCATAACAATTACAATGATTACAAATAATGTACACTAAGTTATATCAGAATTAGAGGAGTTTCCCATGATTCTGGAACACATACCAATGACATTTAGACAAATACAGCCCAAAGAAAATGAAATACCACTTTATTTTTGACAATGCTTCCTATATAACTTTTGTAACAAGTAAGCCAAATTATGTCATTTTTGGACTTTAGGGAACCTAATATCTTAAAATATTAATTATATCATAAAATAATTCATAATTTAGTTTTGAAAAGTTTGCCAAATATCAAAGGTTTAAAACATCATATCACAAAATAGGATCTCAGGTCATTGTAAAATAAATCATTCCTTTAACCAAAGTGAAAACTCAAGGGTTTAAAAAATAGTGTGAAAACCTTCATTCTTTTAGAGAGGATATTTAATTTTCCAAACAATTAGTTCTAATAAAAACAGCATGAAGCCAATTAAATTTGTTTTCCAAAATTTTATAAACAATTTGTAAAATTTTAATCTTGACCGTAAGATACAGCTTCCAAATTTCCACCAAGGTGGCCAAATAGGAACAGCTCTGGAATGTAGTTCCCAGTAAGAGTGAGAGTGACACAGAAGGTGAGTGATCTCCGAATTTCCAACCAAGGTACCAGGTTCATTTCAATGGGACTGGTCAGACAGTGAGTGTAGCCAAGGAGGGCAAACCGAGGCAGGGCAGGATGCTGTCCCACCAGGGAAGTGCAACTGGATAGAGGATAGGGGATTCTACCCCTCTGGTACTCTGGTACAGATACTGCACCTCTCCAAGAATATACATTCTTCTCAGCACCACATCACACTTACCTTAAAATTGGCCACATAATTGGAAGTAAATCAATCCTCAGCAAATGAAAAGAATGAAAATTATAACAGTCTCTGAGACCACAGTGCAATCAAATTAGAACTCAGGATTAAGAAACTCACTTAAAACTGCACAACTACATGGAAACTGCAAAGACACAAGGTACCAGAAACTCTGGGACACATTTAAAGCAGTGTCTAGTGGTAAATTTATAGTGATAAATACCCACATGAGAAGTGAGGAAAGATCTAAAATTGGCAATCTATCATCAAAATTCAAAGAGCTAAAAAAAAAAAAAAAAAAAAAATCAAAAGCTAGCAGAAGATAAGAAATAAGTAAGATCAGAGGAAAACTGAAAGAGATAAAGACACAAAAAACCCTTCAAAAAATCAATAATTCCAGAAACTGTTTTTTTAAAAAAAAAACACAACAGACAAACTGGTAACCAGATTAATAAAAAAGAAAAGAGAGGGAGGGATCAATCCAAGATGGCCATTTAGGAAAAGCTCAGGATTGCAGCTCCCAGTGAAAGCGCAGAGGGTGAGTGGATGCCGCATTTTTATTGCCCACAGACTAGGAAATTCCCAGGCGGAGGAGCTCCACTGGTCGCCAGCACAGCTGTTTCGGCCAGCGCGGCTGTGCCAGCCAGCGCCTCTACTTTGCCACACGTGGCTGCTTTGTCGGCGCCCCGGAGCAGCGGTTCTCAGTACAAAATACACCAGTCCGGGTGCCCTTTTGGCTGGTGATTGGAGCCACAGGAAGTCGCCCATTCGTCTGTTTAAAAAGGGGACAGAGCAGGGAACCAGGACAGTAGATTCCAGGGCAAAAAAAGGGCCACGAATCTCAGTGCCGCTGTTTAAGCCAGCACAGTGAGTTGCCGCAGGGGAAAACACACAGACCTCGAGGCGCCTCTTCAACAGGCGACTGGAACACCAACTTAAAAAAAAAAAAAAAGGCTCTGAGGCAGGGAGCCAGGTGATCAGGCTCGGCCAGTCCCACCCCCACAAAAGAACAGCAATCAGAAATTCCCTGGATTGAGAGTTTCACAGCAAGTGCAGCTGAACCCAGGACGGTCCAGCTCTGTGGGGGAGGGGCGTCCGCTATTACCGAGGCAGCCCACCACTACAGAGGTAGTCAGCCAATGCTAAGGCAGCCCGCTGTTGCCAAGGCAACCCACCATTGCTGAGGCAGCCCGCCATTGCCAAGGCAACCCTCCACTGCAGAGAGACTCCGCCTCAACAGAGGCGGGCCACCATCGCCAAAGCAGTTCTAACTACACCCATATAAATAGGACTGCAGGGAAGTTCACTCAGCAGCTGGGCGGAGCCCACAGCAGCTCAGCAAAGCCTCTACAGGCAGACAGTGACTAGGCTGTCTCCTTGCTGGGCAGGGCAGCTCTGAAGGAAAAAAAAAAGAAGGCAGCAGCATAATGGAAACTCATAAAGCCCTAAATCCCTGGGACAGAGCACCTGGGAACAAAAAGCGGTTTATGAGTTCTGCTACAGCAGACTTAAAAGTACCTGCCCAGCAGCTCTGAACGAACAATGGAGCTCACAGCTCAGCATTTGAGCTCCTATAAAGAAGAGACCATCTACTCAAGCAGCTCCCTGACCCCTGTATATCCAAAGAGCCACTACATGAAGGAGAGAACAGATTGACACTTGGGGGGTATCCTTCTGGGACAAAGATAGCAGAAGAAGAAAACTGGTAACAACCCTTACTGTTCAGCAGCTGTTGCAGGTGATCCCCAGGCAAGCAGGGCCTGGAGTGGACCTCAGCAGACGTACAGTAGAGGGGCCAGACTGTCAGAAGGAAAACCAAGAAACAGAAATAACCTCATCATCAACAAACAGAACATCCACTCAGAGACCCAATCTGAAAGTCAGCAACTACAAAGACGACAGGTGGAAAAATCCATAAACATGGGAAGAAACCAGTGCAAAAAGGATGAAAACGCCTGAAACGAGAATACCTCTCCTCCTACAAGCGATCACAACTCCTCACCAGCAAGGGAACAAGGTTGGATGGAGAATGAGTGTGACGAAATGACAGAATCAGACTTCAGAAGGTGGGGAGTAAGAAACTTCTGTGTACTAAAAGAACATGTTCTAACCCAATGCAAAGAAACTAAGAACCTTGAAAAAAGATTTGATGAAATGCTAACAAGAACGGACAAAATAGAAAGGAATGTAAGTGAATTGATGGAGTTGAAAAACAACACGAGAACTTTGCAAAGCATGCACAAGTATCAACAGACAAGAATAGAGAAAAAAGGGTAAAAAGGAATGAACAAAGACTCCAAGAAATGTGGGACTATGTGAAAAGACCTAATCTACGTGTGATAGGTGTACCTGAATGCAACGAAGAGAATGAATCCAAGCTGGAAAATACTCTTCAGGATATTATCCAGGGAAAATTCCCCAGCCTAGCAAGGCAGGCAAATACTCAAGTCCAGGAAATACAGAGAACACCACAAAGATGTTCATCAAGAATAGCAACCCCAAGGCACATAATCGTCAGATTCACCAGGTTTGAAATGAAGGAGAAAATACTAAGGGCAGCCAGAGAGAAAGGTCGAGTTACCCACAAAGGGAAGCCCATCAGACTCACAGCAGATCTCTCAGCAGAAACCCTACAAGCCAGAAGAGAGGGGGGCGAATATTTAACATCCTTAAAGAAAAGAACTTTCAACCCACAATCTCCTCTCCAGCCAAACTAAGCTTCATAAGTGAAGGAAAAATAAAATCCTTTGTGAACATGCAAGTACTCAGAGATTTTGTCACCACCAGGTCAGCTTTACAAGAGCTCCTGAAAGAGGTTCTACACATATATAGGAACAAAGAGTAGCAGCCACTCCAAAAACATGCATAATGGTAAAAGGATCAATGCAACAAGAAGAGCTAACGACCCTAAATATATAAACAACCAATACAGGAGCACCCAGATACATAAGGCAAGTTCTTAATGACTTACAAAAAGACTTAGACTCCCACACAATTATAGTGGGAGACTTTAACAGCCCATTGTCAATATTAGACAGATCAACCAGACAGAAAATTAACAAGGATATCCAGGACTTGAACTCAGACCTGGACCAAGCAAACCTAATAGACATTTACAGAACTCTCCACCCCAAATCCACAGAA
>NW_016107432.1:2104963-2120808 GCF_001604975.1 Cebus imitator
GCATGTTCTCACTCATAGGCAGGTGTTGAACAATGAGAACACATGGACACAGGGAGGGGAGCCCTACACACTGGGGTCAGTTGGGGGGAAATAGGGGAGGGACGGTGGGGGGTGGGGAGTTGGGGAGAGATAGCAAGGGGAGAGATGCCAGATGTAGGTGATGGGGAGGAAGGCAGCAAATCACACTGCCACGTGTGTACCTATGCAACAATCTTGCATGTTCTTCACATGTACTCCAAAACCTAAAATGCAGTAAAATAAATAAATGGAGAAAAAATAAATAAATAAATAAATAAAAGAGAGAAGAATTGAGTAGATGCAATAAAAAAATGATAAAAGGGATATCACCACTGATTCCACAGAAATATAAACTACCCTCAGAGATTACTACAAACAACTCTATGCAAATAAACCAGTAAATCTGGAACAAATGGATAAATTCCTGGACACTTACACCCTCCCAAGCCTAAGCCAGGAAGAAGTTGAAACTCTGAGTAGACCAATAATAAGGGCTGAAGTTGAGGCAGCAATTAATTGCCCACCAACCAAGAAAAGTCCAGGTCCAGATGGGTTCACAGCTGAATTCTGCCAGACATAAAAAGAGGAGCTGGTACTATTCCATCTGAAACTACTCCAAACAATACAAAAAGAGGGAATCCTCCCTAACTCATTTTAAGAGACCAACATCATCCTGATACCAAAACCTGGCAGAGACACAACTAAGATTTCAGGTCAATATGCATGATGAACATCAATGCAAAGTCTTCAATAAATTACTGGCAAACTGAATGCAACAGCACATCAAAAAGCTTATCCATCATGATCAAGAAGGCTTAATCCCTGGGAAGCAAGACTGGTTCGACATATGCAAATCTATAAACATAGTCCATCACATAAACAGAACCAAAGACCAAAACCAAATGATCATCTCAATAGATGCAGAGAAGCCTTTGACAAAATTCTACAGCCCTTTCTGTCAAAAACTCTCAATAAACTAGATATTGATGGAACATATCTCAAAATAATAAAAACTATTTATGATAAACCCAAAGTCAACATAATACTCACTGTGCAAAAACTGGAAGCATTCCCTTTGGAAAATGTCATTTGACAAGGATACCCACTCTCACCACTCATATTCAGTATGACAGGGAAAATGTGGCACATATACACCATGGAATACTATGCAGCCATTAAAAATGATGAGTTTGTGTCCTTTGTAGGGACTTGGATGAACCTGGAAACCATCATTTTCAGCAAACTGACACAAGAACAGAAAATCAAACACTGCATGTTCTCACTCATAGGTGGGTGTTGAACAATGAGAACACATGGACACAGGGAGGGGAGCATCACACACACTGAGATCTGTTGGGGGGAAATAGGGGAGGGACAGCAGGGGGTGGGGAGTTGGGGAGAGATAGCATGGGGAGAAATGCCAGATATAGGTGAAGGGGAGGAAGGCAGCAAATCACATTGCCATATGTGTACCTATGCAACAATCTTGCATGTTCTTCACATGTACCCCAAAACCTAAAATGCAATTTAAAAGAAGTGTAAATAAAGTGTTTAATGGCACTATATTGATAGTATGATACCAAGCAAAATTTTGCCCTTAAGGGGTATGATTAGTCATGTTATTATTTTTAAAGTTATTTTTTTCAGTTTGCATTAATACATATATTTTAGGAATAATTTATGATATGACTCAATTTGTTTATTCTTTAAAGTCACATTTTAGTAAGGTATCACTGTGCTGTACAGATTACCTTTTAACTAAGATCTAAAAATTCACCTTTGCTTATCACGTTAATTATGGCACAAAATAAATTTTTCACTGCTGAAATGTAAGTGCATAAGGACATGATATGATCTGTTAAGAAGTACAGTAACTACTTCAAGGTAAAAATACACAAAGTCGTCAGATAGCAAATTCTTAATAAGTAACTATTGAGTTGAATACATCTAACATGAAAATCTTGACAAGATTCATGAGTACCTAAGTCACATAAATAAAAATTGAAGCATTATATCAAAAATTGACAGACAAAATGTTTGGGTACCCCTTAGATGTGATTCTCAGGCCAAAAATTATACTAAAATGGCTATTAGAGAAGCCATCAATGGACTCTTTACACATCCTTTTAATATATAAATAGTCTGCTACTTACAGTTCTGTATTACTGAAACTCTCCTCCTTTGTTTTGCACAATTACTATCTCCTGATTTCTCTCCTATTTTTCAAATACTTTGCAATTTTGTCCTAGGCCAACTTCTATTTTACTCTCAAACCCTTACAGGACACTTTCTATTTTACATCTTTCTATTTTACTCTATAAACTCTTAAAGGGCACTTCTTCTGTCTTCACGGTTTCAAGGCTCTCCTACATGCTGATGAATCCCAAAGACCAACCTCTTTCCCAAGCCCTTCATATCTCCAACTACCTATCAGATATCTTACATACATGGTAACACATCTCAACACAGTATCTTGCTATCCAGTCTGCCCCCTCCCAACCTGCATCACCCCACTGGCTCTTTCTCCTGTTTAGCAAAAGCTAAAGACGACCTTTACTTCTCCCATTTTAACCCCTAGAAATAAACATTTTCATTCTCTGAATTCAAGAAAGGGAAAGATAGAGTACTTTGGCCAAAGGAAGCAATAACATTAGAATCCGTTTTAAACTCATTCCAATCAATCAGTGACAACTTCGCTTCAGAAACCACTCTTCCAAAAGTAGGGCATTCAGTGACACCTTCTCAAAGTCACCAATCAATGACAGCTTCACTCCAGTAACCATGCCTACTTGGGTACCCCTTTGGGTACTCCTTAAATTTGATTCTCAGGCCAACAATTATATTAAAATGGCTAGGCTTAGTCAACCAATCTCTAAAACTCCTACCAATAAGAAGTTCACAATTCATGATCTCTGTATTTCCTTAAAAGCCATTTGCTTACTTAGAAAGACTGTACACAAGCAGAGTAACCTCTTCTTTAAGAAGCAATAAATTTATCTTTTTGTTTTAGGAACAAAATGGTAGATTCTTCCTTAGACACCCCTAATACAGTCTCTTAGGCCCATTAATTTTACTTACAAACTATTTGCCAGTTTCTTCTTAATAAATCCCCATTTATTGTTAAGTCTATATACCATCCAATCCCCCACTCAATATTTACCTTAAATACAATTTGTGAATATGGTTCCTCTACTTAAGTTCATTCAGAATTCTGTTTTTGTACATATCACCTTCTTTATAACCTCATCATTTCTTTTTACTTTTTAATATTACTTACAGTGACAGTCTCCGCCTCTCCAAAATGTCCTTCTCCATTTAGGTAAGTTATTTTCATCCTTCAAAATCCATTCATTTTTATCATTACTATGAATTTTTTAACCCCCTACACAAACAATTTACCTTTATCTGTGTTCCCATTCCTCTATATTTTTTGTTTCTTTTGGTTCGTTTATTGTTTGTTTGTTTATTTTAACCAGTATTTCCCCATGTCTCTACCCTCCAGCCTCTGGCAAATATAATTGTATTCTTTGCTTCTACACTTTTGACTTTTCCTCTGTGTCTCTATTAAAGCACTGTAACATTGGTTTGAAATAATTTGTTTGTAAAACTGTGTCTCCCACCTTCTCCATTGCTTCAGATTCCAGCCCATAATAGAGTCTCAGTAAATAAATTAATAAGCTAAAACTGAAAAATTAATTTTTATAAGTGTATCCTCTTGATTTTCCTTCTTTCATAAAAAAACTTTTTGAAACTACGGACATATTCAAGAAAGACCATCTAAGGATATTTAAATTAAATCCATAAAATCTTTTCTATATCTTATAATTTTTAACTATCACTTTGGAGAATTGATGATAGAAATCTTCCATTTAAGGAAAAAATATTTTACTGATAATGTAACATCAATTTAATTAATAAAAACAGTTTACTTCATACGAAAGCCTGGGTCATCTAAAATGTAAGTCTGGAAGCTATTTGAATCATGAAAAGGCTACATTTAAAGTTCTTTGTCATCAGTTCTTAACTTGAGAAATCTCTTTTTTTGTTTGTTTTGTTTTGTTTTTTACCTGAAATGGAGATTTGCTCTGTTGCCCAAGCTGGAGTGCAGTGCCACAATCTTGACTTATTGCAACCTCCACCTTCCGGGTTCAAGCGATTGTCTTCTGTCAGCCTCCTGAGTAGCTGGGATTACAGGTGCCCCCCACCACACACACCATGCCTAGCTAATTTTGGTATTTTTAGTAGAGATGGGGTTTCACCATGTCAATCAGCTTGGTCTTGAACTGCTGGACTCAAGTGATCCACCTGCTTCAGCCTCCCAAAGTGCTGGCATTACAGGAATGAGCCACGATGCCCAGCAAGAATGTTTTTAATATAATCTGACAACAAATTAATTATCAACTAAAATTGCAAGTGTATAAGTTTTATCTTATTTAAAAAAATTCAGATTTTTATAAAATTTTGTTTTCCCAAAATAGTCTTAAAATTCCAACTTAGCCACCTGATTGTTCATTCTAATTTTAAAGCCAACTTTGTTTGTTGAAGATTTGAAAAGAGTATTGTCAAATAAATAATTTAGGGCTGGTTCTTCATAAGGAGAAAGGATGACGTTGTCATCATGGACCTGCCAGCCTGGGAAAGCTTAATTCAATTTTTAGAACAAATAGAGAACCCACTGGGCAAGCACACAAAAAGGGCTCAACAATTCAACAACAACTCAAAACAATTAAGTAGAGACCAACCAAGTTACAAGAATTGCATTTGCCTCACAGGACAGAGAAAAATAATTTTATGAGAGAAATGAGAACAATTTAGTCCTGAATACATTGTGTGCAAAGATCACTGCTGGTGTATCAATCAATACCCTCAAATTAAAAGAAAAAAAAAACTTAACAGGAAATAGAGAAAAAGAAAAATAAATAAGCCAAAATGACTAGAGTTTAAATTTACCAATATTGTATTTAAAAGGGTAACACTATATCGAAGGCCCGCAGAAGGTGTTGAAGCGATGTGATTTCTGCCCAGTGCTCTGAATGTCAAAGTGAAGAAATTCAGTGAAGTGTGAGTAAATGGAGGGAGTAAATATGACTTTCTTAAGCTAGCCAAATGCCTCATCATCTAACTAGTGACGCTCATGAATGGATGAACGAGATTCCCACTGTCCCTACCCACTATCCAGTGAAACCACAGTTAAGAAAATGGGCTTGGCAAAATCAGTGGGGAAAGAAGACCCTGTTGAGTTTGACTCTAGTCTGGCATGGTGAAGAGACATGAGACGTGTGGAATAAGTGGAAGGCCCCTGGCGCCCCCAGGCCCCCATCCCCACGAGGGGACAGGGTGGGGTTCGCCTGCCTTGCATACCACTGGTGAAATACCACTACTCAGAACCCTTCAAAAAATCAATAAATCCAGGAGCTGGTTTTTTGAAAATGTCAACAAAACAGACAGGCCACTAGCCAGATTAATGAAAATAAAAAGAGAAGAATCAAATAGATGCAATAAAAAATGATAAAGGGGATATCACCACTGATTCCACAGAAATACAAACTACCATCAGAGATTACTACAAACAACTATATACACATAAACCAGTGAACCTGGAAGAAATGGATAAATTCCTGGACACTTGCATCCTCCCAAGCCTAAACCAGGAAGAAGTCGAAACCCTGAGTAGACCAATAACAAGTGGCTGAAGTTGAGGCAGCAATTAATAGCCTATCAAACAAAAAAAGCCCAGGTGCAGATGAGTTCAAAGCCAAATTCTACTAGACATACAAAGAGGAGCTGGTAGCAGTCCTTATAAAAATATTCCAAACAATACAGAAAGAGAGAATCCTTCCAAAATCATTTTATGAGGCCAACATTATCCTGATACCAAAACCTGGCAGATACTCAACAAAAAAAAGAAAACTTCAGGCCAATATCCATGATGAACATAGATGCAAAAATCTTCAATAAACTACTGGCAAATCTAATCTAACAGCACATCAAAAAGCTTATCCATCATGATCAAGTAGGGTTTATCATGGGGATGCAAGGCTGGTTCGACATACACAAGTCTATAAACGTAATCCACCACATAAACAGAACCAAAGACAAAAAACACATAATTATCTCAATAGATGCAGAGAAGGCCTTCAACGGAATTCAACATCCTTTAGGCTAAAATCTCTCAATAAACTAGTTATCAATGGAATGTATCTCAAAATAATAAAAGCTATTTACGACAAACCCACAGCCAATATCATACTGAATGGGCAAAACCTGGAAGCATTTCCCTTGAAATCAGGCACTAGACAAGGATGCCCTCTCCCACCACTCCTATTAAATACAGTAGTGAAAGTGCTAGCAAGAGCAATCAGGCAAGAAAAAGAAATAAAGCGTATTTAATTAGGAAAGGAGGAAGTCAAATTGTTTCTATTTGCAGATGACATGATTCTATATTTAGAAGACCCCATCATCTCAGCCCAAAATCTCCTTAAATAAGCAACTTCAGCAAAGTCTCAGAATACAAAATTAATGTTCAGAAATCACAAGCATTTCTATACACCAATAACAGACAAACAGAGAGCCAAATCATGAACAAACTCCCATTCATAACTGCTACAAAGAAAATAAAATACCTACGAATACAACTAACAAAGGATGTAAAGGACCTCCTCAAGGAGAACTACAAACCACTGCTCAAGGAAATAAGAGAGGACACAAACAGATGGAAAAACATTTCATGCTCATGGTTAGGAAGAATCAGTACCATGCAAATGGCCATACTGCCAAAAGTAATTTATAGATTCAACAATATCTCCATCAAGCTACCAATGACTTTCTTCACAGACCTGAAAAAACCTCCTAAAACTTCATATGGAACCAAAAGAGACCCTGCATAGCCAAGACAATCCTAAGCAAAAAGAACAAAGCTGGAGTCATCACACTACCTGTCTTCAAACTGTAACAGTGATCAAAACAGCATGGTACTGGTACAAAAACAGAGATACAGACCAATGGAACATAAAAGAGGCCTCAGAGACAACACTGCACATCTACAAGCATCTGATCTTTGACAAACCTGACAGAAACAAGCAATGGGGAAAGGATTCCCTGTTTAATAAATGGTGCTTGGAAAACTGGCTAGCTATGTGCAGAAAGCAGAAACTGGACCCCCTTCCTGACCCCTTATGCTAAAGTTAACTCCAGATGGATTAAAGACTTAAACATACAACCTAACACCATAAAAACCCTAGAAGAAAACCTAGACAATATCATTCAGGGCATAGGCATAGGCAAGGACTTCATGACTAAAACACCAAAAGCATCAGCAACAAAAGCCAAAATAGACAAATGGGATCTAATTAAACTCCAGAGCTTCTGTACAGCAAAAGAAACAATCATTAGAGTGAAATGGCAACCAACAGAATGGGAAAAAATTTTTGCAATCTACCCATCTGACAAAGGGCTGATATCCAGAATCTACAAAGAATTAAAACAGATTTACAAGAAAAAACACAAACAAACCCATTCAAAAGTGAGCAAAAGACTAAAGTGGGCAAAGGATATGAACAGACAGTTTTCAAAAGAAAACATATATGAAGCCAACAAACATGAAAAAAGCTCATCATCAATGGTCATTAGAGAAACGCAAATCAAAACTACATTGAGATACCATCTCATGCCAGTTAGAATGGCAATCATTAAATAATCTGGAGAAAACAGATGTAGGAGAGAATGTTGAGAAATAGAAACGTTTTTACACTGTTGGTGGGAATGTAAATTAGTTCAACCATTGTGGAAGACAGTGTGGTGATTCCTCAACGACCTAGAAATAGAAATTCCATTTGACCCAACAATCCCATTACCCAAAGGATTATAAATCATTCTATTATAAATACACATGCACACATATGTTCATTGTGGCACTGTTTACAATACCAAAGACCTGAAGCCAACCCAAATGCCCATTGATGATAGACTAAATAAAGAAAATGTGGCACATGTACACCATGGAATACTATGCAGCCATAAAAAATGATGAGTTAGTGTCCTTTGTAGGGACATGGTTGAATCTGAAACCATCATTCTCAGCAAACTGACACAGGAACAGAAAATCAAACATTGCATGTTCTCACTAATAGGCAGGTGTTGAACAATGACAACACATGAACACAGGGAGGGGAGCATCACACACTGGGGTCTGTTGAAGGGGCTGGGGGAGGGACAGCAGAGGGTGAGGAGGTATAACATTGGGAGGAACGCAAGATATAGCTGACAGGGGGAGATGGAGGCAGCACATACATTACTATGTATGTACCTATGCAACAATTCTACATGATCTGTACATGTTCCCCAGAACCTAAAATACAATAAAAAGAATAAAATTTTAAAATAATAAAATTTTTAAAAGGTAACAATAATTGAAAGTGGAGGGAGGTGGAGGATAGAGTGGAAATTTGCTCTTCAATTATCACGACAGTAGTACTGATTTTAATTTTTATATATAAAAACTGAGATCCTCCAAGATGTACATTTTGACCCCAATGGCATAAAGTTAAATTTGAGTCCTAATCAAATGTTTCACTATAGATCCTGTGTTGTATATCATGTTTTCAAAAATGGCCACAGCAATATTTTCAGGCCCACACGCTCTCTCAGAACATTGCTACTCTCCTTGAATCTGGGCAGAAATTTGTAACTGCCTCAATGAAAAGGATGCTACAAAAATGATGCTGCATGACTGTTGAGGCCTAGCTATTCTAAGGAATCCCAAACTAGCACCACAGAGAGATCACATGCAGAGACACACGTGGAGAGGAGCTGAGGTCCAAGGACAACAGCCAGCATTAAATATGAAAATCAGAATATCAAGCATGGTCATATTAGTTGTCTACTGTTGCATAAGAAACTACAAGATTTTATTGCATACAGCTTCTATGGGTCAGGATTCCAGGGATGGCTTAGCTGGGCAGTTCTAGTTCGGAATCTCTCATGAAGTTGCAATCAAAATGCCAGTTGGGGTTCAATCATCTGAAGTTTTGACTGGAGCTGAAGGATTTTTTCCCAATGTGGCTTATTCACATATCTAACAAATTAGTGCTAGATGTTGTCAGGGGGCTTTTAGTTCCTTGCACATGCATCTCTCTACAC
This sequence comes from Cebus imitator, assembly GCF_001604975.1. Taxonomy (NCBI): domain Eukaryota; kingdom Metazoa; phylum Chordata; class Mammalia; order Primates; family Cebidae; genus Cebus; species Cebus imitator. The sequence continues at coordinate 2,114,120 of NW_016107432.1, forward strand.
AGAACTACTTGAGTATCCTCACAACATGGCAGTTGGCTTACGCTGGGCAAATGATTCAGGAAGGAGCAAGGTGGAAGTTGCAATGTCCTTTATGATATCCTCAGAAGGCATACTTTATCATTTTTACAATATCTTATTAACGAAATTGGCCATCCTATTCAGTGTTGGAGGGAACTGCATAAGGACATGAATATCAAAACTCAAGAATCAAGGGGGGCCATTTTGGAAACTGGCTATGACAGAGGTTTTACATCCAAGTAATAAGAATCCTTGAAAATGAGAAGAGAAGAAGCAAATCATCAGAGGAATAATACAAGAAAATTTTCCAAAGCTGAAAACAAAGAATTTATTGATTGAAATAACCCACCAACCACCCAACATAATAGAGGAAAATAATACTACATCAACGAAAATCATCATAAAAGTTCAGTATACTAGAAACAAAAATGAACTTTCAGAGAAAGGAAAAAAGTCACCTATAAAGGATCAGGAAACACAACAGCTTCATACTGATCAATGGCAACAATGAAAACTAAAAGAAATTGTGATCAAAATTCTCAAGGAAAATTATTTTCAACCTAGAATCCTATACCTAGTCAAACTGTCAAAATAAATGTAAAGGTAAAATAAAGACATTCAAATTTTTTAAAAAAATTATCTCCATTGCACTGTTTCTCAGAAAACTACCTAGAAGAGACATCTCTACTAAAATGGGGGATTAAAATAGGAAAGAGTGTTCTGGAGATATACAAAATAATAGCAAAACAAGCAAAAGAATTCCCAAGAACAATGGCAAAAGATCTCAGATGAAACTCTATATCAGACATAAAGGGGATGTAAATTGGAAAGGCATGGGAGGGAAAGCATTAAAAGCTTCATTTTCCGCTGTGAGAAACCAACAGATAGTGTCTAAAACCTTAAAACAAAGAAGCAGTGATTCAAAATTTTTTAGATACATGGAGGTAAATAGTAAAATAACAATCACCTAAGTGAGATGAAAAGTACAGTAGCCTTTGAGGAAAGGGAATAATGGGGAGGAAATGAGCTTACTGTTACTTGTAAGAATTATAAAATTATTTGATTCTTTAAACTATGAAAATATAGCCATGCACCATATAATGACATTTCAGTCAACAATGGACCACATATACAGCAGCAGTCTCATAAGATGACAATGGAACATATAAACCTGATCTATTGTGCTTGATATTGTCATCATATATGAAGTAGGGGAAATGGCTGATATTTAGTAATGATGCTAGAAATTTGGTTTTCCAGATAAAAATATATCTATAAATAAAAATATGTATACCGTCTAGGCTTGTGTAAGTATATTCTACCATGTTCAACAATGACAAAATCTCTGAATGACACATTTCTCAGAACGTAGCATCATTTTTAAGCAATTTGTAACAGTATATAACTGGTAATTTTTTTTAATAACTGGTAATTTTAAGAGATAGAGATATTGAGAAGAGATGACCCCTTTTCTGTTTCTAGTTATCATTGGATTTTAAGAATAAACATAAAGATATAGCATATACTGTGCCAAAGATTTTAGACTTCCATCATTTTCTTTTTCAAAAATTCTAATGGGATGAAGACTTGATAGACTGGTAGAGAAAGTAAAGAGGAAAAAAAAGTTCAAAATCCTAACTTTAAAATGTCTGTTATTCATAAGATAAACATGTCAAGCTATTTATCCAGAAGGAAAAAAATCAGTTTATGATTGTAATTATAGCTATAAACTCAGTTATTCCCTTAGTCAATGAAAATCACAGTGTTCAGATATTAATTAAAACTCTTTAATTTTTCTTATGAATAATTTTGAGTATCTAAAAGTATAATTTAAATATTTCTCACTGCCCCATTTTGTTCTTCTTTGACTTGAAGTTATTTAAATACAAATCATTTTTCCACCGTTACATAAGTTACAAAGAAGAGTATGGAAGGTAAAACCAGAAGACCATTAATCAAAGCTGGTAATTAATTATTTGCTGTCAGATTTGTTTTAAATATATTAAGTGTTTCACATATTACAATATTCCATTATTACTTTATGTACTCACTAGTTGCCTGGTTCTCTAATTAGTGAGATGTTAGCCAGGTTTTCATTTTGCCATCAAAATATTTGCCTATTTAGTTCTTAATCATGTTACTTTGCACACAAACTTAACAAATGGGTATAGTTCATATTTTTCACTCCAATTTCTGAAAAAAGTGTGTTTTTATTAGAACTGTTAGCAAGCCAAATTTTCTTTTAGTTGATTTGGTGCCTTTCAACAGTTTTATGTGAAATCAGTCTTCTCAGAATGGAGAACAGAATAAATCCGAGGAGATTCACTGAAAACATTTGGTTAATTTTTTTTTTTTTTTTTTTTGAGACAGAGTCTCGCTCTGTTGCCAGGCACCAAGCTGGAGCGCAATGGCACAATCTTGGCTCATTGCAACCTCTGCCTCCCGGTTCAATCAATTCTCCTGCCTCAGCCTCCTGAGTAGCTGGGGATATAGGCGTGTGACACTATGCCCAGCTAATTTTTTTTTTTAATTTTTTTAGAAGAGAGGGGGTTTCACCATGTTGGCCAGGAAGGTCTCGATCTCTTGACCTCATGATCCACCCATCTCGGCCTCCCAAAGTGCTGGGATTACAGGCATGAGCCACCACGCCTGGCCTTAGTTAATCTTTAATTAACTACTGTTATCTATCACATCATACCTACCAAATGTGTAAGTCAAGTTGGAGTTCATTTGTAACACTGGTATAAGAAATAATGACAGTTAATCATCTAACATATAATAATCTGGAGACAGTTTTAGGTTGAGTACAATTGTTCAGCAATGTCATTAAAGGGCTTTCACTCTGGTATCCTCAATGTGTTTATTTTTAGGCTTTTAGACTTTAACACTTATAGACTGTCAACTCAGAGTTCCAAAATAGCTGCTACGTTTTCAAACATTACGTTCTCAAACCAACATCATGAGCAGGAGGTAAAGGATAAATGGATGAATCATAAAATAATTTTTTTTTCTAACAACCCCAAGTTGACTTTCCTTTATGCCAAGTCACGTGACAGCACATAGCTGCAAGGAAAGCTTGGCAAATGTCAGTGGAATTTCCACAGTTGGTTTAGATGAATCACAATTTATCTTCTAGGGCTATGCATTAGTTTCCTATTGCTGCTGTAAAAAATTATCATGAATGTAGTGAATTAAAACAACAAAAAGTTATTGGCTTATGGTTCTGGATGTCAAAGTCCAAACTAATATCAAGGTCTTGCAATGGCTGTGTTCCTTCTGGAGGCTGTAGCAGAGAATTTCCTTATGTGTTTCATCTTGGAGGGGCTGCCTGCATTTATTGAACAATGGTCCCTTTTTCACATTGCTCTAACCTCTGCTTCCATCATCATATCTCCTCTGACTCTCTTGCTTCCTGTTTTCCCTTTAAAATACTTTTGCAGTTACCTTGGGTCTACCCAGATACTCCACAATTCTCTCCTAGTTTCAAGATCCTTAATCACATCTGTAAAGACTCTTTGGCCATAAACAAAATATATTCAAATGTTCCCAGCACAAAAAAGTGGTGGTCTTGGTGGGGGATGGATAGGGTAGGGAGAGGGTGGTGAGCATTATTTTGCCTACGACAAGCTGATTCCATTGCAAATCAGAAAACAAACAGATTCTGTTAACAAGACAAAGCCTATTGGATAAAAAACTATCAGTATCTGCCACCCTCCACCTATATTATACTCACCACTCATCATGTTCATTTCTCTCCTCTACAACAAGTGTTAGAAAGAAAAGAAAAATAAGCATTTTGCTTCTATTTAATTATTAATAAATATTTTCTTCCAGATTCTATCATGGAATATATAATTTTATTGCAGCACAGCTACAAGTCAAAAGTCAGACTTTCAAATATGTTATTTTCTAGTGCTATCACAAACATATTCAAATTTATAGAAGCTAAAATCAGAACAGAATAAAGACGTAAGTTGTTCTTTACATGGGTATTATTGCATTGTACTGCGTGAAAGTGTGTGGAATTCATTCCAAAGGCTGACATAATTTTTCCCTACTCCTTTTTTACCCTTTCTTTGAAAAGAGAAAAATAGTAGATTTTTATTAAAAGAGTATTAGTAGCCTGCCTGCTTAAATCAGTAGCTTAAAGATCAAACTTGACTTTGAAGAAATTATTCTAAGAAATCTGGAGTTTATCTTTTATGGATAAAATAATTATCACAGGCCAAACTTAATCTCCCTGATATCTAATGTGGATTGGAAAAGAGATTTTGAATGTTGTTCCTAGCATGAAATCACTTTAGCAGACATAAAATGGCATCCCATGGAATTTACCAACAGGAGATATTACCTAATAAAGATGTTCTTAAATGGCTTATATTTTACAATCAAGCATGCAAAAAAAAAAAAAAAAGTACTAGCTTACCACTAACTTGAAATGTAGCTGTGACCATGGAGATGCAGAATGTTAAGAACATTTGTAGGAAATAAAATAATAAAATATACTAACATAACAGTATTTTTAAAGCAGGTAGTAAAGCTTTATTCACAACAGGGGACTTTTGCAACTCCCTCTTCAGTGCACAGGGTTAGAATTTTGAATCCACCCAGAATAAATTCATCCATCTCAATCTGAAGTCCCTTTCTTCCAAAGGCAAGAATTAAGTGCACGTAATACATATTTGAAGTGAAGGAAATAAAAGTGGGTGAAAAGCTCAACTCTAAAGACAACATTCTAAGTTCTTTACATAGGATGAATCTCCACATGGTTTCAAATTATCTTAGTGCCAATGCATATACTCTGTTTCCCAAAACTAGCTTCATGATTTACTTTTATTTCTATATTTGAATAAAACTTATTTAAAATATTTTACTGTTTTGAAAGTAAAATTACACCATGACAAATTTGAGAAGCTGGTTTTGAGTATTTTCTTTAAATATAAAACCAATATATTGCCATGATGATAGTTAAGAAGTTCAGGAACCAAGAAATGACTTCAGATGTTGCACAAATTCAGATAAACTTACAAATAACAATTTAAATGTTTAATAAATTATCCTGATTTTCAGGTCTCCATATGCAAGCCTGGGGCCTGAAAGTCTGAAGTCCTGCCTGCCTCAGCTGATCATCTCCCACCCCCTGCCTGCATTTTCCATTGTCCCTGATCCCCCAGTGGAGCTTCCCTGGACAAGCCCCTCACCCAACCCTGCCATCTTAACTGTTCTTATGATAATGTGAATACCTCTCACCCATCCTGCATCTTAACTGCTCTTCTGCCTCACCCCCACCCACCATTGTAACTGAACTTGTGGTCATGTATACTTCTTGCCCCTACCCCCCACCACTGTAACTGATCTTACTCTGCAACACCCCCACCCCCAAAAAAACAACCCCAACCTATAAAGCCAATTCCCACCTTACCCCCTTCACCTGTCCTTTCTCAGATTCAGCCCACTTGCATCCTAGCAAGAAATAAAATGGACTTGTTGCCAATTCAAAGCCTGTTTGGAAGATCTCTTTATTAAATGCATTTAATATTCAGTACTATTGGATGTGAATAACACTAATGCCACCCAACTTGTCATTTGGATGTTTACTTAGTTTGGTATAGATTGCCATATGTAAAAATATAAATCAAATTACTCCTTACTTTTTATAGCAAAATAAATTACAAATTAAATGTAAAGATGAAATGCCATGGAGGCATTACAAGAAAATATAAAGAGGGTTTTTAAAATAAATTTTGAATGAGGAAAGACTTTTTAAGTATGCCACAAAATCCAGAAGCTATAAAAAGAAGATTAGTGGCCAGGTATGATGGCTTTCACCTATAATCCCAGATACTCAAGAGGCTGAGGCAAGAGAATTGCTTGAACTCAGGAAGCCGAGGTTGCAGTGAGCTGAGATCATGCCACTGAGCTCCAGCCTGGGTGACAGAGTGAGATCCTGTCAAAGATTGGTAAACATAACTACATAGAATAAATATGTTCTGTCTAGGGAAAAGAAGAAAAAAAACACAAAGTCAAATGTCAAATAAAAAACTGGAGAAAACATTTGCAACATATATTACAGACAAAAGATATGTTCATTAGCACTTTTAAAGTCTCTGCAAATCAATAAATAAAAGATCAATAGCCTTTAAGAAAAATAGGAAAATATCATATACAGACAGTTTACAATAAAGAGAGGAAAGGGGAGTTCAAACTTTCTTTTTAAACTTTTTCAAATTTTTTTAAGTTTGATAATACACATGGTAAGTTTTATAATAATATACACAGTAAGAGAAATTTTAATTAAAAGTGCAAAATGCAAACTTTTATCTATCATATTAGCAATGATCCAAAAGTAAAGTAACACTGTTGTTTTTCTATGTTAAAAAAAAAAAAAATGTTCTCAACTATGCTTCATACAGATGTGCTATGGACTAAATGTTTGTGTTCCTCCAAAATTCATGTTGAAACCCTAACCACCAATGTGATAATACTTGGAGGTAGAACCTTTGGGAGGTAGTTAGGGTAAAACTAGGTCATAAGGGTAGGGCCCATATGATGGGACTAATGTTCCTATTTTTAAAAGGTGGGGGGTGGGGAGCTGGGGGGGGATAGCAGGGGGAGAAATGCCAGATGTAGGTGATGGGGAGGAAGGCAGCAAATCACACTGCCAGGTGTGT
>NW_016107432.1:2120893-2165087 GCF_001604975.1 Cebus imitator
AAAAAGGAAAAAAAAAAAAAAAAAAAAAAAAAAAAGAAAAAGAAAAGAAAAGTCCATGTGAAGAAATAACCAAGAAGAGGGATGTTACCAAGAACTAGCCCATGCTGGTATCCTGATTTTGATTTTAAATTCTCCAGCCTCCAGAACTATGAGAGATAAATGTCTGTTGTTGAAGCCACCCACTCTATCGTATTCTTCTATAGCACACTGAACTAAAACAGAATGCAAATTGGTACAACCTGTATAGCAAACATTTTGACTGTATTATCAAAATATTAATTCACATACATTGAGATCCAGCAATTCTTCTAGAAGTTGATTCTCCAAATTTAATTGCAAATGTATGTAGTAATGCATATAAAGGAAAATTTAATTGCGACATTTTTAAAACAAATGATTGAAAACACCTAAATATCTATTAATAGAACACAGGTTAAATAAATTATGATACAAACATAAAATGGAGCAGAATGCAGCCATAAAGGAATATGGAAAGAAGATTCTGGAAATATGATGGAGTACAAAGCACCAGAAATTCATCTCCCTATCTAAACAACAATTAAACTGACAGAATCTTCCTGTGTAACAATTTTAGTACTCTGGAGTTTATTGAAGGCTTTCAACTTATGGGGAAGGTTTGAATGGTAAACTGAAGTTTATTTCAATCAATTTCAGCTCATGGCACAGTACCAGCTACCCATTCTCCACCCTCAATCCTGCTTCAGAAACTTACACAGGTATTCCTAGAGCAACTTGCAAACAGCTTGGGAAAAGTAGAATCAGCAACAATCACCCAGTCTTCCAAATACTAGGCATCTGCATAATGATTGCTGCTTCTGATTACAGAGATCAAACAGTGTTGTGTCCATTGTTTTTGCACCTCCTCCCACTGTTGCCAGTTACCCTCAGCTGAAGTGATTTCTGGGACATCTAAACACCAAGCATCTTTTTTTTTTTTCCTTCACTAATTCTTTACTTTTTCTCCTCTGGGAGTCAGATAGTGAAGACTAGTACAAAAAACAGACACAAAGAAAAATGTAACAGAATAGAGACCCCGGAAATAAGGCTACACACCTACAACCATCTGACCTTTGACAAAGATAACAAAAACAAGCAATGGGGAAAAGATTCCCTATTCAATAAATGATACTGAGATAACTGGCTAGCTGTATGCAGAAGATTGAAACTGGAACCCTTTCTTATACCATATACAAAAATCAACTCAAAAGGATTGAAGCTTTAAATGTAAAACCCAAAACTATACAACTCTGGAAGACAACCTAGGCAATACCATCATGGACAAAGGAACGAACAAAGATTTCATGACTAAGATGCCAAAAGCAATTGCGATGAAAGCAAAAATTGACAATTAAGAATTCTGCACAGAAAAGAAATTCTCAACAGAGAAAATAGACAATCTACAGAATAGGTGATGATATTTGCATACTGTGCATCTGACAAAGGTCTAATATTTAGCATCTATAAGGAACTTAAACAAATTTACAAATTAAAAAAAAAAACTCATTAAAAAGTGGGCAAAGGATATGAACAGACACTTTTCAAAAGAAGACACACATGTGGACAACAAGCATTTCAAAAAAAAAACAGCTCAATATCACCGATCATTAAAGAAATATAAATCAAAACCACAAGGAGATACTATCTCACACTCATCAGAATGGCTATTACTAAAAAGTTAAAAAAATAACAGATTCTGGCAGAGAAAAGGAGATTCTTACACACTGTTGGTGGGAGTGTAAATTAGTCAAATCATTATGGAAACAGTGTGGCAATTCCTCAAAGAGCTAAAAACAAGATGCTTATTTGACACAGAAATCTCATTACTGGATATTACCCAGACAAATATAAATCATTCTACCATAACAATACATGCGTGCAAAGGTTTATTGCAGCATTATTCACAATAGCAAAGACATGGAATCAGCCTAAAAGCCCATCAATTACAGACTGAATTTTAAAAATGTAGCACATATACACTATGGAATACTATGCAGCCATAAAAAGAAGGAGATCATATCTTCTTCAGGAACATGGGTGGAGCTGGAGACCATTATTCTTAGTATACTAATGAGGAATAGAAAATCAGATACTGCATGTTTTCACTTATAAGTGGAAGCTAAATGATGAGAACTCATGGACACAAACAGACACTGAGGCATACTTGAGGGTGGAGTTTGACAGGAAAAATAGGAGCAGAAAAATAACTATTGGGTACAAGCATGGTATCTGGGTGACAAAACAATCTGTACAGCACACTGTTAAGTGCACTCTTAATGAAGAGACCACCTAAACAGTCTTTGTGTGAGCAACAAGGTGGCTCTTTATTCACCCATATGTGAGTGGACTGAGTCCAAAAAGAGAGTCAGACCTCTTGCACCCGGGTGAATAAACAGCCTTGTTGCTCACAGAAAGACTGTTAGGTGGTCTCTTCATTCAGGTCACACTTAACATTTGGTGCCAAAACCCAGGACAGGGGTACTCCTTTGGCAGACCAGTTCCCTGTCCTCACTGTCCCTCTGCGAAGAGATGCCTACTGAAAATGAGCTGCTCTCATTCTCATCTTTACTTCTTTCCTTAAAACTTACTTCCTTCACTATGGGCAATATTCCACACTCTATTCCTCAGTCTTCACCTCTAGCCTGCATCCTAAAAAACCTAATACCTCTTCGACTGTCACCTGATCTGAAACCTAAATGTCTCATTTTTTTTTCTGCAATATGGCCTGGCCCCAAAGCAAATTGGACAATGGTTCCAAATGGCCAGAAAATGGCACTTTCAATTTTTCTATTCTGTGAGACCTAGACAATTTTTGCTGGCAAATGCGCAAATGGTCTGGAAGTACCATATGTCCAGGCATTTTTTACACTTTTATTCCTGCTTAATCTCTGCTTTCAGTGTGACCCATCCCAAATTTTCTTTCTCTCCCTTACATCTGCCATCCTGCCTCTACTAGTGACTCAGAATCCTCCTTGTGCATCGACCCTACCTGTGTGAACCAGACCCCAACCCAGGCCCTAATCCACCTCCAGAGCCTCACTCCTCTTCCTTTTCCCACAACCCACCTCCTTATGACCCTCCTGTCACCTCCCCACCTCATACCCAGTCCAGCTTACAGTTTAGTCCCATAGCTAATTCCTCCACCCCTGCCCAACAATTCCCCCTTCAAGAGGTGGCTGGAGCCAAAGGCATAGTTAGGGTGTACTTTCCTTTCTCTTTATCTGACCTTTCCCAAATTGGCCAACTGTTAAGCTCCTTTTCATCAAATTCTACTAAATATATGCAAGAGTTCCAATATCTAACCCAGGCCTAAAACTTAACCTGGAATTACTTAAATGTCATCCTCACCTCTACTCTCACCCAAGAAGAGTGGGAAAGAGTTTACACCCTAGCCCTATCTTACACTGAAGACCAGCAGTGCCTTGAACCTGGTCTACAGAAAGATACCAGGGCAGTTCCCCAGGAAGATCCCCAATGGAAATACCAGGCAGGTTCCCCTGATGTAGCCAGGCAAGATTACATGATCTCCTGCCTAGTTGAAGGACTCAAAAAATTATCATATAAAGCTGTCAACTATGGCAAACTTAAAGTAACTACCAAGGGCAAAGATGAAACCCCAGCCCAGTTCATGGCCTATTTAGCAGCCATCCTTAGAAGATTTACTGCCCTGGACCCAGAAAGGCCAGAAGGCCATCTTATTTTTAATATGCATTTTATTACCCAGTCTTCCCCCAACGTTAGGAAAACCTCCAAAAACTAGACTCTGGCCTTCAAACCCCAAAATATGACCTAATCAATCCCACCTTTAAGGTGTTCAATAACAGAGAAGAAGCTGCCAAGCAACAGTGTATCTCAGAATTACAAATGCTTACCTCCTCTGTAAGACAAACCCAGCCACACCTCCAGATCAAAATAACTTTAGAATGCCCGAAGTACAGTCTCCAGGCTTTTCTTCAGGACCTCCTCCCCCAGGACCTTGCTTCAAATGCCAGAAAATTGGCCACTGGACCAAGGAATGCCACAGCCCACGATTTCTCCTAAGCTGTGTCCCATCTGTGCAGGACCCCACTGGTAGTTGCAGCTTCCAGTGCGACTCACATCACAGCTGCTCTTAGAGCTCCTGAAGCTCAAACCCAAAAGTCCCTGACTAACTCCTTCCCAGATCTCCTCAGCTTTGCAGCAGAAGATTGATGCTGCCTCATTGCCCTGGAAGCCCCCTGGACCATCACGGCCGCCAAGTTTCAGGTAACTCTTACAGTGGAGGGTAAGTCCATTCCCTTCTTAATCAATACGGGGGCTACCCACTCCACATTGCCTTATTTTCTTGAACTCCCAACCTCAGGTAATCCTCCCGCCTTGGCCTCCAAAGTGCTTGGATTACAGACGTGAGCCACCACGTCCGGCCTCATCACCTTATTTTCAAGGGCCCATTTCTCTTGCCTCCATAACTGTTGTTGCCATTGATGGCCACAACTTGTAGACCCCTTAAAATCATCCAACTCTGGTGCCAAATCAGGCAGCACTCCTTTACACACTCCTTCCTAGTTAACTCCACCTGTCCAGTCCGCTTACTAGGCAGAGACATCTTAACAAAATTATCTGCCTCCTTAACTATTCCTGGACTATAGCCACATCTCATTACTACCCTTCTACCCAATTAAAAATCTCCCTCACAACCCCACCTCCCATCTCCCTACCTCAACCCAACAGTATGGGACACATCTGTCCCATCCCTGGCAACCGACCACACGCCTCTTATCATCCCATTAAAAGCTAACCACCCTTACCCCACCCAGTGCCAGTATCCCATCCCACAACAGGCTTTAAAAGGCCTAACACCTGTTATCACCCATGTGTTACAACATGGCCTTTTAAAGCCTACAAACTCTCCTTACAATTCCCCTTATCCTACCTGTCCAAAAACCAGACAAATCCTATAGGCTAGTCCAAGACCTTCGCCTCATCAATCAGTTTGTACTTCCCATTAATCCTGTTGTACCAAACCGTTATGCCCTCCTGGAATTCTCCATAGCCCCTTTGGCAGCTCACTGTTCTGTTCTTTACCTTAAATACACCTTTTTCACCATCCCCATACACCCCTCCTCTCAGCCTCTTTTTGCTTTCACTTGGACTGACCCCAATGTCCACCAGTCTCAACAACTCACCTGGACTGTTCTGCCCCAAGGTTTCAGAGATAGCCCACACTACTTTAGTCAAGCCCTTTCCCATGACCTACTTTCCTTCTGTCCATCTGCTTCCCAGCTCATTCAATATAGGGATGATCTTCTTTGCAGTCTGTCTTATCAATCCTCCTGGCAAGACACTCTTCTGCTTCTTCAACTTCTATACTCCATGGAGTACCATATATCCCCTTCTAAAGCCCAAAATTTTTCCCCATCCATTACTTATCTTGGTATAATCCTCCATCAGCATACACGTGCTCTCCCTGCCAACCGTATGCAGTTAATTACCCAAATCCCAACCCCATCCACTAAATAACAGCTTCTCTCCTTCCTAGGCATTGTAGGATACTTTCACCTCTGGATAACAGGTTTTGCCCTCATAACCAAACCACTTTATAAACGTGCAAAAGGACACTTAGCTAACCCCATAGACCCCAAATTTTTCCCCATTATTCCTTTCATTTGCTAAAAAAGACCTTAGAAACAGCCCCTACTCTAGTGCTCCCCAACTCCTCCCAACCCTTCTCCCTTCTCCCATTTACTTTACACAGCAGAAGTAAAAGGCTGCACAGTCGGGGCACTTACACAAGAGCCAGGCTCACAACCAGTCACCTTCTTGTCTAAACAACTTGACTTCACAGTCCTAGGCTGGCTGTCATGCTTACACGCTGTGGCCACCAAGGTTGTAATACTCCTAGAATCCCTTAAAATTACAGGCTATACTCCACTTACTCTCTATAGCTCTTACAGCCTCAAAAATTTAGTTTCCTCTTCCCACCTCACACACGTAGTTTCAGCCCCTCGCCTCCTCCAGCTTTATGCACTCTTTATTGAAACCCCCACAGTAACCATTGCTCTTGGAACTGACCTCAACCCAGCCTTTCACTTAACACCCAACCCAAGTCCTGATCTGCTTGACTGCATCTCTCTAATCCACATAGCATCCTCCCCCTTTCCCCATATTTCCCTCTTCCCAATCCCAGACACAGACCACACATGGTTTATTGATGGTAGTTCTTCAATGTCCAGTTGGTTGGCACTGGCCAAAGATGGTTATACTGTTTTATCCCGTTCATCTATTATCAAGGCTGCCACACTGCCCCCGCTGCCACTTCCCAACAAGATGAACTTCTGGCCTTAACCCAGGCTCTCACACTTGCAAAAGGGTTACATATCAATATTTAAACTGTTTCTAAATACGCCTCCAACCTCCTTCACCACCGTGCTGTTATGTAGGCAGAAAGAGGTTTTCTCACTACACAAGGGTCCTCTTTTATCAATGCCTCCTTAATAAAAAGCCTTCTTAAAACCACTCCCCTTCCAGCCAAAGCCGGAGTCATTCACTGCAAAGAGCATCAAAAACCGTCAGACCCCCTTACCCAAGGAAACACCTATGCCGATAAAAACAGCTAAAGAAGCAGCTAACACTTCAGTACCTGCCCCTCATGGCCAGTATTTCTCCTTCTCATCTGTTACTCCTTGTTGAGGAACATTAAGTTTACCCTGCCCCCATGGCTCCCTGTGGATGATACTTTGTAATTAGTGGTAGGTGGGTAACAGCGGCCTACTTGATGTATTTTTAAGTTAAATAGAACACCTGTGTATTAATGAGAATCACCTGCCTAAGAGAAAATAAATACACGGATGAAAATCTGCTAGGGGCCTTCAGTCTGGAGAGCTGTCAGCCCCACAGGCTCTCAGGCTATTTGTCCCCAGGATAGATCCACTCTGTTGTGCTATTTGGGTGTAAGCCTCTCAATACCTTCAGCACCGCCTGGGTGGGGGGTCTTCCAACTGAGCTGGTTCTTGTTAACTCCTGCCTACCTTCCCTCCAAAATCTTAACCTACCAATCATTTCTTACTCAAGGCAAGTGGTTCTTAGACCATGGAAAATTCCTTCTCCCTGCCTCACAAGCCCACTCTATCCTTGTATCCTTTTATAATCATTTTCATTTATCCCATCTTTTAGAATCCCTCATTTCTTTTCCATCATAATCATATCTCAATGTTCTATCTGCCCCTATACTACTCCCCAAGGCTCCCTTAAACCCCCTCTTTTCCTACATATAAAGCCAAGGGATTTAACCCCACACAAGACTTGCAAATAGATTTTACCCCTATGCCCTGCATCCACAAATTTAAATACCTTATAGTCTGCGTTGATAACTTTACCAGATTAGTAGAAGCCTTTCCTACTGGGTCTGAAAAAGCTACCACGTTTATCTCTTCTATCCTAACTGATAATCTCCTGATTTGGTCTTCCTACTTCTATACAATCTGACAATGGACTAGCCTTCATTAGCCAAATTACCCAAGCAGTCTCCCAGGCCCTTGGCATCCAGTGGAATCTCCATGCCCCATACAACCCTCAGTCCTCAGAAAAAGTAGAAAGAGCCAACGACCTTCTAAAAACACAACTCACCAAACTCAGCCTTCAACTAAAAAAAGACTAGACAGTTCTTCACCCCTTGCTTTTCTCAGGATTCGAGCCACTCCTAAAGAACCCACAGGGTATAGCCCCTTTGAACTCCTATATGGCTGCACATTTCTGCTTGAGTCTAACCTTATTCCAGACACCAGTCCTATTTGTGGCTATCTTCCAGTCCTCCAACAGGCCAGACATTAAATCCACCAGGCTGCTAATTTCCTCTTGCCCACTCCAGATACCAGGCATATAAAAACACCTTAGCTGGAAGGTGAGTCCTAGTTAAAAGCCTAACCCCTCAGTCTCTGCAACCTTGGTGGACAGCACCCTTCCTGGTTGTCTATAGCCCCCCAACCACTGTCCATCTCCCCAATGGGCCTATCATTCCAGGATAAAGCTGTGTCACTCAGACAATTGGCCAAATTCCTCCACCTCCTCCTGGAAGTCACAAGTACTCTCACCTACTTCTCTTAAACTCACTCATATCGTCACAGTAGAAGAATAACCCTATATAAATCTAACATACCTTCTACTTTCATTAGGCATCTTTTCCTAACACCACTATTTAACGCAGTCACCCCTACTACTTAAACTACACCTCAGAAGGTCCCTATCTCTATTAGTTTACATGCGCTGCTCTTGTTTACATTGCCGATATACACTTTTCCTCCAAGCAATTACAGCTGATATTTCATGGTTTTACCCACAAGCTGCCACACTTAACTCTCTCTTAGAGTGGATAAATGACCTTCTGTGGCAGGGAACTCTCCAATTCTTCCATCCTGATGAAGTCTTCTTCTTTTCTTTTATACTCACTCTTAACCTTAATCCCATTCTCCTGCTACCCTGTATCCCTACCTAGTTACCTCCAACATAGCATCAACCTAACCTAACCTCTCCTAACTATTTCAAACCCGTCCTTAGCCAGGGATTGTTAGCAATGCATATCTCTCTCCTCTTCCTCCTACATAGCCGTCCCTGCCCTACCAGCAGACGGCAAACTCTCCCATCTCTTTACACCTCCGGACTTCCTTCAACAATGCCCACCTGTACCCCCCAGAATAACTCCTGTATTTCCTAGATTCATTGAAAACACCCCAGATATCTCATACCAACAGGCTGCTGCTCTTCTTTGCATCTACCTACATAATCTTTCCCCTTATGTCAACTCCACATCCTCCTGTTTTTGGACCACTAACCAGACAAACAACTATCCCTACTGCTGCTCCCTTATTCTTTTCCCAGCAATCATCTAATGGAATTCTCCTATGAAACCTCCCACCCTCTTTTTATTCCTCTACACTTCACCTCCAAGGCCCTGTCACCCATGTTAACCAAGAAATAGGAACATACCAGCTTCACATTACAGAAAGGCACTCCCTCATTACCAGCACTCTTAAGAATGTCAATAGCAAGTTTTGTTGTTAAAGGTTGTAGTGGGTTTGATAGGGTAATTGTGTGGAAGGAGAGGTCTTGTTTTCATGATGTATAAGAAAGATTTTGGTATCTATGAGTAAATATTCACTTTCATTAACAAGGTTAGGTATGAGCAGGCAGGAAGAGGGGGCTGGAGGAGAATCTGATGAATGAAGGGAGGGCAGCCAAGGATGAAAGAAAGGGTAAATGCCTACCTAGGCAAAACCTTGCTGGTTCCCTTAGCAACTAGTTAAAAGACCCCACCCCCCCAGAACACTTTCTCATCTCTTCAGTCTACATTTCCAGTTCTGCCTCAGCCAAGGACGTTTTGTCCTCTGTGCCTCTTCCACCTACCTCTGCCTTCCTACCAGCTGCACAGGCAACAGTACCTTAATTTTCCTTACTACCAAAATCCAGTTTGCCAATGGAAATAAACCCCTCTCCATCCCCCTTGTAACTCCTACGCAAGAAAAAATAGTCATTCCATTAATCCCCTTGCTTGTAGGATTAGGAGTCTCCACTGCTGCAGTTAGGACTGATATAGCAGGACTTATTACTTCCATCACCACATTCTCCAGTCTTTCTGAGTTTTTCCACCAGCATTTCAGACATAACTCAAACACTGTTCTTCAAGCCCAAGTTAATTCCCTGGCTGCAATTGTCCTCCAAAATTGCTGAGGCCTCAATATATTGACTGCTGAGAAAGGAGGACTATGCCTATTCCTATAGATAAAGCTGCTTTTATCTAAACCAATACAGCCTTGTATATGACACAATCAAAAGACTTAAAGACAGTGCCCTAAACCTCGCTGATTAGGCAAATAATTATTCTGGAGCTAGCTGGCCACTCTCTGAGTATCATGGTTCCTTCCATTAGTAGGTCCCCTTATAACCATATAACCATTTTTTTCTCTTATTCAAACCTTGCCTTTTCCAACTAATCTCTTGATTCCTACAAAATTGTATCCAAGCTATAACCAACCAGTCAATATGAAAAATGCTCCTTTTAACAACCTCACAATATCAATCTTTGCCCTCAAATCTCTTAGAAGTCTAAATTCTTTGCCATTTTTAGGTTTCCATGCCATTCCCAATCCCACTTGAAGAAGCCCTGAGAAACGTTGCCTATCACCCCTCTGTACCACCCCCAAAATTTCACTGTCCCCCCCACTTTTTCTAGCTTTTACCTTTTTCCTTTACATTATCAATATAAAAATGCAGAAATGTAAGGTTCTTTGAACTGACTGCACCGTGGGCTACACCATGGTCAAGCAATGGTGACCCCTGTGACCCACACATACACCTCCAGAAGAGAAGGATGGCTAGCTCTGCCATTTTTCCTGCCTCAACCATTCCTGCCTTAACTGATAAGCCAACTTTGTGACAGTGGACGTTGGACCTTGTGATACCCCTGCCCCAGCAACAAAACAAGAATGGCTAGCTCCTATAGTACCACATTAGCCAACTTGCAACATTCTGCCATTGTTCCTGCCTCAACTGTCCTACCTTAATTGATAAGCCAACCTTGTGACACCAGACCTTAGGCCTTGTGACCCTCCCCCCCAGTGACACACTCAGGCTTACAAAAACTATCCTGGACTGTAACTTCTCTAACTTTCCACCCTCTACCCCAAACACATAAAATCAACTCCTTTCCCACTGCCCTCTACACTCTTTTCAGACGCAGCCCACTCACACCTGGGTGAATAAACAGACTTGTTGCTCACACAAAGCCTGTTTAGGTGGTCGCTTCATTTAGAGTGTGCCTAATACACACCCCTGTAATATGAATTTACCTATAGACAAACCTGCACATGTACCCCTGAACCTAAAAGCTAAAATAAATAAATAAAATTAGATAGAAACTTTGAACAACAACAAAAAAATAAACACATATACAAGAGAAATTAGAAAGATACACTGCACGCCCAGGGGAAGGTTCAGAAAAAAACCTGAGATACTAAATTTCACCTCAGGCTGATTTTCAGCACAGACACAGCCTACACAATCAAGCAAACAAACAAAAAAAAAGTAATCCAATAGGAATTGTCTCTGAAAAAAACTGGTGGTGGTGTACTAGACAAGCAAAATGAAATATCAGTAAAGAGAAAGGAAACCTAAAAAGAAGGTAAAAAGAAATTCTGGACCTGAAAGGTATAAAAACAAAATAAAATAATTCACTACAGAGATTCAAGGCAGATTTGATCAGGCAGAGAAAAGAATTAGCAAACTTGAAGATAGGAAAATAAAAGTTTTATGTCTGAGAAATCAAAAGAAAAAATATTTAGAAGAAAAGTGAACTGAGCCTAAGGGACCTCTGAGATACCATTAGGCAGACCAAACTACACACTGTGGGAGTCCCAGAGAAGAAAAGGGAAAGAGGCAGAGAGAACATTTGAGGAAATAATGGCTGAAAACCTCCCAATTTTGATGAAAGACATGAATATAATATCCAAGAAGCTCAATGAATTCCAAGTAGAATAAATTCAAAGAGGCTCACACATAATTAGGAGGCTGAGATGGGAAGATCGCTTGAGCCCAGGAGTTTAGGCTTTAATAAACTATTATCATACCACTGCACTACAAACTGGGTGACAGTTCATGACCCTGTCTCTATGAAGACAGATGGAGAGAGACTCATACAAAGATACATTATAATTAAACTGTCAAAGGACAAAGACAGATAATTTTGAAAGTAACCAGAGAGAAGTGGCCCTTCATTTACAAGGAATCCTCGAGGAGGTTATCAGCAGATTTCTCATCAGAAACTTTGGGAGCCAGGAGACAGTGAGTAATATAGTCTAAGTGCTAGAAGAAAAACAAGTGTCAACCAATAATTCTATATCTGGCAAAAATATCATTCAAAAATGTGGGAGATTAAGATATTCACAGATTGAGGTAGGGTGCCAAGATGGCCGAATAGTAACAGCTCCAATCTGCAGCTCGCAGCAAGACCAACACAGAAAGAAGGTGATTTTTGCATTTCCAACTGTGGTTCATCTCATTGAGACTTGTTAAGCAGTGGGCCAAACCTAGGGAGGGCGAGCAGAAGCAGGGTGAGGCATTGCTTCACCTAGGAAGTTCAAGGAGTGGGGAACTCCCTCCCCTAGCCAAGGGAAGTTATGAGGGACTGTGCTACCTGGCTGGGTTACTATGATTTTCCCACAGTTTTTGTAATCTGTAGATCAGGAGATTTCTTCATGTGCCTATACCACCAGGGCCCTGGGTTTCAAAAACAAAACTGGGTGGCTATTTGGGAAGACACTGAGCTAGGTTTAGGAGTATTTTTCCATATTCCAGTCGTGGCTGGAACCCCTTGTGAGAGAGAATTTTCACTCCCCTGGAAAGGGAGATAAAACCAGAGATCCAAGTGGTCTCATTCAGTGGATCCCACTCCCACAGATCCCAGCAAGCTAAGATCCACTGGCTTAAAATTCTTGCTGCCAGCACAGCAGTCTGAAGTTTACCTGGGATGATCAAGCCTGGTTGGGGTAGGGACATCCACCATTACTGAGGCTTTAGTAGGCAATTTTTCCCTGACAGTGCTAAGGAGGTTAAGAGGTCTAGGCTGGGCATGACAAAGTGGCTATGGCCAGACTGCTTCTTTAGATTCCTCCTCACTGGGCAGGGCATCTCTGAAGGACAGTTAATAGCTCCAGTCAGGGGCTCACAAACAAAACCCCCATCTCTACAGCACAAAGCACCTGGGGGAAGGGGCACCTGTGGAAGAAGCTTCAGTGGATTTGATCATTCCTGCCTGCTGGCTCTGAAGAGAGCAGCTAAACCTGACAAGAAGGCTTCTCCAAGCAGAAAACACAAGCTCTGCTAAGGGACAGACTGCGTCCTCCAGTGGGTCTCTGAGCCCCCATGCCTCCTGTCTAGGAGAAACCTCCCAACGGGTTGACAGACACCTCATACAGGAGTGCTCTGGTTGGCATCAGGCTAGTGCCTCTCAGGGATGAAGCTTCCAAAAAAAGAAGTAAACAGCAATATTTCCTGTTCTGCAGCCTCCACAGATGATACCTGGGCAAACAGTGGAGTGGACCTCCAGCAAACTCCAGCAGGCCTACAGAAGAGGTGTCTGTTAGAAGGAAAACTAAAAAACAGCAATATCAACATCAACAAAGGACCCACACACAAAAACCCAATCCAAAGGCCATCAGCATTAAAGATCAAAGGTAGATAAATCCATGAACATGTGGGAAAAACAGTGTAAAAATGTTGAAATTCTAAATACCAGAATGCCTCTTCTCCTCCAAATGATCACAACTCCTCTCCAGCAAGGGCATAAAATTGGACAGAGAATGAGATTGCCAAATTGACAGAATTAGGTTTCAGAAGGTGAGTAATAAGAGACTCCTATGAGCTAAAGGAGCAAGTTCTAACCTAAGGCATAAAAGCTGAGAACCTTGACAAAAGGTTACAGGAACTGCTAACTAGAGTAACCAGTTTAGAGAATAACATAAATGACCGGATGGAGCTAAAACACACACACACACACACACACACACACACACACACACACACATACAGCACGAGAATTTCTTGAAGAATGTGTAAGTATTAATAGCCAAATCGATCAAGCAGAAGAAGGGATATCAAACATTGAAGATCAACTGACTGAAATAAGGAGTGAAGACAAGATTATACTAAAAAGAATGAAAAGGAATGAACAAACCCTCCAAGAAATATGGGACTATGTAAAAAGACCAAACCAATGATTGACTGGTATACATGAAAGTGACAGGGAGAATGTAACCAAGTTGGAAAATACTCTTCGGGATATTATCCAGGAGAAATTCCCCAACCTAGCAAGACAGGACAACATTCAAATTCAGGAAATGTAGAGAACACCACTAAGATACTCCTTGAGAAGAGTAACCCCAAGACACATAATCATCAGATTCACCAGGACTGAAACCAAAAAAAAAAAAAAAAAAAAAAAAAAAAAAAACCCCAAAAAAAAAAAAAAAAAAAAAAAAAAAAAAAAAACGTTAAGGGCAGCCAGAGAGAAAAGTCAGGTGACCTCAGACTAACAGCGGACCTCTCTGCAGAAACCTACAAGCCAGAGATAGTGTGGGCCAATATTCAAAATTCTTGAAAAAAAGATTTTTCAAACCAGAATTTCATATCCACCCAAACTAAGCTTTATAAGTGAAAGAGAAACAAAATCCTTTACAGACAAGTAAATGCTTGTCTGTAAGCTGAGAGATTTTGTTACCACCAGACCTGCCTTACAAGAGTTCCTGAAAGAAGCATTAAATATGGAAAAGAAAAATGAATACCAGCCACTGCAAAACACACCAAAATATAAAGACCAATGACACTATAAAGAAACTGCATCAACTAATGTGCAAAGTACCCAGCTAGCAAAATGATGACAGAATTAAATTCACATTTATTTAACAAAATTAATCTTAAATGTAGATGGGCTAATTGACCCAATCAAAAGACACAAATCAGCAAATTGGATAAAGAATCAAGACAATCAGTTTGCTGTATTTAGGGGACCCATATCATGTGCAAAGACACACATAGGCTCAAAATAAAGGGATGAAGGAATATTTACTAAGAAAATGAAAAGCAAAAAACAAAAAAAGAAAAAGAAAAAAAGAAGGGGTTCCAATCCTACTCTCTGATAAAACAGCCTATAAACCAGCAAAGATAAAAAGACAACCAAGGGCATGATGTAATGGTAAAAAGATCAACAAAATAATTAGAACTAACTATACTAAATATATATGGACCCAATACAGGAGCACCCAGATTCATAAAACAAGTCCTTAGAGACATACAAAGAGACTTAGACTCCCACACAATAATAGTGGGAGACTTTAACACCCCACTGTCAAAATTAGACAGATCAACCAAACAGAAAGTTAACAAGGATGTTCAGGACTTGAACTCAACTCTGGACAAAGCAGATCTAATAGACATCTACAGAACTCTCCATCCTAATCAGCAGAATATGCATTCTTCTCAGCACCGCATAGCACTTATTCTAAAACTGATCACATAATTGGAAGTAAAACACTCCTCAACAAATGCAAAAGAACAGAAATAACAAACAGTCTCTCACACCACAGTGCAATCAAATTAAAACTCAGGGTTAAGAAACAAACTAAAAAACACACAACTGCATGGAAATTGAATAACCGGCTCCTGAATAACTACTGAGTAAATAACAAAATTGAGGTAGAAATAAAGAAGCTATGTAAAACCAATGAAAACAAAGAGATCTCTAGGACACAGCTAAAGCAGCATTAAGAGGGAAATTTATAGCAGTAAATGCTCACATCAGAAAGCAGGAAATATCAACACCCGATTATCACAATTAAAAGAACTGAAGAAGCAAAAACAAACAAACTCAGAAGCTAGCAAAAGACAAGAAATTGCTAAGATCAGAGCAGAACTGAAGGAGATGATGTTAAAAAACACTTCAGAAAAATCAGTAAATCCAAAAGCTGGTTTTATTTTAAGAAATTAAGAAAATAGATAGACCACTCACTAGACTAAAAGAAAAAGAAAAAAGAATCAAATAGATACAATAAAAAATTATAAAGAGGATACCATCACTAACCCACAGAAATACAAACAACCATCAGAGAATACTATAAACACTTCTATGAAAATAAACTGGAAAATCTTAAAGAAATACATAAATTTCTAAACACATACACCCTCCCAAGACTAAACCAGGAAGAAGTCAAATCCTGAATAAACCAATAACAAGTTCTGAACTTGAGGCAGTAATTAATAGCCTACCAATCAAAAAAAGGTAAGAACCAGACAAATTCACAGCTGGATTCTACCAGAGGTACACAGAAGAGTTGGTACCATTTCTTCTAAAACTATTCTAAACAATAGAAAAAGAAAAACTCCTCCCTAACTCATTTTATAAGGCCAGCACCAATCTGATACCAAAACCTGGCAGAGACACACACACAAAAAGAAAAATTTCAGGCCAATATCCCTGATGGACATTGATGTGAAAATCTTCAATAAAATATTGGCAAACTGAATCCAGAGGCACTTCAAAAAGCTTATCCACCATGATCAAGTTGGCTTCATCCTTAGGATGCAAGGCTGTCTCAATATGTGCAAATCAATGAACATAATCCATCAATAAAAAGAACCAATGTCAAAAACCACATGATTATCTCAGTAGATGCAGAAAAGGGCTTTGATAAAATTCAACACTCCCTCATGCTAAAAATTCTCAATAAACTAGGTATTGATGGAACATATTTAAAAATAATAGGAGCTATTTATGACAAACTCATAGCTAATATCATATTGAATAGGTAAAAGCTAGAAGCATTCCTTTTGAAAACTGGCACAAGACCAGGATGCCCTCTGTCATCACTCCTATTCAACATCGTATTGGAAGTTCTGGCCAGGGCAATCAGGCAAGAGAAAGAAATCAGGGATATACAAATCGAAAGAGAAGTCAAATTGTCTCTGTTTGCAGATGACATGATTGTACATTTAGAAAATCCCATTGTCTCAGCCCAAAATCTCCCTAAGCTGATAAGTAACTTCAGCAGTCTCAGGATAAAAATCAATGTGAAAAAAATTACGGGCCAGGCGCGGTGGCTCAAGCCTGTAATCCCAGCACTTTGGGAGGCCGAGGCGGGTGGATCACAAGGTCAAGAGATCAAGACCATCCTGGTCAACATGGTGAAACCCCGTCTCTACCAAAAATACAAAAAATTAGCTGGGCATGGTGGCGCGTGCCTGTAATCCCAGCTACTCAGGAGGCTGAGGCAGGAGAATTGCCTGAACCCAGGAGGCGGAGGTTGCGGTGAGCCGAGATCGCACCATTGCACTCCAGCCTGGGTAACAAGAGTGAAACTCCGTCTCAAAAAAAAAAAAAAAAATTACAAGCATTCCTATACACAAAAAATAGACAAGCAGAGAACAAATCATGAGTAAACTCCCATGGACAATTGCTACAAAAAGAATAAAATATTTAAAAATACAACTTACAAGGGACATTAAGGATCTCTTGAAAGAGAACTACAAACCACTGCTCAAGAAATAAGAGAGGAAACAAACAAATGGAAAAACATTCCATGCTCATGGATAGGAAGAATCAATATCGTAAAGATGGCTATACTGCCCTAAGTAATTTATAGATTCAGTGCTATTCCTATCGAGCTACCATTGACTTTCTTCAGAGTATTAGGAAAAATTACTTTAAATTTCACATGGAACCAACAAAGAGCCCGAATAGCCAACACAATCCTAAGCAAAAAGAACAAAGCTAGAGGCATCATGCTACCTGACTTCAGGGTAGCATACTTCAAGGCTACAGTAACCAAAACATCATGTACTAGTCCAAAAACAGAAATACATATGTATATATATACCAGTGGAAAACAGAACAGAGACCTCAGAAATAACATCACACATCTACAACCATCAGATCTTAGACAAGTCTGACAAAAACAATGGGGAAATTATTTTTTATTTAATAAATTGTGCTGGAAAAACTGGCTAGCCATATGCAGAAAACTGAAACTGAACCCCTTCCTTACACCTTATATAAAAATTAACTCCAGATGGATTAAAGACTTAAATGTAAAAACCAAAACCATAAAAACCTTAGAAGAAACCTAGGCAATACCATTCATGACATAGGCATGGGCAAAGACTTCACAACTAAAACACCAAAAGCAATGGTAATAAAGCCAAAATTGACGAATGCGATCTAATCAAACTAAAGAGCTTCTGCACAGTAAAAAAACTATCATCAGAGTGAAGAGGCAACCTAAATACTAGGAGAAAATTTTTGCAAGTTACCCATCTGACAAAGGTCTAATATCCAGAAACTTTAAGAAACTTTTAAAAATTTACAAGAAACAAACAAACAAACATCGAAAAGTGGGCAAAGGATATGAACAGACACTTTTTGAAAGAAGACATTTATGCAGCCAACCAAACATGTGAAAAAAAAAACTCATCATTACTGATCATTACAGAAATTCAAATTAAAACCACAGTGAGATACTGTCTCATGCCAGTTAGAATGGTAATTATTAAAAAGCCTAGAAACAACAGATGCTGGCAAGAATGGGGTGTAATAGGCACCTCTAAACTGTTGCTGAGAGTGTAAATTAGTTCAACCATTGTGGAAGACAGTGTGGCAATTCCTCAAGGACCTGGAACCAGAAATACCATTTGATCCAGCAATCCTATTACTGAGAATATTCCAAAAAAAATTATAAATTATTCTATGATAAAGACACAAAAACACATATGTTTATTGCAGCACTATTTACAAGAGCAAAGACTTGGAATCAATCCAAATGCCCATCAATGATAGACTGGATAAAGAAAATGTGGCAGTTATACACCATGGAAGACTATGCAGCTATAACACCATGGAATACAATGCAGCCATAAAAAGACTGTCTTTTTCAGGGACATAGATGAAGCTGGAAGCTATCCTTCTCAGCAAACTAACACAGGAACAGGAAATCAAACATCACATCTTCTCACTCATAAGTGGGAGTTGAACAATAAGAAAACATGGACAAGGGACGTAAACATCACACACACACCAGGGCCTGTCAGGAGGTGGGGGCCAAGGAGATTAGGAATAATACTTAATGAATGTGGGGTTTAAAACCTCGATGATGGGTTGATAGGTGCAGCAAACCACCGTGGCACATGTATACCTATGTAACAAACCTACATATTGTGCACATGTATCTCAGAACTTAAAGTAAAATTTAAAAGAAAAGATATTCCCAGATAAATAAAATCTGAAGTAGTTAATTACTACTAGATCTGCTCTGTAAGAAATACTAAAGCATTATTTCAGGTTGAACTGAAAATACACAAGACAGCAACTCAACGCCATACAATAAAATAGAGATCACCATAAAGGTAAATACATGGGCAAGTGTAAAAGCTGGTAGTCTGATTAAAAAAAAAAAAAACAGTTATTAATTCTTCTTTTGTTTTCTACATGATTTCAGAAATTAATGTATCCTTTTTTAAATAAATTATCAATCAACAAGCTGGTATCATTGGAACTTTTATTTGTAACTCCACGTTTTGTGTTCTATATAATTTAAAAGAATAATGCATTTTTAAAGTATTAGTTTATGTTTTTGGAAATATACAATGTATGAAGATGTAATTTTGTGACATCAACAACTGAAGAAAGTGGGGATGGAGATATGAAAGAAGTAGAGTTTTTTCATTCAAATTAGAGTGCTAAAATGTTAACAGGTTAAATATAATTCCCATAGTAACTATCAATAAAATAGCTAAGGAATATACACTAAAGGAAATTAGAAAGAAATATAAACATTTCACTGCAAAAAAAATAACTAAACACAAAAGAAGGCAATAATGCAGAAAAACAGAGATTAAAAGGCTATAAAGCATATAGAAAACAAGTAGCAAAATGACATGTCGATCCCTTATTATGAATAATTACTTTAAACATAAATGGATTAAACTCTTTAATTAAAAGACAGAGATTGACAAAATGAAATTTTAAAACCAAAATTTACCTATATGTCACCTAAAAAAGATTCACTTTTAATCCAAAGACACAAATAGGATAAAAGTGAAAGGATTAAAAGCCATACATATACCATGCAAATAGTAACCAAAAGAGAGCAGGGAGGGTTATACCAATTTCAGACCAAATAGCCTTTAAATTAGAAAAGATTACAGGAGACAAAGGAGGACATTGAATATTAATAAAAGATTCAAATACAGCAAGAATGTATAGCAATTATAAACAGTTATGAACCTCATAATAGACGATCAAAATATGCAAAGTTAAAAGCAGCAGAGGTGAAAGGAAAAAGAGACAGTTCTACAATAATACTTTGATGTTTTATACCCTATCCTGAATAATGGGTAAGAACAGCCAGACAGAAGTAAGGAAACAGAGTCATTGAACAATTCAATAAACAAACTAGATAACATACACATACAGAACACTCTACATAACAGCAATAGAATACATTTACATGGGAGATTTTCCATGATAGACCATGTTATACCAAAATTAAGTCTCAATAGATTTTAAAAGACAGCTATTACACAAAGTATCTTCTCTGATCGCAATGAGATAAAGGCAGAAATCACTCTAAAATTGATATGCTTTGGCTTTGCCCCTACCCAAATTTCGTCTTGAATTGTAGCTCCTATAAACCCCACATGTCATGGGAGGATCCTGGTGGGAGGTAATTGAATCATGGGGGTCGGATTGCCCCATGCTGTTCTTGTGATAATGAATAAGTCTTGTGAAACACAATGGTTTTAAAAAGGGCAATTTCCCTGCACATGATCTCTTGTCTGCCACCATGTAAGATATTCATTTGCTCCTCCTTTGTTTTTCATAATGATTGTGAAACCTCCCCAGCCATGTGGAACTGTGAGTCCATTAAACCCCTTTTTCTTTATAAATTACCCAGTCTCAGGTATGTCTTTATTAGCAGCTTGAGAACAGACTACTACAGAAGTAAAACTATAAAATTCACAAATTTGTGGAAATTAAGCAACATACTCTTTTTTTTTTTTTTGAGACAGAGTTTCACTCATGTTACCCAGGCTGGAGTGCAATGGCGCAATCTCGGCTCACCGCAACCTCCGCCTCCTGGGTTCAGGCAATTCTCCTGCCTCAGCCTCCTGAGTAGCTGGGATTACAGGCACGCACCACCATGCCCAGCTAATGTTTTTGTATTTTTAGTAGAGACGGGGTTTCACCATGTTGACCAGGATGGTCTCGATCTCTTGACCTCGTGATCCACCCGCCTCAGCCTCCCAAAGTGCTGGGATTACAGGCTTGAGCCACCGCGCCCGGCCAAGCAACATACTCTTAAACAACAAATAGATCAAGTAAAAAATCACAAAAGAAATCATAAAATACTTAGAAATAAATGAAAATACAGAAAACAGCCAGGTGCAGTGACTCATGCCTGTAATCTCAGCACTTTGGGAGACTAAGGCAGATGTATTGCTTGAGCCCAGGAGTTCAAGATCAGATCAGCCTGGGCAACATGAAAAAAATCCCTTTTCTACAAAAAAATACAAAAATTACTTGGGTGTGGTGGAACATGCCAATAGTCCCAGCTAGTTGAAAGGCTGAGGGAGGAGGATTACCTAAGCCCAGGGAGGTTGAGGCAGCAGTGAGCAGTGATTGCACCACTGTCCTCCAGTTCAGATAACAGAGTGAGACCCTGTCTCAAAAGAAAAAAGAAAGAAAATTAAAAATATACCAAAACTTTTAGAACACAGCAAAATCAGTGCTAAAAAAGGAATTTATGACTATAAAGGCTTACATTAAAAAAAACAAGAAAGATCTGAAATCAATAACCTAACTTTACAATCTAAGAGACTAGAAAAAGAAGAAACAAATTGGATAATCTAAATGAAATGAACAAGTACCTGGAAACAAAACCCACCAACTAAACAATGAAGAAATAGAAAAATCTGAATAGCTCTATGAATAGTAAGAAAATTGAATCAGTAATCAAAAACCTCTTAACAAAGAAAGATCATAAACCTAACGACTTCACTGGCAAATTATAGCAGACATTAAAGAATTAATGCCAATATTTCCCAAGCTTTTTCAAAAAAAAAAACTGAAGAGAAGCAAATACTTTTCTTTTTAAGAGGCAGGCATTAATCTAACACCAAAGCCACAAAGGCACTATAAGAAAACTACAGATATCCCGTATAAACATTGATGCAAAAATCCTCAACAAAATGCTAGCAAACCAAATTGAGCATATTAAAAGAATTATACCCATAATCTGGCAAATTTTATTTCTTGAATGAAAGGATGGTTCAGCATATGAAAACTGATCAGTGTTATTCACATTAGTAAAATGAAAGGAAAAAAAAGCCACATAATCTCAAAGCAGAAAAATCACAAAATTTAACACTATTTTTAAGATGTAAACACTTAACAAGCCAGGAATATAAGAAAGCTATCTAAACATAATAAAATATAATAAAAGCCTATATTAAAAACATACAGCAAATGTATCACTCAATGCTAAAAGGCTCAAAGTTTTTCCCCTAAGATCATGCAAAGCAAGGATGTCTGCTTTCATCACCTCTATTCTACATAGCAATTGAAGTCCTAGCCAGAGCAAGTGAGCAAGAGAAATAAAACTCATCTAAATCAGAAATGAAATAAAATTATCTCTATACATGGATGATAGGATCTTATATATAGAAAGACTTAAAGATTCAACAAAACAATTTTTAGAGCTAATTAAATTAATTCAGCAAAGTAGAATATAGAGA
The DNA here is from genome assembly GCF_001604975.1 of Cebus imitator. NCBI lineage: Eukaryota > Metazoa > Chordata > Mammalia > Primates > Cebidae > Cebus > Cebus imitator. The sequence continues at coordinate 2,143,220 of NW_016107432.1, forward strand.
TAACAATCTGAAAAGGAAATTTAAAAAATAATTCCATTTCCATAGCATCAAAAAGAATAAAGCACTTCAAAATTACTTAACCAAGAAAGTCAAGGACTGTAAGATATTTTCAAAAAAATTAAAGGAAACATAAATAAATGGAACCACATCCTATGTTCATGAATTGGAAGACTAAATATTTCTAAGGTGTCATTACTATCCATAGCAATCTACAAAGTTAATGGAATTTCTATCAAAATACCAGTGATTTTTTGGCAGAAATAGAAAAACCCATTCTAAAATTTATGAGGGATTTCAAGGGGCTCTGAATAACCTAAACAACCATATAAAAGAAAACAGCCAGAGGGCTAACCTGACTTCAAAACTTATCACAAATCTACCGTAATTAAAATAGTGTATGCCTACAAATGGGTCAGGTAAAAAAAAAAAAAGCAAACACTGTAATACTGGCATAAAGATAGATATGTAGGCCAATGAAATAGAAGCAGGAACCCAGAAATAAACTCTTATATTTATGGTCAAATAATTTTCACAAGGGTGCCAACACCATTCAAGTGAGAAACAACACTCCTCAACAAATGCTGCTTAGAAAACTGGATATCCACTTGCAAAAGAATGAAGTTTCACCTTTACCTAATACCACAAACAAAAATTAACTCAAAAGTGATCAAAGACTGAAATGTAACACCTAAAACTATAAAAACTCTTTTAAAAATACGTAGAACAAAAGCTTCCAGGAATTGAATTTAGAACAATTTCTTAGATAAGACACCAAAAGCACAGAAAACTAAAGAAAAAAATAAGCAAAATTCATGATTTTTTTTCCATTTTAGGACTACATTTTAGTAGAATATGAATCTAAACTCCTACATTTAGGACAAGCAAAGCCTTAAAAGTACTGACTGATTCAAAATGCTTTTATAGAAAAATTAATTTGTAACAAAAACTGTACTGGATGCAAAGGACCCACAGGTATTTTTTTGTGTTTGGGGTTTTTTGTTGTTGTTGTTTTTGTTTTTTGTTTTGTTTTATTTTGTTTTACTTTGCTTGCTTTTTAACAAAAGTTCCAAGTGACAAGATCAAGAATAAGGGACTCACATATTGACAACAGCAGACATTTTCTGTTCCTCTTCCTCAAGGGAGTTCAGGAGAAAACTGCTTGCATATCTTCATCAAACACTATCTTGAGGCCTGGCTGAGCACTCCTGGTATTTTACAGCACCTAAATCCTGTGATTAGGTGATAGGAGTCTGCTGCTTCTCCTTCAGTATTTCAATCGTGTCCTTCTCTCCCTAAAATCAAGTTTGGTTCCCACAACGATTATGATGGGAGTGTTGTGATAATGGTGCCACACTGCAGGACACCACTTGGCATGAACATTTTCTAATGATGCAGGACTCACAAAGGAAATGCAAATTAAGAATACATCTGTTTGAGGATAGAAATGGGGGCGAGGGTCATAATCTGTCCACCTGTGTAATTGTCTTGTTTACCTGTATCTCATAAACCTGGCTTCACAGCTTTCCCACTTACCGTAACACTGGCATAGTGATTGTCAAAGACAACAGGGATATATTCTCCAAGTTGTAAAGCTAATCATTGATGAGTTGGCAAGTTTTGCCTACAGCTCCATCTCCCACCACCACACAGTTGATGTCCTATATCTCTGGCTGGGCTGGCAGTGGCAGAAATAGTGGGCTCAGGGTGCTGTGGCAGGGCACAGATACAGGCTACCAGCATTTGATGCCTGGCTGCTGTTGGCAACACCTTGCCCTCCTGTAAGTGGAAGGAAAAGCCCATCAGCTTCCATAAGCCAAAGCTGAGGGAAACTGCCCATGAACAATTTAAAATGTCTTTAAATCAAAAGACTATACTAACAAGGCAAAAGGGCAACCCACACAATGAGATGAAATATTTGCAACTTGTGTATCTAATATGGAATTAATATCCAGAATATATAGAGAACTCCTAAACCTCAACAACAATAAAAGAAAACAAATAACCTTATTCAAAAATGGACAAAGGATTTGCATGAGCATTTCTCCAAAGAAGACATACAAATAGTTAAGATGTTCAACATTATTAATCATTAGGGAAATACGAGTCAAAACTGCAAGATACTACTTCACTTCCATTAGGGTTGTTAATATTAAAAAAAGAAAGAAAGAAAAAGAAAATAGCAAATGTTAGAGATAAAGTAGAATAATTGAAACCCTTGTGCACTGCTGCTCAGAAAGTAAAATAGTACAGCCACTGCAGAAAATATTATGGCAGTCACTTTGAAGAATAAAAAAGAGTTACCATGTAATCCAGTGATTCCATTTCTGGGTGTATACTAAAAAAATGAAAGTAGGGACTCTGAGAGATATTTGCATGCTCATGTTCATAGCAGTATTATTCTCAATAACTAAAACATAGAAATAACCCAAGTGTCTATTGATGAATAAATGGATAAGCAAAACGTGGTACAAGCATACAAGGGAATATTATTCAGTCTCAAGGAAGTAAATTCTAAATCATGCTACAACTTGGATGCACCTTGAAGACATTATGCTAAGTGAATTAAGCCAGTTACAAATAGACAAATACTTTATGATTCCTCTTATAGGAGGGGCCTAGAGTAATCAGTTCATAACTACAGAAAAAAAAAAGGGGGGGAGTTGCCATGACCTGGGAAAAGGGTAAATGGGGAGCATAAATACATAAATTTAATTAATGTATTGTTTCAGCTTTGTAAGATGAAAAACATTCTGGAAATGGATCATGGTGATGAAGATTGTACAAAAATATGAATGTAAACTGAAATGTACACTCACAATAATTAATATAATACATACTGTGTAATATGTATTTTAACCCCAATAAAAACTTAGAGAAAGAGGTGGCTGGCAAAATGGCCAAATAGAACTAGCTCCAGTCTGCAGCTCCCAGCAAGATCAACACAGAAGGTGGGTGATTTCTGCATTTACAACAGAGGTACCTGGCTCATCTCACTGGGCATGGTTAAACAGTGGGTGCATCCCACAGAGGGTGAGTAGAAGGAAGGTGGGGCATCTCTTCATTCACGAAGCACAAGGGATCAGGGAACTCCCTCCCCTAGCCAAGGGAAGCCATGAGGGACTGTACTGTGAAGAATGATGCCCTCCAGCCCAGATGCTACATGTTTTCCAGGGCCTTTGCAACCCACCCACCAGGAGAATCCCTTGAATGCCTATGTCACCAGGGCCTAGGGCCTGAAACACAAAACTGGGAGGCTGCTTGAGCAGATACCAAGCTAGCTGCAGGAGTTTTTTTCATACCTCAGTAGCGCATGGAATGCCAGTGACACAGAACCATTCAAACTCCCATTTCTCTGGGACAGAGCATGTGGGGGAAGGGGCGGCTGTGGATACAGCTTCAACAGACATAAATGTTTCTGCCTGCAAGCTCTGAGGAAAGCAACAGATCTCCCACCACAGCACTCAAGCTCTGCTATGGGACAGACTGCCTCTCAAGTGGGTCTGTGACCCACATGCCTCCTGACTGGGAGACACCTCCTAGCAGGGGTTGACAGCAACCTCAGACAGGGGAGCTTCCACTGGCATCTGACAGGTGCCCCTCTGAGAAGAAGCTTCCAGAAGAATGAACAGGCGGTAATCTTTGCACTTCTGCAGCCTCTACTGGTGACACCCAGGCAAACAGGGTCTGGAGTAGTTGTCCAACAAACTCCAGCAGACCTGCAGCAGAGGAGTCTGACTGTTAAAAGGAAAACTAACAAACAGAAAAAAATAACATCAACATCAACCGAAAGGATGTCTACACAGAAACCCCATCCGAAGGTCACCAACATCGAAGACCAAAGATAGATAAATCCAAGAGATGAGGGGAAAAAAAAACAGTGCAAAATGGTTGTAAATGCCAAAAACCAGAACACCTTTTCTCCTCCAAAGGATCAGACTCCTCACCAGCAATAAAACACAAACTGGATGGAGAATGAGTTTAACAAATTGACAGAAGTAGACTTCAGAAGGTGGGTAATAACAAACTCCTCTGAGCTAAAGGAGCATGTTCTAACCCAATTCAAAGAAGCTAAGAACATTGTAAAAAGGTTAGAGGAATTGTTAACTAGAATAACCAGTTTAGAGAAGAATATAAACCACCTGATGGAGCTGAAAAAATAGCACAAGAACTTTGTGAAGCAAACACAAGTATCAATAGCTGAATGAAGCAGAAGAAAAAGAACCACAGATTAAACATCAACTTAATGAAATAAAAAATGAAGACAAGATTAGAGAAAAAGAATGAAAAGAAATGAACAAAGCCTTCAAGAAATGTGGAACTATGTGAAAAGACCAAACCTACATTTGATTAGTATACCTGAAAGTGACAGGGAGAATGGAACCACTTTGGAAAACACTCTTGAGGTTATTAACCAGGAGAAATTCCCCAACCTAGCAAGAGCATGACATCATTCAAATTCAGAAAATACAGAGAACACTACAAACATATTCCTCAAGAAGAGAAACCCGAAGACACATAATCATCAGATTTGTCAAGGTTGAAATGAGGGAAAAAATGTTAAGGGCAGCCAGAGAGAAAGGTCAGGTTATCCACAAAAGAAAGCCCATCAGACTAACAGTGGATCTCTCTGCAGAAACCCTACAAGCCAGAGGAGAGTGGGGGCCAATATTCAACATTCTTAAAGAAAAGAATTTTTAGCCCAGAAGTTCATATCCAGTCAAACTAAGCTTCATAAGTGAAGGAGAAACAAAATCCTTTATAGACAAGCAAATGCTAAGAGATTTTATCACCACAGGGCCTGCTTACAAGAGGTCCTGAAGGAAACAATAAATATGGAAAGGAAAAACTGGTACCAGGCAATGCCAAAACATACCAAATTGTAGAACAAATGCTGAGAGATTTTGTCACCACCAGGCCCGCTTATAACAGCTCCTGAAGGAAGCAATAAACATGGAAAGGAAAAACCAGCATTCAGAACTACCATTTGGAGTCAAATAATAGTTCTGCTTTTAGCTCTTTTAGAAATCACCATACTGCTTTCCACAGTGGCTGAACTAATTTACACTCCCACCAACAGTATATAAGAATTCCCTTTTCTCTGCAAACTTGCCAGCATCTGTTATTTTTTGACTTTTTATAATACCAATTCCAACTGGTATAAGGTGGTATATCTCTTTGTGGTTTTGATTTGCATCAGAGTCCCTATTACATAAAGATAGAAAATAGCAGACATTGACAAGGATGCAGAGCAAACAAGACTCTTGTACATTGCTGGTTGAAGTGTGGATTAGTACAATCTCTATAGAAATATGTGGATTAGTACAATCCCTTTAGAAATATGTAGATTAGGCCGGGTGCGGTGGCTCATGCCTGTAATCCCAGCACTTTGGGAGGCCGAGGCGGGTGGATCACCTGAGGTCAGGAGTTCGAGACCAGTCTGACCAATATGGTAACACCCCATCTAAATTAAATAAATAAATAAATAATAAATAATAAAAAAAGAGGTTGTCTTATTAAAAAAAAAGAAATATGTAGATTAGTATAATCTCTATGGAAAATAGTATGAATATTTCTAAAGAACAGAGGCCTCAGGGGCAATACCACACATTTACAACCATCTGATCATTGACAACCCGACAAAAACAAGCAATGGGGAAAAGATTTCCTGTTTAATAAATGTTTTTGGGAAAACTTGCTAGCCATGCACAGATAACAGAAACTGAACCCCTTCCTGACACCTTACACTAAAATTAAACCAGAGGGATTAAAGACTTAAACATAAGACTTAACACCACAAAAACCCTAGAAGAAAACCTAGGTAAAGCCATTCAAGACATAGACATAGGCAAGGACTTCATGAATAAAACACCAAAAGCATTGGCAACAAAAGCCAAAATAGACAAATCAGATCTAATTAATCTCCAGAGCTTCTGCAGAGCAAAAGAAACTACCATTAGAGTGAACTGGCAACCAACAGAATGGGAAAAATTTTTTGCAATCTACCCATCTGACAAAGGACTAATATCCAGAATTTACAAAGAACTAAAACAGATTTAGAAGAAAAAAACAAACAAACCCATTCAAAAGTGGGCAAAGGATATGAACAGAAACTGGACCCCTTCAAAAGAAGACATATATGAGGCCACTTTTCAAAGGAAGACATATATGAGGCCAACAAACATATGAAAAACTACTCATCATCACTTGTCATTAGAGAAATGCAAATCAAAAATCACATTGAGATACTATCTCACGCCAGTCAGAGTGGCAATCATTAAAAAACCTGGAGACAACAGATGCTGGAGAGGATGTAAAGAAATAGGAACACTGTTAACACTGTTGCTGGGAGTGTAAAGTAGTTCAACCATTGTGGAAGACTGTGTGGTAATTCCTCAAAGACTTAGAAATAGAAATTCCATTTGACCCAGAAATCCCATTACTGGGTATATATCCAAAGGACTGTAAATCTTTCTATTATAAAGACATGTGTGCATGTATGTTCATTGCAGCACTATTTACAATAGCAAAGACTTGGAACCAACCCAAATGCCCATTGATGATAGACTGGACAGGGAAAATGTGGCACATATACACCATGGAATACTATGCAGCCATAAAATACGATGAGTTTGTGTCCTTTGTAGGGACATGGATGAACCTGGAAACTATCATTCTCAGCAAACTGACACAAGAACAGAAAATCAAACACCACACGTTCTCATTCATAGGAGAGTGTTGAACAATGAGAACACATGGATACAAAGTGGGGAGCCTCACACACTGGGGTCTGTAGGTGAGGGGGACTAGGGGAGGTACAGGGGTGGGTAGGGAGTTGTGGAGGGATAACATGGGGAGATATGCCAGATATAGGTGATAGGGGATGGAGGCAGCAAACCACATTGCTATGTATGTACCTATGCAACAATCCTGCATGTTCTTCACATGTACCCCAGAACCTAAAATGCAATAAAATATATATATTTTTTTAAAAAAAAGAAGATGTTCACACTATTTTCAAATCTTTTCCTCCCTCTATGTAACTACAGATTACCAGAACCAAGGAACAGCAGGAGACTCATAGAAGAACAAAAAGATTTGCAAATAATGATGAGAACAGTAATACTCACAGCAAATAGTGGCTTTTAAAAAACAGAAAGGAGGATGGGGCACAGTGGCTCCTAACTCTAATCCCAGCACTTTAGGAGGCCGAGGCGGGCAGATCACTTGAGGTCAGGAGCTCGAGACCAGCCTGGCTAACATGAGAAAATCCTGTCTCTACTAAAATAGAAAATTAGTAGAACAGTGGTGCATGCCTGTAATTCCAGCTACATGGGAGACTGAGGCAGAGAATCACTTGAATCTAGAAGGTGGAGGCTGCAGGGGGTCAAGATCACACTACTGCACTCCAGCCTGGGAGACAGAGTGAAACTCCACCTCAGAAAAAGAGAGAGAGAGAGAGAGAAGGGGGAGGGGGATAGGGTCTCATTATGTTGCCCAACCTGGACTCAAACGCCTGGGCTCAAGCAATCCTCCCTCCTCAGCACCCCAAGTAACCGGGAATATTGGCAGAAACCACTCCATGAGTATATAGCAGATTTCTTGATTACCCAAGTGCTAGGCACTTATTTACACTATTTACTGGTTTACATATAAGTAATTTCAAATGTATTTGTATATGTGTATACAGATGTATAGATACACACCACACATTATCTCAATAATGTTGGTGTGGCTCACATAATGGGTGAAGATTTTTAAAACAAAAAATACTGTTTGTGGAGCAAGGAATTCTGTTTTAAGATATCAGCATCAAGATTTGAGCTGTGCCAGTCTCACCCAATCACACAGACTAATTCTTTGAAATAGATCTTTTATACATCTCATATATCTCTCATTGGCTCTGTTTCACTGGAGAACCCTGATAGACGCAGGAGAAATCTGGAAATGGACTACTCACAGGAGCAGCAGAAGAAGGAAGAGAAATACAACAATCCCTAAGCTGAATGTGCTTCTGGGAGGCTGTGATGTGCAAAAACTTTAGGAGAACCAGGTCTAGGACCCAGAAAGGGCAAACTATCTATCTGACAACAAATTAATAACCAGAATACATACGAAGCTCAAATAACTTTAGAGGAAAAATTTTAATCTGATTTTGAAAATGGACAAAATATCTGAATCTCCAAAGAGGGCATATAAATGGCAAACAGGTTTATGAAAAGCTGCTCTACATCCAGCCCAACTTCCCAGCAGGAGCAGAAGAGGACCCAGTTTCCCAGGAACCCTAGAGAAGGGATGAAGTAGGCAGTTCTGGCATCTTCTCAGCATGGTGATATCATCCTGGTTTTTCAGGGACTGAACCCTTTCTGGAATTCTCCGGAGGATTCTGAATGCTTCAGTCCTGATGGCTGGAGAGCAACACTGAAGAGACCTTGTAGAGGAGACAAAAAGACAGAAAGCAACACACTGTGAGTCTCCACTCCAAGCCAGCCCATTCTTACTCTGGCCTATGCTTTCCCCATGCTTTCAACTTGGACAGCTTCTGTTTCACCTTTAAGATCTGACTCAACAGCTGGACACGATGGCTCACTCCTGTAATCCCAGCACTTTGGGAGGCTAGGGAGGGCAGATCATGAGATCTGAAGTTCGAGACCAGCCTAACCAACAAACCAACATGGCAAAACCCCGTCTCTACTAAAAATACCAAAAAAAAAAAAAGCTTACCTTGGCATGATGGCATGCATGCCTGTATTCCCAGATACTCAGGAGGCTGAGGCAGGAGAATCACTTGAACCTGGAGACAGAGATTGCAGTGAGCCAAGACTGTAGCACTGCACTCCGCCTGGGCAACAGAGCAAGATTCCGTCTCAAAAAAAGTGTGACTCAAGAAGTGCCTCTCCAGCTTTTCGAACTTTATTTACCAATCCAGGGCAACCAGCACAGATGGTGATGATGGCCAGGTCCTGTGCACATAAACTGTTGGCTGCGTGCTGCATAGGAAGTACCTGTGAGCATGAGACAGACGCATCAAAAGACATTCCAGTGGAGACAACCAGCAGGAGCCCACTGGACCCTTCATCTAAGGAAATACTAATAAATAACCAAAGCGAGCAGCTCACAGGAGCTAGAACATACCCTAAAGTCATGCTCAAAACTCCTAGACTAGAAATAAAAAGAATCTGCTGGTGAAGTCAGCACAGGATGGTGAAACCAGCCCAGGCACAGCCCAAGCTCATGTGCCTGAGTACATGGGGACAGAAGAGCACAAAAGGTAGAGGGCACTTGGGGCCAGAACACAAGGAGAAGCAGTAATTTTTTATCAGGAAACACGATGGCTCAGGGCAGGCAGTGGATGTTCTGACAATAGCACCTCAGCTTCTACCTCAAGGCATCTTCAGGTCACGTACAGAGTGCACTTGGGGGTGAGATGCTCCCTCTGGCACCCAGAACAGCATCTACTGGGGAAGTGAGTAACACACACTCAACCAACACACACACCCTCAATTTTGTTAAAAATAATCCTCTGGAATGAACACACCAAAGTAACAGTGCTTACCTGCTCCGGTAGTAGAGAACAGGGAATGGAGCAGAGGGGGGATGTCACTGCACCTTTATAAACTTCAAAATGTTCAACCAACATGAGCATAACGCTTACTGTTTTAAAGTAAGTTTAACATTTCAGCTTTTGAGCTGGAAGTCAGATGAGATGGAGTGCTTGGGCAGGGGTCCTGGTGCCTGACAGGAAGCAAGAGGGCACTACAAGGTGAGCCACAGGGTCTGAGGCAGTCACTGCCCGCTGACCTCGGGAGCACAGCTGACCTGTCCCAATGCTCAGAAAGAAGCAGAACAGCCATGACCAACAACTGAGGCTGCAGAAACACTCTGGATAAACAAAAAGAAAGATGAGATATGGGGAACAGTTTCCCCACAATGCAAGGAATTCATGTCAGAGGATTTTATTTCCTACTCCCTCAATTTGAACTTTGGTTCACAATTGAATTCACTATAGGTTTAAGCACAGATTTGTTATAAGAATTTCAAAGGAGATAACCAGCATATCATCAGAAGAAAGCTTACTTGGGTAGATCTAGGTAATGGAGGAGTTCAAAATCAACACCAGGTGAGACTGTCATTTCCAAGAAAACACAGTGGTGATATTTTTCATTATTATTTTACCTTCATGACTTGAATAGAAGATGTTCTTTGAAATTTCTGAAAATGTTAAATGGTCAAGTAGTTACACTGAAACAGAATTTCTCTCAAGCAATCAGTGAATGCTACAGATCAAGATGAGAAGCTCAAAAATAGTGTACCTTCATCCCAAGAGGACTCTTTAAATGTAATCTCTATCCTTGGAAAATAAGCAGTGAAGGATCAAGGATCAGCCTCAGCAGAAAAGCAGGATCCACCACGCCACCCCCAACTCCCCCATGAAGGGAGCACATAGGGAGGGCTGCCCATGGCCTGGAGATTAAAGTCCAGGGGGACAAAATGGCCAGAGAGATCTGTGCAGCACAGATATCTCTAGCCACTTTGCAGGCCCAGCAGAGCGCAGCGTGGACTGCACTTCGCTGGGCCTGCAGCTCCTGACCTCTGCAAGGCACCAGAAGCTCCTCGAAGGCCAAGACCTCGCTCAGATCATGAAGTCACATCCTCAAAGCCTCTCTTCTCTGCCTGAGGGAAGAGATCCAACCAGGACTTGGGAAAGGGTCCAAGGAAGCATATGCACCTGATTTCATGTGGACAGTGGTGGCCGTAGGTACATACCAAGCTTTGGTTTCCACACAAGTGCCAGGCAGAAAAGAATGGATAAGCAGGGGCACAGACGTGGCAGAAGACCAGATGGGGCACCTGGTCAAAACTTTCAAATCTCCCCAAAGTCAAGAAATCACTTAGGAGGGGCTAAAGTGTTAACACTTTAAGAAGTGTTAACAGAACTTAAAACCGTTAACACTTCAAGGCCATTGGGCTCCTAGTCTGCCTGACACATGTGAGTTGGATGAGATGGCTCAGAGCACTCACAATGACTTCGCCTGGCCTTCTGCAAGTCAATTCTTCTTAGGAAAGAAGCTTGTCCACAGGCTGATCTTTTACCCCCCAATATTATAACAGAATGTACTATGATACCAATGCAGTCTTACAATGGGCGAGGCACTGCATGTCAGTGCTTCCAATATGTGTGTTCTTTCAATCCAGCAGTCCTCTCTAAGAGTTTACCTGAAAAAGCACAGACACACACAAAGATACACATGGCAGTGGCACTTTCAGGTCTAAAATGAAATTTCTGCAAATTACAGGATCATTGACTAGCTGTGACTTTAACCTCTCCAATTCACTTCCTCCTCAGATTCATCAAGGAAAAGAAAAATATCAATTCCTTAAGATCCGCTGCAGAGAAGATTCATTGACAAAGAAGACACCCACTTTGAATGAGCTGTGCACCGAGGCCCCGGGTGGATCCTTCTTTCATTTTAAATGGCATTGCTGTCACTGGCCACACAGGATCCTCCTGGAAAAGTCCACAGCATTGGTGAGCTATTTATTATCATTCAGGGGAAGGAAAGCAAGTGATCTTTTATTCTGTACCTTTCTCCTCATTTTCTGAACTTTTGCAAATAGTATATATAACATAGAAAGAATAAACACAGCTACTGGTGTGCATCTGCAGATGCCTCCTAAATGTTATGAGGCCCCAACATCACCCATAAGGGTTCCCAGAGCAAGAAAACTCCTCCAGTGCTAGTTTCCGTAGTGAACAAGAGGCTACAACATCATCAAATACATAAATACATCAAACTTAAAACATATATCAGTAGACATAGTTCCAAAACAGGCTTACTTACCGTTTCCAGGACTAAGGCTTGGTATATAAACACTTACTTCTCAGTGGGACACAGTGGCTCACGCTTGTAATCCTATCACTTTGGGAGGCAGGTGGATGGTTTCAGCTCCGAGTTTGAGACCAGCCTGGGGGATATGGCTAAACTCTGTCTCTACCAAAAATACAAAAATTAGCCAGGCAGGGTTGCGCATGCCTATGCTCCCAGCTACTCAGGAGGCTGACATGAGAGGATTGCTTGAGCCCAGGTGAGCGACGCTGCAGAGAGCCAAGATTGTATGACTATACTCCATGAAGTGACAGAGCAAAACCTTACCTCAAAACAAACGTTGTCTACTGCATTCAATTAGACAAACTTGCAGAAAATAACATTAATTAACAATATCTTCAAAAATCGTAAAGCAAACATTTTTTACAAAAATTGTCTTTGTTACAGGATTCTGCAAAATAACATCATAAAAAGACAAAAAGGTCACTGTCAGGCAGAGGACTCCAGCGACAACAGGGAGGACACCTAGGTCTTTGGAGCAATGCTGAAGCTGTGGTTACTTCCAGTGACCAAATCACTGCAGCCTTCTAAGAAGCAGTTATGACTTAGAGAATCAAGGATGTAGTCAGGGGCAGAGGTATAAGCCCTAACACCTGAAATCAAGAGGTTATGGGCAGATGGCTAAGCCCATTTTTTAAGGCCAGGAAATTAAGACCAATGTGGATAAGGCCATAAAATTAATAAGGGCAAATTGGCTAACTCAGGAGGTAAAGTCCAAAGTGGACATGTCCAGGTAGGTAAGACAAAAAAAGATAAATCCATGAAGCTGAAGCCCTGGGGTTCAGTGTAGTATAAAGTCACAGGGGAAGACCAAAAAATTAAGGATAGATGGAGAAATCCATGTTAGGCCACACATTACTAGTGTGAGGCCAGGAGGTTAATGAAGCCAATATTGAAGGCCAGATTGTAGAAACCATGAAGATAGTATCTGATGAGTAAGGCCTGGGGATTGACAAGGCAAAAACATTAAGACCCAGTGCAAAGCCAGAGTTCAATACTGTGTACCCAAGGCAAGCATGTGAACATCAGAAGTTTAATGCAGGAAACAAGCTTGGGTACCTAATGCTAGCTATGTGAAGCTAGGTAGCTGACACTAGGTGTGTACGCCTTAGTGGGGAAGGCTAGGAGGTCACATCCAGGACATTAAATGGAAAGATGGTAAGGCCAGTTTTATAAATCCAGGTAAGTAGGGACAGGTGCACAAGGACAGGAGAATGAAAATAGATGAGTAAGGCCAAAGAATCAGGGCCAGGGTGCAAAGGACTAGTAGCTAAGGCCAGGTAGATAAGGCCGTGCATTAAGAACAATAAGTAAAAAGCCAGTAAACTAAGACCAGGGGTAAGGCCAGAGGATAATGATACCTGCTTGAGGCCAGTAGCGGTAGAATAGAAAAGATCAGAAAATGAGATGAATTGTGACTAGCAACTGAAAGGTTATGAAGGTAAGATCAGTTGGGTACTACTGGTTGGTTAAGGCATGACCTTTGCTGGGCACGGTGGCTCAAGCCTGTAATCCCAGCACTTTGGGAGGCCGAGGCGGGTGGATCACAAGGTCAAGAGATTGAGACCATCCTGGTCAACATGGTGAAACCCCGTCTCTACTAAAACTACAAAAAATTAGCTGGGCATGGTGGCGCGTGCCTGTAGTCCCAGCTACTCAGGAGGCTGAGGCAGGAGAATTGCCTGAACCCAGGAGGCGGAGGTTGCGGTGAGCCGAGATCGCGCCATTGCACTCCAGCCTGGGTAACAAGAGCGAAACTCCGTCTCAAAAAAAAAAAAAAAAAGACATGACCTTTACACCAGTGGGGTATGGACAGGTGGGTAAGGCAGGTGCATAATGCCAGGGGATTCATACTGAATGCAACAGGCCAGGAGGTTTATAAGGCAGGTAGTTAAACCTAAGCTGGCAAAACCACAAGGTTAAGACTGGGTCGGGAAGCCAAGAGATTGAAAAGGTGGGGTGGGTGAGGCCAGTAAGTTAAGGCCTCCCTAAATATATCTAGGTAGATAACTCCACCTGGGTAATAGTAAGAGGTTAAAGCTAGGTCAGGTGGTTAAGGCCATGTGAGTTGGAACAAAAGGTTAAGGACAGGTGGGATTGCCATGTTGGTAAGCTACATTGACCATCTAGGTGAATGAGGCCATGAGGTTAAGACCAGGTGGGTAAGTCTAGGTGGCTAATTGGAGGTGTCTAAGTCTGGGGGTGGGGTGGAGGTAAGTCTGGGGAATAAGGGCAAAGGGGTAAGTCCAGGGAAGTAAACCTAGAGAGGTAAATCCAGTGGTTTAGACCTGGTAGATAAAACCAGCAGTTTACAGACACTTGTGTAAACCCAGTGTGGAGGCCATGTGGGTCATGTAAGGTTGGTAAGACTATGTGGGAACACTAGGTTGCTTAATCCAGGTTTTTAGGGGCATGGGGTTAAGGTCCATAGGGTTAGGCCAGGTGGGTAAGGCTAACAGGGCGTGGCTGGGGCCATAAAATAAGATGAGGAGTAACGGCAGTGGAGTAAGGCCTCATGGGCAATATCACATAGGTCTTGAACAGAGATCAAGGGCAGCAAATTGAAGCCAGGTGAGTAAGAACAGGTGGATAATGGTGAGCGAGGGAAGTTTTGCCCAAGTGAGTAAGGGCAGAATGATTAGGCCATGAAATTAAAACTCAGTGAGTATGACACCAGGGGGTTAACAAAGCAAGATAGATAATACCAGGTTCATAATACCATGAGGCTAAGGTGACGTGAGGAAGCCAATGAGCTTAGGAAGTTCTGCTGAGTGCGGTCAGGTTGTTAAAACCAGGTGTTCAGGCAGGGCATGGTGGCTCCCACCGGAAATCACAGCACTAGGTGCATAAGGCCAGGAGAGTCATACTGGATAGTAAGGCCAGGAGGTTCATAAGGCATGTAGGTAAATCTAAGTTAACAGATCCATGAGTTTAAGACTAGTCAGGAAGCCAAGCAATTGAAAAGTCTGGGTGGCTAAAGTCAGTAAGTTAAGGTTTCCCTGAATAGAGCTAGGTGGCTAACTCCACTTGGTCAATACTTAGAGGTTAAAGCTAGGCAGATTAGGCCAGGAGGTTAAGGCCATATGGGTAAAAACAAAAGCTGAAGGCAAGGTGGGGATGCTAGATTGTAAGCTATGTTGGTCAGGCCATGAGGTTAAGGCCACATGGGTAATGCAAGGTGTCTGGGATGAGGGCATGTAGCTGGGGGGTAAAGCTAGGGAATAAAAGCACAGGGGTGATAAGACCAGGGGTGAAAAACTAGGGAAGTAAATCCAATGTTTTTAGTCCTGGTAGGTAAAACCAAAAGGCTAAGGACAGTTGTGTTAACCAAGTGTAGAGCCCATATGGGTCACAGATGCTTGGTAAGACTAGGTGGGAAAACAAGGTGGCTAATCCAAGTTGTTAGGGCCATGAGGTTAAGTCCCACAGGGTTAGGCTAGGTGGGACTACAAGGTGGCTAATCCCAAGTTGCTAGGGCCGTGAGGTCAAGTCCCATAGGGTTAGACTAGGTGGGGAAGGATAATGGGGTCTGGCCAGGGATGTAAAATGTGCTGCATAAAGCCAAGGAGTCAGTTATGCAGGTGAATAGGGCCTCATGGACAAGATCAGCTAAGGTAGGCCTTGACCAGAGATTGAGGCCAGCAAGTTAAAGCCAGGTGAGTAAGAACAGGTGGACAATGGTGAGGGGAAAGTAATGGTCAGGTGGGTAAGGGAAGGACTTTTAGGCCAGGAAATTAAGACTTGGTGAGTATAGCCAGGACATCAATAAAGACAGATAATGCCAGGTTCATAATACCATGAGGATAAGATAAAATAATAAAGCCAATGAGCTTAGTAAGTTCTGCAGAGTGCAGTCAGGTTGTTAAAACCAGGTGTTTAAATCCAGCAGAATAGAAGAGTATTCCCAGGCCAAGAAATCAATGAGGGAAACACCCAGTCAGATTAAAGGCAATTCTCTAAGCCAGCCAAATGGTGACCCAAGATATCTTTGGGTAATGGGGCTGGAGCTGGGGCTGGGCCATGGAGTTGGGGATAAAGCTGAGATGGGCTGGGCCCAGGCCTGGACCATGGAGTTGGTGGTAAAGATGGGATGGGGATGGGGATGGGGATAGGGACGGGGATGGGGATGGGAATGGGGATGGGACATGGAGTTGGGGGTAAAACTGGGGATGGTGCTGTGCCTAGGCCTGGGACATGGAGTTAGGGGTAAAGCTGAGGATGGGCCTGGGGGTAGGCCTGGGCCTGGAACTGGGAAATGGGGTTGGGGGTAAAGCTAGAGCTGGAGCTAGGGCTTGGACTGGGCCTGGTCCTTGGCCATGGAGTTGGGAGTAAACCTAGGGCTAGGGCTGGTGCTGGGGCTGGGGCAGGGACAGGGACAGGGACAGGGACAGGGACAGGGATATGGAGTTGGGGGTAAAGCTATGACTGGGGCTGGGGCTGGGCATGGGCCTTGGTCCAGGCCTGTGACATGGAGTTAGGGGTAAAGCTAGGGCTAGGGCTGGGGTTGGGCCTGGGCCTGGGCCTGGGCCTGGGCCATGGAGTTGGGGATAGAGCTAGGGCTGAGGCAGGGCCTTAGCCTTGCCCTGAGTCTGGGCCTGGATCTGGGAAGTGGAGTTGCGGGTAGACTTGGGGCTGGGGCTGGGCCCGGGTCTGGGACATGGATTTTGGGGTAAAGCTGGGCCTGGGCCTGGGACATAAAGTTGGGACAAAGCTAGGGCTAGGCCTGGGCCTTGGTCTTGGCCTGGTCCTGGGCCTAGGACATGGAGTTGGGGGTAAATCTGGGGCTGGGCCTAGGTTTGGGCCTGGGCCTGGGCCATGAAGGTGGGATTAGGCTAGGTCTGGGGCTGAGCCAGGGTTTTGTCCTGGGCCTGGACCTCCAACATGGAGTTGGGGTTAAAGCTAGGGATGGGGCTGGGCCTGGATTCTGGCCGGGGCCTGGGCCTGGGACATGGAGTTGGGGGTAAACCTGGGGCTGGGGCTGGGCCTGGGTTTTGGGCTGGGCCTGGGACTGGGACATAGAGTTGGGGCTAAAGCTAGGGCTGGGCCTGGGGCTGGGGCTGGGACATGGAGGTTGGGGTAAAGATTGGGCTGGACCTGGGCCTGGAGATTGAGGCCAGCACATTATATCCAGGTTAGTAAGAACACATGGACAATGGCAGGAAGTTATGGCCAGTCCAGTAAGGCCAGGATTTTAGGCAAACTCATGAAGACTGGGCAAGTAGGGCAAATAGGTTAATAAGGCCAGATGGGTAATGTCCAGTTCATCATACCATGAGGATTAAATAAGGTGATGAATGCCAACAGGTTAAAAAGGTTGGCTGACTTTGGCCAGGTAGTTGAAACGGGGTATCTAAATTCAGCTCAGTAAGGGACTATTTTATTAACCCCAGGCTGTGAAATCAACAGAGAAACCACCCAGTAGGATTAACGGCCTGGGCCTGGAACATGGAGATGAGGGTAAGCTAGGGCTAGGGCTCGGGCCGGGGCCGGGGCTGGGGCTGGGGCTGCTACACAGAGTTGCGGGTAAAGCTATGGCTGGGACTGGGACAGAGAGCTGGGGGTAAAGCTGGGGCTGGGCCTTGGCCTGGGCCTGGGCAATGGATTTTGTGGTAAAGCTCGGGATTGCGGTAAAGCTGGTGATCAGGCTACGCCTGGGATATGGAGGTGGGGGTAAATCTGGGGCTATTGCTTTGCCTTAGCCTAGGCCTGGGCCTGGACCATGGAATTGGGGGTAAATCTTGTGATGGGGTGGGGCTGGACCCAGACCTTGGACATGGAGTTGGGGGTAAAGTTAGGCCTGGAGCTGGGCCTGGGCCTGGGCCTGGGCCATGGATTTGCGGGTAAAGCTAAGGCTGCATCTGGGGCTGGGACATGAAGTTTGTGGTAAAGATGGGGATGGGGATGGGGATGGGGCTGGGGCTGGGCCTGGAGATTGAGGCCAGCAAATTACATCCAGGTGAGTAAGAACACATGGACAATGGCAGGAAGTTCTGGCCAATCTGGTGAGGCCAGGAATTTTAGGCAAAATCATGAAGACTAGGTGAGTAGGGCAGGGAGGTTAATAAGGCCAGAAGGATAATGTCAAGTTTGTCATACCTTGCTGATAAAATAAGGTGATGAATGCAAACAGGTTAATAAGTTTGGCTGAGTTTGGCCAGGTTGTTAAAGCCAGGTATCTAAATCTAGCTCAATAAACACTATCAGTAACCCCAGGCTATAAAATCAACAGAGAAACCATCCAGCCAGATTAAGGGCCTGAGCCTCGGACATGGAGTTGGGGATAAACCTGGGGATGGGCCTAGGCCTGGGCCTGGGACAGGGACATGGAATTCGAGCTAAAGCTAGAGCCGAGGCTGGGGCTGGGGCTGGGGATGGGCCTGAGCCATGGAGTTGCAGGTAAAACTAGGGCTGGAACTGGGCCTGGGCCTGGAGATTGAGGCCAGTCAATTATATCCAGGTGAGTAAGAACATGTAGACAATGGCAGGGAGTTATGGCCAGTCCGGCAAGGCCAGGATTTTTAGTCAAAGTCATGAAGACTGGGCAAGTAGGGCAAATAGGTTAATAAGGCCAGATGGGTAATATCAAGTTCGTCGTACCATGAAGATAAAATAAGGTGATGAATGCCAACAGGTTAAAAAGGTTGGCTGACTTTAGACAGGTAGTTAAAACCAGGTATCTAAATCCAGCTCAGTAAGGGACTATTTCAGTAACCCCAGGCTGTGAAACCAACAGAGAAACCACCTGGTAGGATTAACAGCCGGATCCTGGGATGTGGAGATGAAGGTAAAGCTAGGACTAGGCCTGGGCCTGGGCCTGGGGCTGGGGCTGGGGCTGGGGCAGGGAGTTGTAGGTAAAGCTGTGGCTGCGGCTGGGGATGGGGCTCGGACTGGGAAATGGAGCCAGGGCTAAATCTGGGGCTGGCCCTTGGCAATGGAGTTGGGGGTAAAGCTGGGGATTGGGCTATGCCTGGGGTATGGAGATAAGGGTAAATCTGGGGCTGTGGCTTGGCCTGAGCCTGGGCCTTGGCCTTGGACATGGAGTTGGGGGTAAAGCTGAGGATGGGAATGGCCCTGGACCTGAGACTGCGACATGGAGTTTGGGTAAAGCTGGGGATGGGAATGGGGCTGGGACTAGGGCTGGGCCTGGACATGGGCCTGGTCCTGGGACTTGGAGTTTGGGTTAAAGCCAGGGCTGGGGCTGGGGCTGGGGCTGGGACCAGGACCTAGAGTTGGGGGTAAATCTGGAGCTATTGCTTTACATTGGCCTAGGCCTGGGCCTGGACCTGGACCATGGAATTGGGGGTAAAGCTTGTGATGCGGTGGGGCCAGGCCCAAGCCTGGGCCTGGGACTTGGACATGGAGTTGGGGGTAAAGCTAGGCCTGGAGCTGGGCCAGGGCCCCAGCCTGGGCCTGGGCCATGAATTTGCAGGTAAAGCTAAGGCTGCCTCTGGGGCTGGGACATGGAGTTTGTGGTAAAGATGGGGGTGAGCTGGGGCTGGGGCTGGGCCTGGAGATTAAGGCCAGCAAATTACATCCAGGTGAGTAAGAACACGTGGACAATGGCAGGAAGTTATGGCCAGTCCGGTAAGGCCAGGAATGTTAGGCAAAATCATGAAGACTGGGTGAGTAGGGCAAGGAGGTTAATAAGGCCAGATGAATAATGTCAAGTTCATCATACCATGAGGATAAAATAAAGTGATGAATGCAAACAGGGTAATTAAGTTGGCCGAGTTTGGCCAGGTGGTTAAAACCAGGTATCTAAATCCAGCTCAATAAAGGACTATTTCAGTAACCCCAGGCTGTGGAATCAACAGAGAAAACACCCAGTAGGATTAAGGTCCTGGGCCCAGGACATGGAATAGGGGGTAAAACTATGACTGGGCTTGGTCCTGGGTCTGGGGCTGGGGCTTGGACATGGACTTGGAGGTAAAGCTGTGGCTGGGGCTGGGGCTGGGGCTGGGGCTGGGAATGGGTGTGGGATTGGGCCATGGAGATGAGGGTAAGCTGGGGATAGAGGTAAAGCTGGGGTTGGGGCTAGGCCTGGGATATGGATTTGGGGGTAAAGCTAGGGCTAGGGCTGGGGCTGGGCCTGACACTGGGCCTGGGGCTGTGACATGCAGTTTGGAGTAAAGCTGGGGTTATGGCTGGGGTTGGGCCCAATACTGGGAGTGGGCACAGGCCTAGGCCTGGAACATGGAGTTGTGGCTAAAGCTAGGGCTGGGGCTGGGCTTGGGCCTATCGATTGAGGCCACTGAATTACAACCAGGTGAGTAAGAGCACGTGGATAATGGTAGGAAGTTATGGCCAGTCCCATAAGGCCAGGATTTTAGGCAAAGTCATGAAGACTGGGCGAGTAGGGCAAGTAGGTTAATAAGGCCAGATGGATAATGTCAAGCTCATCATACCATGAGGATAAAATAAGGTGATGAATGCAAACAGGTTAATAAGTTTGGCTGAGTTTGGCCAGGTTGTTAAAACCAGGTATCTAAATCCAGCTCAATAAAGGACTATTTCAGTAACCCCGGGCTGTGAAATCAACAGGGAAAGCTTCCAGCTGGATTAAGGGCCTGAGCCTCGGATATGGACTTGGGGGTAAACTTGCGGACGGACCTAGGCCTGGGCCTGGGACAGGGACAGGGAGTTAGAGCTAAAGCTAGGGCCGGGGCCAGGGCTGGGACATGGAGTTGGGGGTACAGCTAGAACTGGAGCTGGGCATGGGCCTGAGCCTGGGACATGGAGTTAGCGGTAAAGCTGGGGCTGATGCTGGGCCTGGCCATGAGGCTGTGGCTGGGGATGGGACTGAGCCCTGCAGTTGCGGATAAAGCTAGGGCTGGAACTGAGCCTGGGCCATGGAATTGGGGATAAACCTAGGGCTGGGGCTGGGGTAAAGATGGGAATGGGGCTGGACCTTGGTCTAGAGATTGAGGCCAGCCAATTACATCCAGGTGAGTAAGAACATGTGGACAATGGCAGGGAGTTATGGCCAGTCTGGTGAGGCCAGGATTTTTAGTCAAAGTCATGAAGACTGGGTGAGTAGGGCAAGGAGGTTGATAAGGCCAGATGGATAATGTCAAGTTCGTCATACCATGAGGATAAAATGAGGTGATGAATTCAAACAGGTTAATAAGGTTGGCCGAGTTTGGCCAGATTGTTAAAACCAGGTATCTAAATCCAGCTCAATAAAGGACTATTTCAGTAACCTCAAGCTGAGAAATCAACAGGAAAACCCAGTAGGATTAACGGCCTGGGCCAGGGACAAGGAGTTGGGGAGAAAGTTATGGCTGGGCCTGGGTATGGGCTTAGGGATGGGTTTGGGGCTGGGGCTCTGGCTGGGTCGGGGCCTGGTAATGCGGCTGGGATCTGGAGTTAGGGGTAAAGCTGGGGCTGGGGCTGGAGCTAGGGCTAGGCCTAGGGTTTAATCACTAAGTTTGGCCAGGTTGTTAAAACCAGGTATCTAAATCCAGCTCAATAAAGGACTATTTCAGGAACCTCAAGCTGAGAAAACAACAGGGAAACCCAGTAGGATTAAAGGCCTGGGCCACAGACATGCAGTTGGGGAGAAAGCTATGCCTGGGCCTGTGCCCGGGCTTAGGGATGGGTTTGGGGCTCAGGCTGGGCCGGGGGCTGGGGCTGGGATCTGGAGTTAGCAGTATAGCTGGGGCTGGGGCTAGGGAAAGGGCTTGGGCTGGGACCTGGAGTTGGGAGCAAAGCTAGGCCTTGCCATGGAGTTGGGGAAAACATAGGGATGGGGCTGGGCTTGGGGCTGGTACATGGAGTTGTAGGTAAAGCTGGGTCTGAGGCATGGGCCTGGGATATGGAGTTCTGGCTAAATTTAGGGTTGTGGCTGGGGCTGGGCCTGAGGTTTAATCAGTAAGTTTGGCCAGGTTGTTAAAACCAGGTATCGAAATCCAGCTAAGTTAAGAAATATTTCAGCAACCCCAGGTTGGGATATCAACAGGGAAAACACCCAGTAGGATTAAGGG
>NW_016107432.1:2165237-2166578 GCF_001604975.1 Cebus imitator
AATCAGTAAGTTTGGCCAGGTTGTTAAAACCAGGTATCTAAATCCAGCTCAATAAAGGACTATTTCAGTAACCTCAAGCTGAGGAATCAACAGGGAAACACAGTAGGATTTATCGCCTGGGCGAGGGACATGGAGTTGGAAAGAAAGCTACGCCGGGGCCTGGGCCTGGGCCTGGGCCTGGGCCTGAGCCTGAGCCTGAGCCTCAGCCTGGTCCTGGGCTGGGGCTGGGGCTAGGTTTGGGACTGCGGCTGGGATCTGGAGTTAGGGGTAAAGCTGGGGCTGGGGTTGGGGCTGGGGCTGGGATCTGGAGTTCAGGATAAAGCTGGGCCTGGGCCATGGCGTTGGGGTAAAGCGGGGCTGGGGCATGGGCCTGGGACATGGAGTTGTGGGTAAATCTAGGGCTGGGCCTCGGGCTGGGCCTGTGCCTTAATCAGTAAGTTTGGCCAGGTCATTAAAACCAGGTATCAGGTATTGAAATGCAGCTAAGTTCAGGAATATTTCGGTAACCCCGGCTTATAATATCAACAGAAGAAACACCCAGTAGGATTAAGGGCCTGGGCCTCAGGCATGGAGTTTGGGAGAAAGCTATTGCTGGGGCTGGGGCTGAGGCTGGGGCTGGGGCTAGGCCTGGGGTTTAACTAGTAAGTTTAGCCAGGTTGTTACAGCCAGGTATCTAAATCCAGCTCAATAAAGGACGATTTCAGTAACCTCAAGCTGAGAAATCAACAGGGAATCCCAGTAGGATTAACGGCCTTGGCCAGGGACATGGAGCTGGGGAGAAACCTACGCCTGGGCCTGGGCCTGGGCCTGGGCCTGGGCCTGGGCCTGGGGCTGGGCCTGGGGCTGAGAATGGGGCTGGGATCTGGAGTTAGAGGTAAAGCTGGGGCTGGGCCTGGGACCTGGAGTTGGTGGTAAACCTGGGCCTGGGCCATGGAGTTCTGGTAAAGCTGGGGCTGGGGCTGGGCTTCCAGCTGGTACATGGAGTTGCGGGTAAAGCTGGGGATGGGCCATGGGCCTTGGATATGGGGTTTTGGGTAAATCTAGGATTGCGGTTCGGCCTGGGCCTGGGGTTTAATCAGTAGGTTTGGCCAGGTTGTTTAAAACAGGTATCGAAATCCAGCTAAGTTAAGGAATATTTCAGTAACCCCAGGTTGTGATATCTACAGGGAAAACACCCAGTAGGATTAAGGGCCTGGGCCAGGGACATGGAGTTTGGGAAAAAGCTACGGCTGGGCCTGGGCCTGGGCATGGGCAAGAGCTTAGGGCTGGGGCTGGGGCTGGGCTGGGGTATAATCACTGAATTTGGCCAGGTTGTTAAAACCAGGTCTCAAAATCCAGCTC
>NW_016107432.1:2167727-2170048 GCF_001604975.1 Cebus imitator
TAACCTCAGCTTGAGAAATCAATAGGGAAAACACCCAGTAGGATTAAGGGCCCGGGCCAGGAACATGGAGTTGGGGAGAAAGGTATGGCTGGGCCAGGGCCTGGGCCTGGGCCGGGGCATGAGCTTAGGTCTCCGGCTGGGGCTGGGGCCAAGCCTGGGGCTGGGGTTGCGGTTGGGGCTGGGGCCAGGCCTGGGCTGGGCCGGGGCCTGGGTCTGGGGCTGGGGCTGTGCCTGGGTCTGTGCCAGGGACTGCAGCTGGGATCTGGAGTTAGGGCTTAAGCTGGGGCTGGGGCGGGGATTGGGGCTTGGACCTGGAGTTGGGGGTAAAGATGGGCCTGGGCCATGGAGTTGGGGTAATGCTGGGGCTGGGCTTCAGGCTGGTACATGAAGTTACGGTTATAGGTGGGGCTGGGGCATGTGCCTGGGACATGGAGTTGTAGGTAAATCTAGGGTTGGGGCTCGGGCTGGGCCTGGGATTTAATCAGCAAGTTTGGCCAGGTTGTTAAAACCAGGTATAGACATCCAGCTAATTTAAAGAATATTTCAGTAACCCCAGGTTGTGCTATCAACAGAGAAAACACCCAGTAGGATTAAGGGCCTGGGCCAGGGACATGGAGTTTGGGAGAAAGCTATAGCTGGGGCTGGGTATGGGCATGGGTTTAGGGCTGGGGCTGGGGCTGGGGCTGGGGCTCGGGATGGAGCTGGAGCTGGGGCTGGGGTATAATCACTGAAGTTAGGCCAACGTTGTTAAAACCAGGTATCAGGCCGGGCATGGTGTCTCATGCCTATTATCTAAGCACTTTGGGAGGCCGAGGTGGGTGGATCACAAGGTCAAGAGATCGAGACCATCCTGGTCAACAAGGTGAAACCCTGTCTCTACTAAAAATACAAAAGTTAGGTGGGCATGATGGTTCGTGCCTGTAGTCCCAGCTACTCAGTAGGCTGAGGCAGGAGAATTGCTTGAACCCAGGAGGCGGAGATTGCAGTGAGCCAAGATCCTGCCATTGCACTCCAGTCTGGGCAACAAAAGCGAAACTCTGTCTCAAAAACAAAAAAAACAAAAACTGGTATCAAAATCAAGCTCAATAAAGGACTATTTCAGTAATAGAAATCAACAGGGAAAACAGTAGGATTAAGGGCCTGGGCCAGGGACATGGAGTTGGGGAGAAAGCTAAGGCTGGGCTGAGCCTGGGCCTGGGCATGGGCATGGGCATGGGCTTAGGTCTGGGGCTGGGGCTTGTGCTCATGCTTGACCTGGGGATGCGGATGCGGCTGGGCCTGGGCCTAGGGCTGGAGCTGGGGCTGGGGCTGGGGTTTGGCCTGTGTCTGGGACTGCCGCTGGGATCTGGAATTAGGTGTAAGGCTGGGGCTAGGACCTGAAGTTGGGGGTAAAGCTGGGGCTGGGCATGGGCCTCGGACATGGAGTTTTGGGGAAATCTAGGGTTGGGGCTCGCGCTGGGCCTGGGGCTTAATCAGTAAGTTTGGCCAGGTTGTTAAAACCAGGTATCGAAAACCAGGGAAGTTAAGGAATATTTCAGTAACCCCAGTTTGTGATATCAACAGGGAAAACACCCAGTAGGATTAAGGGCCTGGGCCTGGGACATGGAGTTCTGGAGAAAGTCATATCTGGGCCTGGGCCTGGCATGGGCTTGGGGTTGGGGCTTGGGCTCGGCCTGTGGCTGGGGCTGGGGCTAGGGCTGCGGCAAGGCCTGGGGTTTAATCAGTGAGTTTGGCCAGGTTGTTAAAACCAGGTATCTAAATCCAGCTCAATAAAGGGCTATTTCGGTAACCTTAAGCTGAGAAATCAACAGGGAAACCCAGTAGGATTAACGGCCTGCGCCAGGGACATTAAGTTAGGGAGAAATGTACGCCTGGGCATGGGCCTCAGCTGGGGCTGGGCCTGGGCCTGGGGCTGTGGCTGTGGCTGGGACCTGGAGTTCGGGGTAAAGCTGGGCCTGGGCCATGGAGTTGGTGTAAAGCGGGGGCTGCGGCTGGGCTTCCGGCTGGTACATGGAGTTGCAGGTAAAGCTGGGGCTGTGGCATGGGTCTGGGACATGGAGTTGTGGGTAAATCTAGGGTTGGGGCTTGGGTCGGGCCTGGGGTATAATGACTGAGTTTGACCAGTTTGTTAAAACCAGGTATCAAAATCCAGCTCAATCAAGGACTATTTCAGTAACCTCAAGTTGAGAAACCAACAGGGAAAACACCCAGTAGGATTAAGGACCTGGGCCAGGAACATGGAGTTTGGGAGAAAGTTACGGCTGGGCCTGGGCCTGGGCATGAACTTAGGGCTGGGGCTGGGGCTGGGGCTTGGTTTGGTG
>NW_016107432.1:2171008-2173322 GCF_001604975.1 Cebus imitator
ACTAAGTTTGGCAAGGTTGTTAAAACCAGGTATCTAAATCCAGCTAAGTTGAAAAATATTTCAGTAACCCCGGGTTGTGATATCAACAAGGAAAACGCACAGTAGGATTAAGGGCCTGGGCCAGGTACATGGAGTTTGGGAGAAAGGTATAGCTGGGCCTGGGCCTGGGCCTGGGCATGGGTTTAGGGCTGGGGCTGGGGCTGGGGCTGGGGCTGGGGCTGCGGCTGCGGCTTGGGCTTGGGCTTGGGCTGGGGCTAGGGTCACCCTGGGGTTTAATTAGTCAGTTTGGCCATGTTGTTAAAACCAGGTATCTAAATGTAGCTAATTTAAGGAATATTTCAGTAACCCCAGGTTGTGATATCCAGAGGGAAATCACCCAGTAGGATTAAGGGCCTGGGCCGGGGACAAGGAGTTTGGGAGAAAGCCATATCTGGGCCCGGGCAGGGCCTGGGTCTGGGGATGGGGCAGGTCCCTGGTCTGGGACTGTGGCTAGAATCTGGAGTTGGGGGTAAAGCTGGGGCTGGGGCTGGAACCTTGAGTTGGGGGTAAACCTGGGCCTGGGCCATGGAGTTGGGGTAAAGCTGCGGCTGGGGCATGGGCTTGGGACATGGAGTTGTAGATAAATCTAGGGTTGGGGCTCAGGCTGGGCCTGGGGTTTAATCACTAAGTTTGGCCAGGTTGTTAAAACCAGATATCGAAATCCAGCTAAGTTAAGGAATATTTCAGTAACCCCAGCTTATAATATCAACAGAAAAAACACCAGTAGGATTAAGGGCCTGGGCCAGAGACATGGAGTTTGGGAGAAAGCTATAGCTGTGCCTGGGCCTGGTCATGGGCTTAGGGCTGGGGCTGGGGCTGGGGCTGGGGCTGGGGCTGGGCGTAATCACTGAGTTTTGCCACATTGTTAAAACCAGGTATCAAAATCCAGCTCTATCAAGGACTATTTCAGTAACCTCAAGTTGAGAAATCAACAGGGAAAACACCCAGTAGGATTAAGGTCCTGGGCCAGGGACATGGAGTTGGGGAGAAAACTATGGCTGGGCCCGGGCCTGGGCCTGGGCATGAGCTTACGGCTGGGGCTGGGCCTGGGGTTTAATCACTAAGTTTGGCCAGGTTGTTAAAACCAGGTATCAAAAACCAGGTAAGTTAAGGAATATTTCAGTAACCCCAGGTTGTGATATCAACTGGGAAAACACCCAGTAGGATTAAGGGCCTGGGCCAGGGATATGGAGTTTGGGAGAAAGCTATAGCTGGGCCTGAGCCTGGGCATCTGTTTAGGGCTGGGCCTGTGACTGGGGCTGGGGCTGGGGCTGGGGCTGAAACTAGGCCCGGGGTTTAATCAGTAAGTTTGGCCAGGTTGATAAAACCAGGTACAGGTATTGATTGACTTACGACCTATGCAACTTACGACCATTCGACTTTACGACCACAATCGCTAACCATGACTGCTCCGCATCTGGCAGCGCAAATGTTGCCCAGCTGGGCGTACGACAGTGCGGACCAGTTTCCGGCAGCACTACCATCTCTGCGTGCATATAGCCTACTCAACTTACAACCAAATCGTGTTACGACCGGCCTGTTGGAACCAATCGTGGTCGTAAGTCAAGCACTAGCTGTAACTAAATCCGGCTCAATAAAGGACTATTTCAGTAACCTCAAGTTGAGAAATCAACAGGGAAACACAGTGGGATTAAAGGCCTGGGCCAGGGACATGGATTTCGGGAGAAAGCTATGCCTAGGCCTGGGCCTGGGCCTGAACCTTGTCCTGGGCTGGGGCTTGGCCTGGGTCTGGGGTTGGGGCTGGGTCCGGGTCTTGGACTGCGGCTGGGATCGGAGTTAGGGGTAAAGCTGGGGCTGGGACATGGAGTTGGGGATAAAGCTGGTCCTGGGCCATGCAGTTGGGGTAAAGCTGGGGCTGGGGCATCGGCCTGGGACATGGAGTTGTGGGTAAATCTAGGGTAGGGGCTCGGGCTGGGCCTGGTGTTTAATCAGTAAGTTTGGCCAGATTGTTAAAACCAGGTATCGAAATCCAGCTACGTTAAGGAATATTTCAGTAACCCCAGGTTATAATATCAACAGAAAAAACACCCAGTAGGGGCCGGGCGCGGTGGCTCACGCCTGTAATCCCAGCACTTTGGGAGGCTGAGGAGGGTGGATCAGGAGGTCAAGAGATCAAGACCATCCTGGTCAACATGGTGAAACCCCGTCTCTGCTAAAAATACAAAAAATCAGCTGGGCATGGTGGCGCGTGCCTGTAATCCCAGCTACTCAGGAGGCTGAGGCAGGAGAATTGCCTGAACCCAGGAGGCGGAGG
>NW_016107432.1:2173447-2202092 GCF_001604975.1 Cebus imitator
AAAAAAAAAAAAAAAAAACACCCAGTAGTAAGGGCCTGAGCCATGGACATGGAGTTTGGGAGAAAGCTATAGCTGGGCCTGAGCCTGGGCATGGGCTTAGGGCTGGGGCTGGGGCTTCGGCTGGGCCTGGGCTATAATCACTGAATTTAGCCAGGTTGTTAAAACCAGGTATCTAAATCCAGATAAGTTAAGGAATATTTCCGTAACCCCAGGTTGTGATATCCACAGGGAAAACACCATGTAGGATTCAGGGCCTGGGCCTCGGACATGGAGTTTGGGAGAAAGCTATATCTGTGCTTGAGCCTGGGCATGGGCTTAAGTCTGGGAATGGGCCTGGTGCTGGGGCTATGCCTGGGGTTTAACCAGTACGTTTGGCCAAGTTGTTACAACCAGGTATCTAAATCCAGCTCAATAAGGGAATATTTCAGTAACCTCAAGCTGAGAAATCATCAGGGAAACCCAGTAAGATTACAGCCTGGGCCAGGGACATGGAGTTGGGGAGAAAGCTATGGCAGGGCCTTGATCTGGGCCTGGGCCTCGGCAGGCGTTTAGGGATGGGTTTGGGGCTGACGCTAGGCCTGGGCCTGGGCCTGGGTCTGGGCCTGGGAATGGGCTTTGGGATGGGTTTCGGCCTGGGGCTGGGGCTCGGGCTGGGCCTGGGGCTGGGGCTGAGGCTGGGATCTGGAGTTAGGGGTAAACCTGGAGCTGGGGCAGGGCTGGGGCTGGGGCTGGGACCTGGAGTTGGTGGTAAAGCTTGGCCTGGGCCATGGAGTTGGGGTAAAGCTGGGGTTGGGGTTGGGCTTCCGGCTGGTACATGGAGTTTCGGGTAAAGCTGGGGCTTGGGCATGGGCCTGGGACATGGAGTTGTGGGTAGATCTATGGTCGGGGCTCAGGATGGACCTTGGGTTTAATCAGTAAGTTTGGCCAGGTTGTTAAATCCAGGTATCGAAATCCAGCTAAGTTAAGGAATATTTCAGCAACCCCAGGTTGTGATACCAATAGGGAGAACACCCAGTAGGATTAAGGGCCTGGGCCAGGGACATGGAATTGGGGAGAAAGCTACAATTGGGCCTGGGCCTGGGAATGGGCATGGGCTTAGGGATAGGGCTGGGGCTGGGATCTGGAGTTAGGGGCAAAGCTGGGGCTGGGCCTGTGCCATCTAGTTGGGGTAAACCTAGGGCTGGGATTGAGCTTGGGGCTGGTATATGGAGTGGCGGGTAAAGCTGGGGCTGGGGTATGGGTCTGGGACATGGAGGTGTGGGTAAATCTAGGGTTGGGGCTCTGGCTGGGGCTGAGGCTGCGCCTGGGCCATTCTGTTTGGGATAACCCTCGGGCTGGGGCTAGGGCAGGGCCATGGAGATTGATAAACCCAGACAGTGGATTAAAGCCTGTTAGAGAAAACCAGAACGCTAAGGACAGTTTTGAAACCTAAGTGTGGAGCCATGTGGGTCATGTATATCATTAAGAGGTTTGAAACCTACATGGCTGATACAGATTTTGAGGGCCATGAAGTTAAGACCCACAGGTTTATATCAGCTGGGAAAGGCAAATGGGGTCAGGCCAGGGCTGTAAAATGAGGTGGGTAAGGCAACAAGGCAAGGGCAGGAGAGGAGTGGCAGGAGCTTCGTAAGGCAGGTGGGTAAATCATACTGGGAAAAATCAGCTGAGTCTGATGGGAGATTGAAGCCAGCAAATTACATCCAGGTGACTAAGAACACATGGACAATGGCAGGGAATTATGGCCAGTCGGTAAGGCCAGGAATTTTAGGCAAAGTCATAAAGATTGGGCAAGTAGGGCATGTAGGTTAATAAGGTCAGATGGGTAATGTCAAGTTTGGCATATCATGAGGATAAAATAAGGTGACGAATGCAAACAATAAGTTTGCAAATTAAATAAGTTTGGCTGAGTTTGGCCAGGTTGTTAAAACCAGGTATTGAAATCTAGCTAAGTTAAGGAATATTTCAGTAACCCCAGGTTGTGATGTCATCAGGGAGAACACCCAGTAGGGTTAACGGCCTGGGACGGGGACATGGAGTTTGGGAGAAAGCTACAGCTGGCCTGGGCTTGAGCCTGGTCCTGGGGCTGGGGATGGGGCTTGAGCTGGGTCTTGGCATTGGGGGTAAAGCTGGGTCTGGGCCTGTGCCATGGTGTTGGGGAAACGCTAGGGCTAGGTCTGGTTATGGGGCTGGTACATGGCCTTGCGGGTAAAGCTGGGGCTGGGACATGGAGTTGGGGAGAAAGCTACACCTGGGCCTAGGCCTGGGCCTGGCCAGAACATAGGCCTGGTGCTGGGACTGGGACTTGGGCTGGGATGTGGAGTTGGGGGTAAAGCTGGGGCTGGGGCTAGGCCTTGGCTTGGGGCAGGGGCATGGGCTGGGACATGCAGTTGGGGGTAAAGCTGAGGATGGGGCTTGTCCTGTGCCATGGAGTTGTTGGGGTAAAGTTAGGGCTGGGCATGGGCATGGGCTTAGGCTGGGGCTGGGGCTGGGGCTGGGCTGGGATCTGGGGTTAGTGGTAAATCTGGGGCTTGGGCTTGGACGTGGAGTTGTGGGTAAAGCTGGGCCTGGGCCATGGAGTTGTGGTAAAGCTAGGGCTGGTACATGGAGTGGTGCATAAAGCTGGGCCTGGGGCATGGGCCTGTGACATGGAGTTGTGGGTAAACCTAGGGTTGGGGCTGTGGCTGCGCCTGGGCCATTGTGTTTGGGGTAAACCTAGGGCTGTAGCTAGGGTGGGGCCATGGAGTTTGGTAAACCCAGGCAGTGGCTTAAAGCCTGTTAGGGAAAACCAGAATGCTAAGGACAGTTGTGAAACCTACATGTGGAGCCATGTGGGTCATGTATATCAGTAAGAGGTGGGAAACCTAGGTGGCTGATATAGATTTTGAAGGCCATCATTAAGAGGTTTGAAACCTACATGGCTGATACAGATTTTGAGGGCCATGAAGTTAAGACCCACAGGTTTATATCAGCTTGGAATGGCGAATGGGGTTGGGCCAGGGCTGTAAAATGAGATGGGTAAGGCAACAAGGCAAGGGCAGGAGAGCAGTGGCAAGAGCTTCAAAAGGCAGGTGGGTAAATCATAGTGGGTAAAATCAGCTGAGTCTGATGGGAGATTAAAGCCAGCAAATTACGTCCAAGTGAATAAGAACATGTGGAGAAAGGCAGCAAGTTATGAGAAGTCCGGTAAGTCCAGTATTTTTCCCCAAAGTCATAAAGACTGGTTGAGTAGGGCAAGGAGGCGAATAAAGCCAGATGGGTAATGTGAAGTTCATCATATCATGAGGTTAAAATAAGGTAACGAATGCAAACAGGTCAATAAGGTTGGCTGAGTTTGGCCAGGTTGTTAAAACCAGGTATCTAAATCCAGCTAAGTTAAGCAATATTTCAGTAACCCCAGGTTGTGATATCAACCGGGATAACTCCCAGTAGGGTTAAGGGCCTGGGCCTGGGCCTTGGACATGGAGTTGGGGAGAAACCTCCGGCTGGGGCTGGGCTGTGTCTGGGCTTGGGCCAGGGTGGAGCTCGGGCTGGGGCTGGGACATGGAATTGGGGGTAAATCTGGGTTGGGGCTGGGGCTGGGCCATGCAGTAGGAGGTAAAGCCTGAGGATTGGGCTGGGGCTGAGGACTGCTTTCAGCTGGAGGCTGGTGCTGGACCTGGGCCTGTGCCTGGGGCATGGAGTTGAATATAAAGCTTGGCCTGGGCCTGGTATATGGAGTTAGGGGCAAACCTAGGGCTGGGCCATGGAGCTAGAGGCAAAGCTGTGGATGGGACTGGAGTTGGGATATGGAGTTGAGGGTAACGCTAAATGTGAGACTGTGGCTGGGCCGGGACATGGAGTTGGGCATGAAGCTATGGGAAAAGGGCAGGGTGGTGTTGATACCAGGGGACAAAACCAATGGAGGTAAACCCAGTGGCTTATAGCCTGTTAGATAAAACCAGAAGGCTAACGACAGTTGTGAAAACTAGCTGTGAAGACCATATGGGTTTATGTATGATCTGTGAGGTGGGAAAACTAGGTGGCTAATATAAGTTTTTAAGGACATGATGTTAACATCCACACGGTTATATCAGCTGGGAAAGGCGAATGGGATCAGGCCAGCGCTGTAAAATGAGGTGGGTAAGGAAACAAGGCAAGGGCAGGGGAGCAGTGGCAAGAGCTTCAAAAGGCAGGTGGGTAAATCATAGTGGGTAAAATCAGCTGAGTCTAATTAGATATTGAGGCCAGCAAATTACATCCAGCTGAGTAAGAACACGTGGACAAAGGCAGGAAGTTATGGCCAGTCCGTTAAGGTCAGGAATTTTAGGCAAAATCATGAAGAGTGGGTAAGTAGGTCAAGGAGGTGAATAAGGCCAGATAGGTAATGTCAAGTTCGTCATACCATGAGGATAAAATAAGGTGATGAATGTAAACAGATCAATAAGTTTGGCTGAGTTTGGCCAGGTTGTTAAAACCAGCTATCTAAATCCAGCTCAATATAGGACTATTTCAGTAACCCCAGGCTGTGAAATCAACAGGGAAAACACCCATTAGGAATAAGGGCAAGTTGCCAAGCCAGTCAAATAATAACTGTAGGTAAATACTAGGTGGGTATGACTGGAGTGAAGGCTAGGAGGTAAAGGCCAGCCGAATGAAATAGGTGGTAAACACCAGTAGGATATGAAGCCAGCAGACTCAGTTATCCAGGCTGAGGCCAGGCAGCTGAAGAGGGCAGGTGAGTATTGTTGATAAACATTAAGTTTATCCTGCCCCCATGGCTCCTTTGTGGAGGATACCTTTTAGTTTGTCATTAGTGTGAGGTGGGTAACAGCTGCCTACTTGGTATATTCTTGCATTGTGTGGCTAATGGGAGGTGTTTGAATCCAAAACGAAAGGGGAAGCAGGAGTGTAAATATACAAAATAAGGCAGGGGAGTACACCTAGGGAGATACATCCAGGGGTAACTTCTGGTAGATAAAACCAGGAAGCTAAGGACATTTGTATCAACCAAGTGTCAAGGCCATGTGGATAGCCTATGGTTTTAAGACTATATAGGAAAATTAGGTGGCTATTACAAGTTGTTAGGCCATGAAGTTAAGGCCCTTAGGTTTAGGACAGAAGAGGAAGGCTAATAGGGTCTGGCCAGGGCCGTAAGATGAGCTGAGTAAGGCCAGGTGGGTATGTTAAGTATGTAAAGCCAAGAGACTCATAATGGGTGAATAAGGCCAGGACTTTCATAAGATGGGTGGGTACATCTAACTTGGCAAACCCATGAGGTTAAGACCAGATCAGGAAGCCAAATGACTGAAATGTCTGGCGGGGCTTACACCAGTAAGTTAATGCCTTCCCAAATAGAGGTAGGTGGCTAACTCCACCTGGGTAATGCCAAGAGGTTAATACCAGGAAGACTAGGCCAGGAGGTTAAGGCTGTGTGAGTTAGAATGAAAGATTAAGGCCAGGTGTGACTGCCAGGTTGGTACGCTATGTTGGTCATCCAGGTTGTGAAGATCATGAGGTTAAGGCCACGTGGGTAATGTAAGATGTCTAAATATGGGGCTGGGGAGGGTGCATGGAGTTGCGGGTAAAGTTAGGGAAAAAGGGCAGGGAGATGATGAAACCAAGGAAGAAAACCTAGGGAGGTAAATCCAGGGGCTTAAGTCCTGTTAGATAAAATCAGAAGGCTAAGGACACCTGTGAAAACCCAGTGTGGAGGCCATGTGAGTAATGTAGAATCAGTAAGAGTAGTTGGGAAAATTAGGTGGCTAATTCAGGCCATCAGGTTAAGGCCTGTAGGGTTAGGCCAGGTGGGGAAGGCTAATTGAATCTTATGAGGTGAATAAGACCAGGGAGCAAGGGCAGGGGAGCAATGACAGAAGCTTCATAAGGTCATAAGGCAGGTGGGTGTTGAAGGGAGATTGAGGCTGGCAAATTGCAACCAGGTGAGTAAGAACAGGTAGACATGGCAGGAAGTTATAGCCAGTTGGGGAAGGGCAGGATTTTTAGGCAAAGTCATGAAGATTGGGTGAGAAAGGCCAGGAGGTTAAAGCCAGATGGATAATGTCAACTCTTGGAACACAGTCGGAGGATGAGAGGGGACTACTGTACCTGTGATGCGATCAGCTCCTCATCTTCAGCTTCCTCTACTCTCATGGGGATGCTCCCTGTCTCTGTACATTAGTCTGGGTATCTGTGAAGTTCTTAGTTCAGCACATGGCCATTTTTTCAAGTTAGTGCCCCTTGTCATCGTCTACTGTAGTAACTTACCTTCATGGGAGTAACCTACCTGCATGCTGGACAAACAAAATAGTAGCTGTCAAAGGACAGCTGCCTTCTCACTTGCTCAATGTCAAGGCCATGCCAGACCCCGTGTCCCCTGCAGATCATTGCTCTCCATGACAACCTCATTTCATAACTCTGTAAAAGGGTCATTTTGCTACTGAATTCTTTCTTCATCATGACAACTTACGAATGAAGGAACACTTTGTAAACTGCACATGGTCAGGGACTGCAGGTAGGAGGCATTCCCTGCCTTGGGCAGGGAATTGGCTTTACTCATTGGTGGAGAGGGGTGGAGCTGAGGCTGCTCCTCATCCCTGTGGCAGCAGAACATGTAGAACATTCAGAAGACACCTCACAAACAGGATCTGTTTACTGCCTAGTGCAATGGCTGAGGATGCAGCACACCCACACAGAGCCCAGGCAGGAATGCAGTGATGCCAGCTGTTGTACTCACGTTTATAAATCCCATTATGTTGTTGCTCACAGCAATCAGCTGCAGCCCTGGAAGGAGGTCCTATTACTGCCATCCTTTTAAAAAAAATGCACAAATGACCACAATTCTCATAACCCTGAAGTTGCATTCATTTCCCACACAACAGATGCAAACTCTTAAGAAAGAGACTGTGCAGAAAGGAGATGGTGCCCTGCCCACCCTGCCTCCCACTGCTCCCCCTCCAGCTTCCCCTCCCAGCCTCTCAACACCCTGGCCACATGGCCTTGTGGTGACTGTGCCTGTGTGCTCAGTTCAGGAGACTCTTTCTCTGGGGATCACTGATGAGAAAAGGTGTGAAGACAGTCCATTACTCTGGAAGGTCCCTGTGTGAAAGGAAAGGTGAAGTCAGCACACAAGTGGAAGGGCAGCCAGGTTGGGCACAAACCCAAAACACCTCAGTGCAGCCTGTGTGAGCCTCCCACTTCCACTCATCACTTCCATCTTGACGACTCTTGCACTTTCTAATTTACTGTACACTTTACTTATTCTTTATTGCCTATATCCCCCACTGAAGTATAAACTCTGTAAGGGCAAGAATTTTGCCAGGTAATAAAAGTACTGAAGCAAGTGCCCTTCAGTCTAGAGTAAACAGAGAGTGGAGAGGGAGAGGCAAATAGAGGGTGGAAGAACCTTCTCCTTAAAGGGCTGCTCCACAAATAACTTAGGCTTGAGGGTCCTCCCGTACTCATCACAAGTTATCAGCCACACCACTTTGGCAAGAAAGCAGCCAAAGGTGATTGTAAACAAATCAGTGTGGTTGAGTTTTAACTTGAAATTCACATTCCAATAAAAAAAATACAGATAAGAACAGCAGATGGGGGAATCTGGCCCCCAGGCAGTAGCCTCCTGGCTGATATGCAGGTGATGCTCCAGCACAGAAGTAATAGAAGAGGAGAGGTTTTATTAAGTATAATAATGACACAAAAATCTGAAAATGAGGCCACAGAACAAGAACATTACAACCAACGTCATTTGTAGATATTCGTTACCAGGCACAATGAAAACACCTACTAATGATGAATTGGAGACAAAGCCACACATGGACATGATAGAAATCTGCACATATTACTGTCCACACTGCCTCAGCAATGGACTTGATAAGGTTAACACCCACGCTTATGGCAAAGGCAAGTTTCTACCCACTCGTACATCTCAGCTCCATAACCAGCACCATGATTAGTCAAAGGGCAGAAGCACTGAGACAGGCAGGAATGCTGAAGCCACCTGGTGGCAGCTGCACCAGTTCTGCAAGGGAACAGAAAGACACAAATTCACCACTCTTTGACGCCATGAACATAATAGAAAAAAATATATCAATAGCTTTTCTGTACATGACCAATAATGTGGTAAATAAATCATTTTCGCAACACCCATTCAAATGCAAAATATCCAGGAATAATCGTAATACTAAACCAGTATGCAAAGCCAAGAGGAAAGCTACCTACCTTCACTGGAGGACACATTTAATGACTAGAAGAAACATATCCCATGTTATAAAGCAGAAAACAATAATACTGCAAATTAAAATGCATAATACACTTGTAATCAATACACAAGTTTTGGGTGTGATTTTAAGAAGCTGAGAAACAGATTTAGGGCATAAGGCAGAGAACACAAATATTACAAATTAAAATGCATAATACATGCACTTTTTATCAATACAAGTTTTGGGTGTGGTTTTAAGGAGCTAAGAAACAGATTTGGGGCCGGGCACAGTGGCTTGCACCTGTAAACCCAGAACTTTGGGAGGCTGAGGTGGGCAGATCATTTGAGGTCAGGAGTTTGAGAGCAGCCTGACCAACCCCATCTCTACAAAAAATACAAAAACTAGCCAGGTGTGGTGCTGCACGCCTGTAGTTCCAGCTACCTACTTCGGAGGCTGAGGCAGGAGAATCACGGAACCAAGGAGATGGAAGTGGCAGTAAGCTGAGATTGTGCCACTGCCCTCCAGCCTGGGCCACAGAGTGAGACTCCATGTCAAATAAAGAAACAAAACAGATTTTGGAGAGCCCTGGAAAGGAGACCAACCAACCCTACAAATACAACTGCCTCATTAGTGGGAAGCTTATGCCAACACCTGTTGTTTGTGCCCCACTGGAGCCCCTGGTCCCCCTTGCCACAGCATTCAGACGGTCTCTGCTTAACCCATTCTTGCAACTCCTATGTAAGCACTTAAGACACT
This sequence comes from Cebus imitator, assembly GCF_001604975.1. NCBI lineage: Eukaryota > Metazoa > Chordata > Mammalia > Primates > Cebidae > Cebus > Cebus imitator. The sequence goes on from NW_016107432.1 coordinate 2,182,381, forward strand.
CCTTCAGACTTCAGAATGAATGTAGCCCACAGACAAGAAGCATCTTTCTTCTGTCTGGCCATGGACCCAGGCAGTTACAACATGAGGCTCTTGGAGGAGACGTTTGCTCTGGGGCTCAGCTGTCAGAGCCTCAGCCTAGAGTGGCCAGTAGCTCTCTTGGCACCTCAGGGAGGCAGGCCTCAAAGAAATCCCACTCCCTCAGGTAAAATGTAGAGACCTCCAGGATGGCCCAACTATCCTGCCATCTGAATTTATGGCCTCATCTAAAGCCCTCCCTTTGTGAGAGCTGATCTACTGGTGGGCTGATCTACTGACTTGCTTCTAACTATGGGGTCTGGCAGAAGTGATCAGGTCTCAAGAAACAGACCATGACTTCTGTCTTACTGGTGTATGCTCACATTATCTGAGGAAGCCAGCTATCATAATGTGGGCAAGGAACTGAGGGAGACTCCAGCCACATGCCCACTACACACTGAATCCTGCCAGGAAACCTGGGGAGCTCAGAGGTGAAGCCCCGCATAGACCAAAGGAACAAAATCAAGGGACCAGAAATGAAGCCACACATTTAAAGCCATCTAAGTTTGGAGAAGTGTGACAAAAGCACACAATGGGGAAAGAACACAGTCTTTTCCTAAGTGGTGTTGGGAAAACTGGACATCCACATGCAGAATGAAATTGGACCCTTATCACACACCATACACAAAAATGGAATCAAAATAGAGTCAATACTTAAAAGTAACACTTGTTTGTGACCAGCTTGGACAACATGGTGAAACCCCGTCTCTGCTAAAAACACAAAAGTTAGCTGGGCATGGTGGCACACACCTATAATCCCAGCTACTTGGGAGGCTGAGGCAGGAGAATCACTTGAACCCGGGAGGCAGAGGGTGCAGTGAGCTGAGATCACACCACTGCACTCCAGCCTGGGTGACAGAGCAAGACTCTGTCTCAATGAAATAAAGTATACAACAGGCAATGAAAAAATACCCAAGCAGACAGGAAGGAAAAGTCATGACCTAAAAGCACAACCACAGAAACAGACACACAGGGTTCGCCAGGAGTAACCCTAAAAAAATCTATCATTAATATGTCCAAGATATTAAAGCTCAAGTTTGAGAATTTCAACAAAGGAACTAAAAACCATAAAAGTCATCTAAAGGAAGTTCCAGAGGAAAAAAAATAATACATTAACTGTACAGTGAATCCTCACTTAATAGAAACTGTGTCTTTAAGCAAGCCTATAAATAACAAAGGAGTCTTAACATAGACTAATTAATATAAACCAGAGTTAAATTCCTCCAGCATATTTCTGATCACAAAATGTCAGAAAACTTCTAAAGAAAGATTAAAAACATTTTTTTAAGAAAAGCGAAGGCAGATTAAAAACATTTCTAACATACATTGAAATAAAAGTGAGCTATATATCCACTGAATATTAATTAAAACAAGGCAATTACCAAAACTGAAAAATGAGTAAATGATGGCGATTGTAGTCATGATAGGCTGGGCATGGTGGTTCAGGCCTGTAATCCCAGCACTTTGGGAGGCCGAAGTGGGTGGATCACCTGAGGTCAGGAGTTAAACACCAGCCTGACCAATATGGTGAAACTCCATGTCTTATTAAAAATACAAAAATTAGCCAGGCATGGTGGCACACCTATCGTCCCAGCTACTGGGGAGGCTGAGACAAGAGAATTGCTTGAACGCAGGAGGCAGAGGCTGCAGTGATACAAGACTGTGCCACTGCACTCCAGCCTGGGTAACAGAGAAAGACCCCATCTCAAAGAATATATACATTTAAAAAAAGAATATATACATAAATATGAAATAAATGTTTATAAAGCTGTGATATGGCTAGTTTAGAGTTAGAGCTTGAGCAATGCCATTTTGTACAAGACAAAGCTATTTTCCAAAAATGAGTTGCAACGACTGCCCCATCCTCCTCACCATAACTGCTGATCTTGGCTTCTGTAAAGTTGCTTGCCTTTACTTATCAGTAACTGCCAGAAGTGCTTGCCTTTGCTCATCAGAAAGTGCTGAAAAGTTGCTTGCCCTGCATCCCCTCACCCTCTTGGTCCTAAATCCAGGATGTGGTTTTTCAGCTTAAAACCCCCCGGTCCCCCTGAGCTCGGGGCCACAGGTTGGAGAGACACGAGTCCTCTGTGGTCGCCAGCATAATAAACAACTCTGCAATTTGGCATACTTTTGTCTTGGTGTAAATATTTTAATCTCGCATTTCAATACCTCAAATCCACAATTGGAGGGAGCACCTCCTACCACACCATACAGTCACAATCACAAATATGATGACCAGATGCTCTCAAACTACATCGTTTATTGTCATACAATTGTATAATTATCTTATGTTTTAGGAATTTTTATTTGATGGTAATTTGTTTTTATTCATTTTCCAGCCTGCTTATTCCACTTCAGGGTCTCAGGTAGCCAGAGCCTATTCCAGCGGCTCGTGGCACAAGGCTCAAACTGATCCTGGCCAACACAGCATCCCATAGGAGGGCGCTCTCACATATGACCACCCTCACTGAGACTGTGACCATAGACCCACCAATTCACCTCAGGAGCGCAGCATAGGATGTGGGAGGAAACTTGAGTACCAAAAGAAAATTTGCAGACAAGAGGAGAAAATGCAAACAAAACCCAGACAGTGGCTCCACAGCTGATTTTTCTTATCAGTGTTATAACAAAATTAAGTTATTTGAGGACGTGAGTACATGAGACAAAGCTAGAGAAAATATCCAGGTTTCAGGAATTCCAGATCAGCCTAGGCAACAGAATGAGATGCAGTCTCTGTAAAAACAGTTTTTCAGGCCAGCCACAGTGGCTCATGCCTATACTTCCAGCACTTTGGGGGGCCAAGGTGGGCAGATCACTTGAGGTCTGGAGTTCAAGACCAGACTGGCCAACACAGTGTAACCCTGTCTCTACTAAAAGGTACTAAAATTAGCCAGACATGGTTGCAGGTGCCTGTTATCCCAGCTACTCGAGAGGCTGAGGTAGAAGAATTGCTTGAACCCAGGAGGTGGAGTTTGCGGTGTGCCACTGCATTCCAGCCTGGGTGACAAAGGAAGGCTTTGTCTCGGAAAAAAAAAAAAAAAAAAAAAAAAAATCTAAGGTGCACAGAATAATGTAAAAAGCCCTAACAAATATATAATTTGAATGAAGGAGAAAAAAAGAGACTAATGCAGAAGTGATATTCCAATAGAAATAGGAAAATCAATAACCTCTTCATCAAAAGAAACCCTTAAAAATTTTAAAAAAGCAAACCAGAGACAGGGAGGACATACTTGTAATACACAGACATGACCCAGGTCCAAAATAAGACAAGCCCTACAAATCACTACATAGAGACAAACAGCACCCCCTTTTTAAAGAGATGTGATCTGTTGCCCAGGCAATGGGGCAACATGGGGTCTATGAAGTGTTGACCTGCTGGTCACGAACTCCTGGCCTCGTTCTTTTAAGTGGACAAGAGCCTCTAACAGGCATCTGACAACAAAGGTTATTTGAAAACCAGCAAGCACAAGAAAAAGTGCTCAACATGCTTAATCACCATGAAAAACAAATCGAAACCCCAATGTAACCACCAATGCACACCAAATAAAATGGCTAAAAGCTGTTATACAGTGACATGACACCACATGCAGGTAACAGGAGCAGGAGAAGGGCCCCACATGCTACATGCTCTGGAAAACCATTGGGCATGAGAGGGAGACTGCATGGACTCACCAGTTGCCCTACCACCCCACTGTGCTGCCCTGTTAAATGCTCAATGGGAGCACAAACAGGTGTACACCAAAGCCTGTGGCAAGGTGTTCAAAACTAGTTCGTCATCATTGCTAAAAATGGAAAATAACCAAACTCAACTTTAACAATAGGAGAACAGGCCGGGCACAGTGGTTCATTCCTGTAATCCCAGCACTTTGGGAGGTACCACTGCACTCCAGCCTGGTGGCAGAGTGAGACTCCATCTCAAACAAATGAACAAAAAACGGGAGGCCCGTTCAGTGAGCATAGTATTGCTGTCATAAACATAGTTAACTTCTCATAGGCTTGACATTGAGCTGGAGAAGCAGAGGAAGGGCACTGCCCAGGATGAACTTGTATGGTTTGTAGCATGAGCTGGGTGGTAGAAACACGCATGTGCAAGGTTTTTAAAAATCATTGAGCTCTATACTTAATAGCTGTGCATTCTGTAGTATGTGAGCATTCACATTCAGGTTTTGTTAGTCATAAGAATCCTCGAGAAAAATAGACAAATATCCACAAAAGCAATAGTAACCAATGCAAAAATACAATGGGGAAAAACTCATGGATAACAGCACTTAAAATACATATATAATAACCTAAAAACTTGCATGCAAGGTCAACGTTTATAAAATGTTAAAACTTTCCTGAATATCGTTATTTTTAGAACTAAAGAAAAACTGTACACAAGTGGACAGTCAAACCAGGCTTTGGATAAGAACCGTTAAGTCAATTAAAACACAAATGCAGCCGGGCGCGGTGGCTCAAGCCTGTAATCCCAGCAGTTTGGGAGGCCGAGGCGGGTGGATCATAAGGTCAAGAGATCGAGACCATCCTGGTCAACATGGTGAAACCCCGTCTCTACTAAAAATACAAAAAATTAGCTGGGCATGGTGGTGCGTGCCTGTAATCCCAGCTACTCAGGAGGCTGAGGCAGGAGAATTGCCTGAACCCAGGAGGCGGAGGTTGCGGTGAGCCGAGATCACGCCATTGCACTCCAGCCTGGGTAACAAGAGCGAAACTCTGTCTCAAAAAAAAAAACAAAAAACAAACAAACAAAAAAAAAAACACAAATGCCTCCTAAGATAATACCTATTTTATGAAAGACCCTAAATTGTGAACACATAAGTCTCTGCATTCCATTCTTTTTATACTGAGAGAAATACAAAGGAAAACCTCCACCACTGGACCAGCAGAGATGTGAGCAGAGACAAACCTGGCTCTGGTGCCCAGTTCCCGTCCAACCCTGCCCAGCATCCCAGTCCTTCCTCCTCCGTGACCCTGTAACTCCACCTCCAAGAAGCCGGCGAGAGGAGCTATGATGTCCCCCAGTTCTCGCACTTTCTCTCCTGTCCTGACCAAGAAACACCAGGTGCTTTGACTGCTCTGTGAGCTGGGCAGCTCATTTCTCTTGCAGGCTTGAACCCAAGCTGGGGCCGTGAATATTCCCAGGCACTAAACAAAGATGTTAGAATTGTTACCCAAAATGCCAAAATAAATTCCCACCGGCCCTGAGCCAAATTCCTGAATCTTTCCTGTAAACTCCGTACCATGACACCCTGACAGGGACACACCTAAGCACAACATCCTTTTCTCTCGGTGCCTATCCAAGCATAGGCTACATCACCAGATAAGTTCCCCTAATGAACACTTTGGACCAACCACCCTGGCACTTGGTGCTTCCTTCTTTGGAGTCCCAACAAGTCCCATTTTCACAGAGACTAAGGTGCTCCCATGTGGGAATTCCTCTGCCAACAATTTTAGGGCAACCTCAGCTGGAGGTTCAGCCTGAGGAAATGAGAGCCCAACCCAGTTCTAGTATATTCATCACAGATATGATTAAATAAAGGCAAACAACTTAGATGTCTCTTCGGGCTGCTCTACCAAAGCACCAAAGCCATGGTGACTTAGAAACAAAATTATTTCTCACCGTTCTGGAGAGTAGAAGTCAGAGATCACAGCCCGCTTTCTGGCTGCTGAGGCTGGCTCCTCATTGACTCCTCACAAGGTAGAAAGAGAAGAAGCTCACCCTGGAACCTCCTTTAAGACAATGTGTCTCTTTGTGGCTGCTCTGCCCTCAGGACCTTATCTGTCCCTGATAACCTCCCAAAGACCCCACCTCCTAACACCACCCCATTAGAAGTATAGGGTTTCATTATGTAAATTACATCCAGTTCACAGCCCATCAAGAGGATGGATTAAATGAGGGTACATCCAAATAGCATACCCATGCAACCAATGAAAAATAATTTAGAATCTAATACAAACTCTGCCAATTTTGAGACAACGAGGGGGCTCCAAACACTGCCTATGTGACAATAATAACGAATTATTATTGTTAACTGTTTGGGGTATTTTTTTTTTTAAGTTCTCTTTGAGGCCCCAGTGCGGTGGCTCATGCCTGTAATCCCAGCACTTTGGGAGGCCAAGGTGGGTGGATGACCTAAGGTTAGGAGATTGAGGCCAGCCTACCCAACATGGCAAAACTCCCTCTCTACTAAAAATAGAAAAAAAGGCTGGGCGTGTGGCTCACGCCTATAATCCAAGCACTTTGGAGGCCAAGGCAGGTGGATCACCTGAGGTCGGGAGTCCAAGACCAGACTTGACCAACATGGTGAAACCCCATCTTTAAACAAACAAACAAAAAAAATTAACTGGATGTGGTGGCCGGTGCCTATAGTCTCAGCTACTTGGAGACAGGAGAATTACTTAAACCTGGGAGGTGGAGGTTGCAGTGAGCTGAGATCTCACCATTGTATTCCAGCCTGGGCAACAGAGCAAGACTCTGTCTCAAAAAAAAAAAAAAAAAGTTTTCTTTGAAAGACACAGACTAAGCCAGGCCCGGTGGCTCATGCCTGTAATCCCAGCACTTTGAGAGGCTGAGGCAGGTGGATCACAAGGTCAAGAGATCGAGACCACCAGGCGCAGTGGCTCAAGCCTGTAATCCCAGCACTTTGGGAGGCCGAGGCGGGTGGATCACGAGGTCAAGAGATCGAGACCATCCTGGTCAACATGGTGAAACCCCATCTCTACTAAAAATACAAAACATTAGCTGGGCATGGTGGCGCATACCTGTAATCCCAGCTACTCAGGAGGCTGAGCCAGGAGAATTGCTTGAACCCAGGAGACAGAGGTTGCGGTGAGCCGAGATCGTGCCATTGCACTCCAGCCTGGGTAACAAGAGCGAAACTCTGTCTCAAAAAAAAAAGAAAAGATACAAACTAGAATATTTAATGACTATTAGTGAAATGATTAAACTGGCCAGGAACAGACAGTTATCTAAGACAACAATAGGGATGAAGGGCATCAGCACAATCTCTCTTCTTTTGTGTTCCTCTGAACTGTTTCACAAAAGCGTCTCCACTCACCCCCTCCACTCCCCCAGATGGAGTCTCCCTCTGTCGCCCAGGCTGGAGTGCAGTGGAATGATCTCTGCTCACTGCAACCTCTGCCTCCCAGGTTCAAGTGATTCTCCTGCCTCAGCCTCCCAAATAGCTAGGATTACAGTCGCCCACGACCATGCCCAGCTAATTTTTGTATTTTTAGTAGAGACAGTGTTTCACCATGTTGGCCAGGCTGGTCTCGAACTCCTGACCTTGTGATCTGCCCGCCTTGGCCTCCCAAAGTGCTGGGATAACAAGCATGAGCTACCGCGCCCAGGCTTTTTTTTTTTTTTTTTTTTTTTTTTTTGAGGTGGAGTTTCACTCTTTTTGTCGAGGCTGGAGTGTAATGGCAAGATCATGATTCACTGCAACCTCCTCCTCCTGGGTTCAAGCAATACTCCTGCCTCAGCCTCCCAAGTAGCTAGTAGCTGGGATTCCTGACATGTGCCACCACACCCAGCTAATTTTGTATTTTAAAGTAGAGATGGGGTTTCTCCATGTTGGTCAGCCTGGTCTCAAACCCCCAACCTCAGGCAATCTGCCTGCCTTGGCCTCCCAAAGTGCTAGCATTACAGGAGTGAGCCACCTGCCCAGCTTCTCCCAGAGTTCTGATCAGCCCTGTTCGGAGTTCCTAATTTCTTCAAAGCTTTGTATTTCCCTCTTTTGAATCTGTCCAAGTTCAGCCAGAGACGGGGACAAGCATCTGCTGTATTACCTCCTTTACCCCTCACTTTCCTGTGAAAACGATATGCCTGGCACTCTTCTTTTCTTTTTCTTTTTTTATTTGAGTCAGGGTCTGGCTCTGTCACCTAGGCTGGAGTGCAGTGGTGGGATCTCAGCTCACTGTAACCTCCACCTCCCAGCGTCAAGCGATCCTCCCACCTCAGCCTCCAGTGTAACTGGGACTGTAGGTATGTGCCACCATGCCCAGTAATTTTGTAATTTTTGTAGTTGGAGTTTCCCCATGTTGGCCAGGCTGGTCTCGGTCTCCTGGGTTCAAGTGATGTGCCCACCTTGGCCTCCCAAAGTGCTGGAATTACAAGTGTGAGCCACTGAACCCAGCCTGTCACCCTCATTTTACAGAATAAACTAAGGCTCAGGAGAAGCATTTGCCTAGGGTCACAGCCTGGACAAGTGGCAGAGCTGAGAATTAAACCAAGCCATGAAGATCCACTCAGAATTCTCTGCCCCATGCAGTCTTCTGCTCTGCTACAAGCCATGTTTGTCTCAATAGGCCAATAATTCCTCCAGTGCAAGGGCAAACAGCCTCCATGGGAGGATGGAGGAACTTAGGCCTGGGGGCTTTATAGGCAAGTTGTCTGCTTGTCTGCACAGCACTTTTCTGAGAACACCACCAACCCGTCCCCTTCATAGGGAGAGACAGTCTCTGTTTATCTAGTCTATTTATTTCATTAGATAAATTTAATGATAGTAACACACTGTAATAACATCTTCTGCATAATTTTTTCCTCTTACAAAATTTAAATTTCCATTTGAACAAAAACTAAGTCACTTGGCCAGGTGTGTGTCTCACACCTGTAATCTCAGTACTTTGGGAGGCCAAGGTGGGTGGATCACCTGAGGTCAGGGGTTCGAGATCAGCCTGGGCAACATGATGAAACCTTGTCTCTACTAAAAATACAAAATTAGCTGGGCATGGTGGGCCATGCCTGTAGCCCCAGCTATTTGGGAGGCTGAGGCAGGAAAATCACATGAACTCGGGAGTGGAAGTTGCAGTGAGCTGAGATCCCACCATTGCACTCCAGCCTGGGCAACAAAAGCAAAACTCCATCTCAAAAAAAAAAAACAACAACAACAACTAAGTCACTCGAGGATATGCATTTTAACAGACTGACCTACCATCTTTCCTCCAAATCTGTCCTCCAGGGGCTTCCTGAAGCTCATAGTCCAGAATCAATGCAGGGCAATAATTCTGGCCAAATGGGTGGTGTCTGACCACAGGACCCAGAGGGGGCAGTTCTGCTACAGTGGGCCATCACCATTTATTCTCCAGAAGGATCCTATGACAATCTACAAAATGTGCCATGTGGCAAGTTTAGGCCTCAATAAAGGAATGCACAATCTCCTCACCATTAGCCTTTCAGACTAACACCCAAGTTAACAAAAACAGGGGCCCAAGGGAAGGAGTGCTCAGAAAACATGGACAAAGTAGTTTCAAGGATCAAATATCACTCAATGATGGCCTATGGTTTCTCTTTTATGCTACACATTATTTCAAATAAGATGTTTCAATTAATAAATGACAAATTTTCAAAGAAAGCTCTAAAATGATGATAATCTCCAAAAATAAATAACTGGATTAAAAAAATCTCCAATATTTTAAAAGTTACACCAGACTGAAGACAGGTATGATTTTATAACTGATCCCCAAACTCTGCCATGAAGACAAATGTAGAGGTTGAACACTCACCATAAATATCTCCCTCTTCATCCCTCTTCCTTACAAAATATGATTTAGGTTTCAGCAACACAGGTGGCATAAAATATTTTAATTCAAAACCTGATATTTCTGAAAGGCAAAAGAAACATCTGTCCAAAAAACAGAACCATATAAAATACTCCAAGTCATCATTACTTTTAATCAGAGAACATAACCTATTATGCAATAGCTGCAAAGATCTAATGTGCTGCAACTATGCTATGCCGTAATCCTTTACCTGAGACATTCCAAGAATATACAAATTACTGTTTTAAACAGGGGTCTCAAATAATCTTGACAATCATACTGGATAAACCTAAACAAATATGTACAAAAATTAACCAAATAAAGAAACATTTAAACTACCCCCAAATTTTCTGGATTAAATGTTAAAATCCAAGATATGTCCTCCATAGGCTTGTATTAAAATAAATGACAGTTCTAATGTTGCTCAATGAAAGAAGCAAACATAATGTGAACATTTTGCTGTCAGTGATAATAAAGAGTCGGGGCCGGGCACGGTGGCTCATGCCTGTAATCCCAGCACTTTGGGAGGCCGAGGAGGGTGGACCACAAGGTCAAGAGATCGAGACCATCCTGGTCAACATGGTGAAACCCCATCTCTACTAAAAATACAAAAAATTAGCTGGGCATGGTGGCGCATGCCTGTAATCTCAGCTACTCAGGAGGCTGAGGCAGGAGAATTGCCCGAACCCAGGAGACAGAGGTTGCGGTGAGCCGAGATCGTGCCATTGCACTCCAGCCTGGGTAACAACAGCGAAACTCCATCTCAAATAAATAAATAAATAAATAATAAAGAGTCAGGCCTGGCACGGTGGCTCCAGCCTGTGATCCCAGCACTTTGAAAAGCCGAGGTGGGTGGATTACCTGAGGTCAGGAGTTTGAGACCAGCATAGCTAAGATGCTGAAACCCCATCCCTACCGAAAATACAAAAATTAGCCAATTGTTGTGGCACACACCTGTAATCTCAGCAACCTGGGAGACTGAGGAACAAGAATCACTTGAACCTAGGAGACGGAGGTTGCAGTGAGCCAAAATTATGCCACTGCACTCCAGCTTGGGTGATAGAGTGAGAATCTATAAAAACTAAAATAAAATAAAAATAAATAAAGAGTTGATGCAAACCAATAGGAAACAGGTAAACACCTGAACAGAAAAGTGAGCACAGGTTATGTTCATCAAGTCACAAAGAAAGATAATGTTTTAAAAGAAAAATAAGCATTTGTATATCAAAAATACTAAAGATGCAATTTAAAATTTTACCTATCAAACTGAGAATGTTTTGTAGATTTTTAAACTTGTCATCTAATTATTTTCTTTTTTGGATTTAAAATTTTTTTTTTTTTTTGAGACGGAGTTTTGCTCTTGTTGCCCAGATTGAAGGCCAACAGCATGATCTTGGCTCACGGCAACCTCCACCTCCCAGGTTCAAGTGCTTCTCCTGCCTCAGCCTCCTGAGTAGCTGGGATTACAGGCATGCACCACCATGCCCAGCTAATTTTTTTTTTTTGTATTTTTAGTAGGGATGGGGCTTCACCATGTTGGCCACGCTGGTCACAAACTCCTGACCTCAGGTGATCCACCCGCCTCTGCCTCCCAAAGTGCTGAGATTACAGGCATGAGCCTCTGTACCTAGTCAATAAAATTTTTTTTTGAGTTAAGGTCTTGCTTCGTCACCTAGGGTATAATAGAGTGATATAATCATGGCTCACTGCAGCTTCAAACTCCTGAGGTAAAGCAATCCTCTCACCTCAGCCTCCAGAGTAGCTGGGACTACATACAGGTGTGCGCCAGCATGCCTGGCTAATTTCTTTCCTTTTAATTTTTTCTTTTTCTTTTTTTTTAACCATCTAGCCCCCATGCTTATATATTTTTTTAAATTTTTAGAGGGATGGTGGTCTATCTGTGCTGCCAGCTGGCCTCAAACTCCTGGGCTCAAGGGATCCTACTGCTTCAACCTCCCAAGGTTTTGGGATTATAGATATGAACCACCATACTCAACCTGTCATCAAATTCAATTTTGAAAAGAGAACATGAAAATGGACACTCTCCTACAATCTGATGAAACCTGGCACAAACTTTTTGGTTATCTGGCAGTATGTCTCAAAGATATATTACGTGTATGGGCATGTACATCTAAGTACATACATAGCACAATTACACCTCCAGGAATTTATCCTAAGGATCATCATGATCATGCACAGTTGAGAAAACTAAACTGTAAACCACTGGAATGTCCAGCCACAAGAAAAGGAATAATGACTTTGGGCACACCCACACAGTGGACAGGGCAGACACTCTCCTAACTCCACTACCTGATTGGCCACATTAACTGACATTCTCCACTCTCCTATAAAACACTGGTGGTTGACAGGACTCTTGGATAATCTGTACATTTGTGTGAAAAATTCAACACCATGCTGCCTATGATTCAGCCACATTCATTCTAAACACCCATTTATGCCAGTTGTATTTGTCATTTAAAAGCCTGGAGTCCAGGTGTGGTGGCTTACACCTGTAATCCCAGCACTTTGGGAGGCCAAAGCAGGTGAATCACGAGGTCAGTAAATCACAACCAACCTAGCTAACATGGTGAAACCCAATCTCTATGAAAAGTACAAAAAATTAGCCTGGTGTGGTTGCACGTGCCTGTAATTCCAGCTACTCGGGAGGCTTAGGCAGGAGAATTGCTTGAATCCGGGAGGCAGAGGTTGCAGTGAGCCAAAATCGCACCAATGCACTCCAGCCTAGGTGACAGATTGAGACTCCATCTCAAATAATAATAATATTACCAGGAATAGGCTGGATGGGGTGGCTCATGTCTGTAACCCCAGCACTTGGGAGGCTGAGGTGGATGGATTACTTTAGGTCAGGAGGTTGAGACCAGACTGCGTAACACGCAGAAACTCGGTCTCTACTAAAAAAAATACAAAAATTAGCTGAGTGTGGTGGCATAAGCCTGTAATTCCAGTACTTGGGAGGCTGAGGCCTAAGAATCACTTGAACCCAGAAAGAAGAGTTTGCAGTGAGCCAAGATTGCTCCGCTGCACCACAGACTGGGAGACAGAGTGAGACCCTGTCTCCAATAAATAAATAAATAAGAGCTTTTTAAAACAGATATACCTGAAGCTGGGCGCAGTGGCTCATGCCTGTAATCCCAGCACTTTGGGAAGCCGAGGTGGGTGGTTCATTTGAGGTCAGGAGTTTGAGACCAGCCTGGTCAACATGGTGAAACCCAGTCTCTACCAAAAATACGTAAATCAGCCAGGCATGGTGGTACATGCCTATAGTCCCAGCTACTTGGGAGGCAGAGGCAGGAGATTTGCTTGAACCCTGGAGGCAGAAGTTACAGTGAGCTGAGATCATACCACTGCACTCCAGCCTTGGCAACAGAGCAAGACTCCATATATATATATTAAAAAAAAAAGTTTGGAAATTTTTCTTTCTTTAAAAGTAAAGACGAGAATCTTATTTTGTCAAACAGGCTGGTGTCCAACTCCTCACCTCAAATGATCCTCCTGTCAGCCTCCCAAAGTCTTGGGATTACAGGTATGATCCACCACACCTGGCCTAGCATGGAAACATTTGCACCTGATCTAGGAGGTTGTGTTAAGTGTCTTTAAAGTTCTTTTACATTCTGAGCCAGGTGCCGCGGCTCATGCCAGTAATCCCAGCGCTTTAGGAAGCCAAGGGAGGCAGAACACCAAAGGTCAAGAGCTTGAGACCCGCCTAGCTAATATGATAAAACCCTTGTCTCTAATAAAAACACAAAAATTAGCCAGGCGTGGTGGTGTGTATTTGTAATCCCAGCTACTCAGGAGGCTGAGGCAGGAGAATCACTGGAACCCAGGAGGCAGAGGTTGTGCTGTCTAGATCTCTCTCCATTGCACTCCAGCCTGGGCAACAAGAGCAAAACTCCATCTCAAAAAAAAAGGTCTTTTATGTTCTGCCTTTATTCATCCATTCTATAGAAATCAAAACTGGATATTACCAGGATGGTTTAGACAAGAAACTGGAATAAGTGGACCCTCTCTCCAAGAATAGGCTTTATGCCTGTAGCCAAAAGATTGCAAAGTGAGACAGGGTGAGGTGGCTCACACCTATTATTCCAGCACTTTTGGAGGCTGAGGAGGATAGATCACTTGAGTCCAGGAATTTGAGACCAGCTTGGGCAACATGGCAAAACCTCGTCTCTATAAAATATACCAAAAAAAAAAAAAAAAGCACTTGTAGTCCCACCTAGGAAGGAGGCTGAGATGGGGGGATTATTCCAGCCCAGGAGATTAAGGATGCATTCACCCAAAACTGCACCACTGCACTTCATGCACTCCAGCCTGAGTGACAGAGTGAGACTCTATCTCAAAAAACAAAAAGACAAAAGATCACAAAGTGAATAAATATACTGTTGTTTAAATTTAAAATAAAGTGTTTATACATATATTTTATTATTTTCCTCATTAACACACTTCCTCAATAACTAAACATCTACTGTTCCCTAGCATATAAAATAAACATATACAGCTTCTAAAAACATGGTGCAAGGCCAGGCACGTTGGCTCACACCTGTAATTTCAACACTTTGGGAGGCTGTGGTGGCAGGATTACATGAACCCAAGAATTCGAGACCAGTCTAGGCAACATAGGGAGATCCTGTCTCTACAAAACAATTTTAAGAAAATTAGCTGATCATGGCAGCATGCACCTGTGGTCCCAGCTAATTGGGAGGCTGAAGGGGGAGAATCGTTTGAACCCAGGAACTTGAGACTGCAGTGAGTGATGAGGCTGGGCACAGTGACTCACAGCTGTAATCCCAGCACTCTGGGAGGCCAAGACAGGCAAATCACCTGAGGTCAGGAGTTCAAGACCAGCCTGGCTAACATGGTGAAACCACATCTCTACTAAAAACACAAAAATTAGCTGGGCATAATGGTGGGTGCCTGTAGTGCAGCTACTCCAGAGGCTGAGGTGGAAGAATGGCTTGAACCTGGAAGACAGAGGTTGACATGAGCCTAGACTGTGCGCAGTGTCCTGCAGCATGGGCAACAGAGCAAGACTCCATCTCAAATGTACTCCACAACTTAAAGTATAATAAAATAAATAAAATTAAAATTAAAGATAAAAAAATTTAAAAAGAACAAAAAATAAATCTCAGTAGAAAAAAATGACTGATATGCTAAAATACTGATAATACAATTAACTGAAAAGGCAGGTTAGAACAAATTTTGCAGTACATTCACATCTTAGTAAAGTATGTCTTTGTTACATATGACTAAATAGAAATCCAAGGGGAGTCTACTACGAAATCCTAACAATTCCTCCCAGACATGAACTAACAGATAATTTTATTTCCTTCCTTCTGCTTTGTTTGGATTTTCCAAATCTTCTAAAACTAAGATTACTTTTATTTCTTCCTTTTTTTAAAAAAAAACGGAGTCTCACTCACTGTCACCCAGGCTGGAGTGATTGCTCACTGCAATCACTTCCTCCCAGGTTCAAGTGATTCTCCTGCCTCAACCTTCCAAGTAGCTGGGATTACAGGCATGCGCCACTACCCACGGCTAATTTCTATAATTTTAGTAGAGATGAAGTTTCACCATGTTGGCCAGCCTGGTCTTGAACTTCTGGCCTGAAGAAATTTGCCAGCCTCAGCTCCCCAAAATGCTAGGATTACAGGTGTGAGCCACTGCGTCTGGCCTAAGATTATTTTTATAATCAGAAGCAATATTACTTTTTTGTTAGTCTTTTCAACTTTTCATTCGGAAATGCTACTAAATTAATAATCAAAAGCATTATTGTGACAGAAAAGGCCTTTGGTGCTACATGAGCACTTGGAGGTCACTCAGTGAGACAGAAACTCAGTTTCTGTAGAGAATGGACTGCAGTGACACAGAATAAACCTGGGAATGACTGAATTTCCTCTGCAGGAAAAACCACAGGGGATTGCACAGCACCCCTGTCACCTGCGGGTGGGGGGACACCAGGAGGCACCCCAGGGAGGAGGGGGCAGGGTAGAGCTGGGGGAAAGCTCTGGAAAGTCAGAGCCTGGGTTGATTCTGTTCAGATTTCTGACGTTTTTCTGCTCATCCTTTATCAGAGCTGCTCACACTGTCTCCTTTTCTCAGACCTTAGGGCTTAAATGATGAGTTGTTATTGAACCAGAGACCACGGTGCACAGCACAAGCACCTGTGTTAAAAGGTGCTGTATCATAGAACCACAGGGGATTCATAGTGGTTTCATTATATCACATAAATTCATTTTGGATGGTGTAAATACAGGATTTGATGGAAAGAGTCCTAAGTTTAAATTTTGATAGGAAGACAGAGATACAACAGTTTAATTTTTGCTATAGGGTGTCCCTCTGTTGCCGAGACTGGAGTGCAGTGGCATAATCAGGACTCACTGCAATGTTGACCTCCCAGGTTGAAGTGATCCTCCCATCTTAGCTTCCTGAGTAGCTGGGACTATAAGCGCTGTCACCACGCCTGGCTATTTTCTTTTTTTTTTTTTTTTTTTTTTTTTTTTTTTTTGGAGATGAAGTCTCCCTATGTTGCCCATGCTGGTCTGGAGCTCCAGGACTCAAATGATATTCCTGCTTGGGTCTCCCAAAATGCTGGAATTGCAGGTGTGAGCCACCAAGCCTAGCCTTGAATTCTTAAAATTATCTGTAGCACATGTGAATAGAGTTTGTGAACTGTACACGAACTATAAAGTCAAAATCGGCATGCACCTGAGAACATTGTAACAGAGTTAGGCTTTTGTAGGAAACTCAGCCAGCCAGTAAATATTCACTAAACAATGACTCTTTTCAGGGCCCCATGCTGTTTACAAAGATATAGATTCCTTAATAGTTGTCAATATCCCATTAACTATCATCATTTGAAAAGAAGGTGCCTGGGGGTGAGGGGTCATCAATTCCAGTATCTGATTCAGACAGTACCCACCCCCAGGCCACCTGGCACCAATCCCATTTGAACTGTAAACTATTGTTGCCAATTCTCTCTGAGAAAAACTTTAGAAAAATAATCCCTGGTAGGCTGAGCGTGGTGGCTCACGCCTGTAATCCTAGCACTTTGGGAGGCCGAGGTGGGTGGATCACCTGAGGTCAGGAGTTCAAGACGAGCCTGGCCATCACAGTGAAAACCCATCTTTTAAAATAATAATAATAATAAAAGAAAGAAAAATAGAGTTAGTGCTAGACTTACGACCGCGGTCAGGACCACGGACCAGTCGTAACACGATTTGGTCATAAGTTGAGTAGGCTATATGTACAGTTGAAATGGTGCACGCGGAGATGGTAGTGCTGCTGGAAGCTGCTCCGCACTGTCGTACGCCCAGCTGGGCAACGTTTGCACTGCCAGACACGGAGCAGTCGTGGCTAGCGGTTATGGTCGTAAAGTCGAATGGTGGTAAGTTGCATAGGTGGTAAGTCAATCAATACCTGTAATCCCTGGTAAAGAACAGCAGAAAGCTACACTACAAGTAAAGCTAAATATCAATTCCAAATGTCAATTGTTTGACAACAAAAAAATACAATTTAAATAACAGCAGGAAGGAGCTTGGCAAGGTGGCTCATGCCTGTAGTCCCAGGACTTTGGGAGGCCGAGATGGGCAGATCACTTGAGATCAGGAGGTTGGGGCCAGCCTGGCTAACATGGTGAAACCTGGTCTCTACTAAAAAAACTACAAAAATTAGCCAAGTGCACCTGTAATCCCAGTTACTCAGGAGGCTGAGGCCCTAGAGTCACTTGAACCCAGAAAGTGGAGTTTGCAGTAAGCTGTGATTGTGTCACTGCATTCCAGCCTGGGCCACAGAGTGACATACTATCTCCAATAAATAAATAAATAAATAATACCAAGAGTGAAGAGCTCTGAAAAACAGATATATGTGAGGGTGGGTCAGGTGGCTTGTGCCTGTAATCCCAGCACTTTGGGAGGCCCAGGTGGGTGGTTAAGCTAATGTCAGGCATTTGAGACCAGCCTAGTCAACATGGTAAAACCCCATCTACTAAAAACACGAAAATTGCCTAGCACGGGAGATACCATGATCCATTGCACTCTGGATGTGCTGGCCCCTGTGATTTCTCCCGATGTGGGAAACTGGACTGCAAAATTTGTGGTAGAGGGGAACTGCGTTTGAGCTTTCCCTTGATAAAAATTAAAAATAAATAAATAAATAAATAAGCCAGGTGTGGTGGTACATGCCTGTAATTCCAACTACTTGGGAGGCTGAGTGAGGAGGCTTGCTTGAACCCAGAGGCAGAAGTTGCAGTGAGCTGAGATCACGTCACTGCACTCCAGCCTGGGAGACAGGGCAAGACTCCGTATCAAAAAAAAAAAAAGGCTGGAAATAATTCTTTCTTTAAAAATAAAGACGGTGATCTTGCTTTGTTGATCAGGTTGGTGTCCAACTCCTCACCTCAAGTGATCCTCCTGTCAGCCTCTCAAAGTGTTGGGATTACAGGTTTGAGCCACCACACCTGGCCTAGCCTTGAAACATTTGCACCTGATCTAGGAGGTTGAGTTAGGTGTCTTTAAAGTTCTTTTACATTCTGAGCCAGGTGCTGTGGCTCACACCAGTAATCCCAGTACATTGGAAAGCCAAGGGAGGCAGATAACCTAAGGTCAAGAGTTTGAGACCAGCCTGGCCAACATGGTAAAACTGCGTTTCTACTAAAAATGCAAAAATTAGCCAGGCATGGTGGTGTGCATCTGTAATCCCAGCTAATCAGGAGGCTGACGCAGGAAAATCCCTTGAACCCAGGAGGCAGAGGTTGTGCAGTAAGTAGAGATCTCTCACCATTGCACTCCAGCCTAGGCAACAAGGCAAAACTCCATATCAAAAAAAAAAAAAAAGGTTTTTTATGTTCTTTCTTCATTCATCCATTCTATAGAAATCAAAACTGGATATTACAGGGGTGGTTTAGATGAAACATTGGAATAAATGGACTCTCTCTCCAAAAATGGACTTCACACCAGTAGCCAAAAGATTCCAAAGTGAGACAAGGCAATGTGGCTCACATCTGTAGGCTCATCTAGCAGGGAAGCTTAAGAAAGGAGGATCATTCCAGCCCACGAGGTTGATGATGTATTCAACCAAGATTGTGCCACGGCACTTCATGCGCTCCAGCCTGAATGACACACTAAGACTTTATCTCAAAAAAAAAAAAAAAAAAAAAAAGATTGCAAAGTGAATATGCTGTTGTTTAGGGCAGGGCACAGTGGCTCACTCCTGTAATCCCAGAACTTTGGGTGGCTGAGGTGGGCAGATCACGAGGTCAGGAGTTTGAGACCAGCCTGGCCAATATGGTGAAACCCCATCTCTACTAAAAATACAAAAATTAGCTGGGCATGGTGGCAGGCACCTGTAGTCTCAGCTACTCAGGAGGCTGAGGGAGGAGAATCACTTGAACCTGTGAGGTGAAGGTTGCAATGAGCTGAGATTGCGCCACTGCACTCCAGCCTGGGTGAGAGAGTAAAACTCCATCTCAAAAAAAATAATAATTATATATATATATATATATATATACACACTGATGTTTAAATTTAAAATAAAGTGTTTAGAAACATCGTATTTTATTATTTTCCACATTAACTCACTTCTTCAATAACTGAACATCTACGATTCCCTAACATATAAAATAAATATATACAGCTTCTAAAAACATGGTACAAGGCCAGACACAGTAGCTCACATCTGTAATCCCAGCACTTTGGGAGGCCACAGTGGAAGAATTATGTGAACCCAAGAGTTTGAGACCTGCCTAGGTGACATAGGGAGCTCCTACCTCTACAAAACAATTCTAAGTAAATTAGCTGATCGTGGAATTATGGACCTATGGTCCCATCTACTTGGGAGGCTGAAGCAGGAGGATGATTTGAGCCCAGAAGCTCGAGGCTGCAGTTAGCTATGATTATGCCCCTGCACTCCAGCCTGGGTGACAGAGTAAGATCCTGTCTCAAAAAATGAGAAAAAGAATAAGAATAAAATAACAGGCCGGGCGCGGTGGCTCAAGCCTGTAATCCCAGCACTTTGGGAGGCCGAGGCGGGTGGATCACGAGGTCAAGAGATCGAGACCAACCTGGCCAACATGGTGAAACCCC